>NC_133422.1:79452065-79763043 GCF_049350105.2 Macaca mulatta
GTTACGTAAACCTTTTCTGGGTCTGAGTTCTGCCTGATGCATGAATTGTACTTTGCTCAAATAAACCCTGCTAAATTTAATTTGTCTAAAGTTTATGTTTTGTTTTTTTGTTTAACATTCCTCAACATATAATTGCAAGACCAAGAATGTATCTGTTCTGCCACCAGAGGCAGATAATTGGTAGTTAATTTTTTTTCTTAATGGCTAGAGTCCTTTTCAAATGAGTCTGTTTCAGTTATCTATGGCTGTGTAACAAATTGCTCCCAAACTTACTGACCATTTTGATTTGCTCATAATTTGAGGGTAAAGGATTTGGAAAGGGCTAGGCTGGGCAGTTTATCTGTGATTCTTTTGGTGTCTGTCAGCAGAGACAGCAGTGACTGGAAGATACTGTTCCCTTGTGGCTCCCGTATTCACATATCTGGTGAAACAGTGTTCTTTATTCTCTCTTTCTCCCTTTATCTCTCTCTCCCTCCCCTACCCCCTGTCTCTCCCCATTCGCCCAACACAAAGGTTTGATGATGTCTTAACTTCTGGGCCTTTCCATGCAACTAGTTTTTGTCACAAGTTCGTGGTATTAGGGTAGTTAAATTTTTCACAGTGGCTGGCTCCCAAGAGGCAGGAAGTGGAAGCTAAGAGGTCCATTAAGAACAATACCCAGAACTAGCGCAGGGTCATTTCTGCCTTTGTTGTTGTTCAAAGTCAGCCTACAAAGCCCACCAGGCTTTGAGTTCGTGAAAAATTCAACCTCACTTCTTGATAGGGAAGCTGCAAATCACCTTGTAGAAGCACATACGGGATGGGAGATGTTATTGTGGTTTTCTTTGGAAGACAAATCTGCCATATATCCCATGTTGGTGAGTTTAGAAAGACTGGAATACTAACAGACTTAAAGAACATCTGCCACAAGTTATTTATTATAAGAGGAAAGAATATACATACAAATAACTGTCATAAAACACATACATATACTGTGTAAGAAGGCATACAAAAACTGTAATAAAACATACACATATATTGTGTGACGAAAGAAAAATAAAACATATACGTATATTGTGTAAGATGGAATGTCTGTTTTGAAAGGATAATGCTTATTTCTAAGGGATGGTGTTTATTTCTAAGGAAAACTTTGTATTAGATTTTCATTGCTAATGTAACAAATTTCCATAAACTTGGCAGCCTGTAAGAACTCCAATATTTTAACTTATAGTTTTGTAGGTCAGAAGTTTAGGTGGGGTTAGCTGACTTCTGCACTCCAAGTCTTACACGGTTAAAACGGAGTTACCGATAGGTCTGCATTTCCTACTGGAGACTCTGGGGAAAGATCCGTTTCCAAACTTATTTAGATTGTGGGCAAAATTCAGTTTTCTGTAGTTGTAGGACTCACATCACTGTTTCCTTTGTGGCTGTTGGTTGGGGGCCAGTTTTTTACTCCTAGAAGCTACACTCAACCTTTCTTAGGGTTTCCATGTGAATCCCTCCAGCAATGACTAACTGAGTCATAGTACACTTTGAATTTCTCTGAGTAATCCTTGTGCAATATCTCTCTACCTTTAGATAGAGAAGTGATTGGCTTTTAAGGGGTCATGTAATTACATTGGACTTACCCGGGTAATCCAAAATAATTTGACTACTTAAATGTCTGTCACCTTATTTACATTTGCAAAGTCATTTTTGCCGGGTGACATAGCATATTCTCAGGCAGGAGAGATTAGGTCATGGACCTATTTAGAGGGCTATTCTGTCAACCACAGAAATAACAAAAAGCATTCCATTGTTTCTTGACAGATGAATAAGCTATTTCAGTGCTATAGAAGTTGAAGCTATATAGAATGTGAAGTATTTTGTATTTATGCTAAGTAGTTTGAACTAAATCTGTTTTGACTAGGCATATCTATGGTCTTGGGCAGAGAATAATATATTTTTTGTATTTTTCAGAGATAAATTGGTGGACGAGATGGAAAATAATTTAGACAGAGTGAACTAGCTCAAGCTTTAACTATCAGGAAGAGATAATAATGTTCTATATTGAAGATTGGGAATGGAAAATGAGAATGATTTTATGGGAATGAAAGTATTCGATGGTTATTTTTTCTTAGTTATAAGAGTCTTCATTGATTTATAAAATCTTTGTAAGTTTATTTGGAAAGATGGGGGGGGTAGCATTTTTCAAAATTAAAGAGACCATGGGGAAATAAAACATTTGATTTGAATTATACTGATTTTTGAGATTTTTAAGCTATCTTTAAGAAGATACCCTCTAGATAATCAGATACATTAATAAGTCAAGAATTCAAAAGAGAGATAAAATACACAGATGTACTTGTGATTTTCTATTTTCTTTAGAATAATTTAAACAATAAACATATTAACATTTAGAGAACCCAGGTCAGGATATATATGCATTTTTTTTAGATTTTATATGTTTCTGAATTAGCCTTTTAAAGTGTACAATGAAAACTTAGAAAGAATCTTCCACTTTTTCCCCTAATATTCCCTTAGTAGTCTATTATAGACTTATTCCTTCAATAATGATTGTATTTTCTGCAATGGACTGGTTTTAATTATGCTTGAGCAAAAGCACATTCTCTAGTTTTTTATAATTCATCTTTTTTTTTTTTAAGAATAGCATTTAAAGCTCCTTCTTAATTGGTGACTCAGATTTTGGCCGTGAAAACAATTATGCCTTTAGTTGCCTTATTTTGCAGAATAAATGAGTCTTTTTATCTATTGAGATTTATTCCAAAATGGAAACAGCAATGCTAAAATGTCTAAATTGGTTGAGGTTAGATATTTGATAGAGCTTGGGAGGTAAGCAGAATCTCAGGGAATAAAATCAATTTAATAGCTATTTTTAGAAACACACAGGCATGCACACATTTAATGAGTTTAAAATCGTGATCACGTGATGAAAAGTTGCAACATTGATGGAAACCCAAACATACTTCTATGGTCAGCAGAATGTTGATGTAGGAAAAATATTTTAATCTTGATAATATCCTGTCCTCTGACATCAGGATTATTCTGGCAAAGAGGCTTAAAAAGAAATATTCTAAAAGAGTTTGCTGCACTTTTATAATGAATAATAATAAGGTTTCCAAGTTCCAATATTCTGCCTGTCTGTTTCTACATTGTGGAACATTTTAGGACTTTGTTAAACTTTTCACAAGAACTTCTCTTTCAAAAAAAGGACATTTAATAGAAAAATTACCTAACATCTGACATATTTCTCTCCCTATCTCTCTCATATACATATTTCCAAATATATGTACATATATCCATATGTATTTTTGTGTTTATATATTGCTATGTACATGGAAGTAAAAGTTTGGACTAATTACTCTGCAACTTAAACTTAGAAGCCAGATAAATTAAATATAAGTGACTGTGTTGTTTTTTTTTTCATAGTGGGAGCATTTAATTTATTTTTGTGCTTGTTATTTTTGATGAGTTCTTATTTCATTTGGATTTGACTACTTGCTTATTTATATGCTTTCATTTTACAAAAATTACTATTTTGCAATGTGAAGAATTTCAGGAAGTGTGTTTACAAACAACAACAAATCATCTGAGATACATTACAAATGTCTGAAAAATTAATATTTCAAAAATTGAGACTTAATATTTAGGTCGTTTGGGGCCGAGAAGGAAAAACGATGCAGGCATTATCAATTATTGCTGACACCACTGTTTGCTAAATGCCTCCAAATCTTAGGGATGTCTAAAAGGGAACTAAGCTTTGCTCTATGATGTGGCACATTTTTGGAAAAACATTATAAATTTATATTGATTAATGGTAATATTAAGCACAAGATAAGAGCAAAGCTGAACGCATTGCATGGGTTTCCCATTTCTGGTGTTGACATTAATGCTGACTAATCTTGCCTACAGATCTGCCATTGTTGATTAAATGTTTATTGATTCTAAATCCACGTCCAAAAGTTTCTTACATTTTTCTTTATAACATTGAATATTAGGTTCATTTTTGCTCCTTTTCCCTCAATTCTCTAAAAATAAGCAAGGTTAAAAATCAGATGTCTTATTTTTCCTAGATAGGAAATTCTGCCTTGCTGTCTCATTCTTTGAACAAACTCAACTTATTTGTGAAATTATTTTTCTAATATCCTGCAAAATAGCATCAGAGACACAGTTTGATGTGAGTCATATTGCTATAATAACTGCCTCATGTGATGTGGGATAGTTTATTTGGTTTACAAATGAATACAAATGATAACATCAAAATAGTCTGTAAAATATATTAGCAATATTGGCTATTGTTTACACTGAATAAAAGTGTTATTTAGAAGTTTGGAAAAATCAATATCTTACTTGAAATGCAGTAGAATACATTAACTCTTTTTTTTTTATTTTGGCAGTAAAAGTAAATGGCAGAATAAAGAAAAAAAACTGCAGTCGAACACTAATCCACTTGTCTTCTAAATTTGTGCATATGCATATACACAGACACACAAATCAGTCATACATTTAAGCTATCTAATGATTTTCTGCTGTTTAAAAACTACAATATTATTTAATTTGTAGAACATTGGCGCTAGAAGGAACCTTAAACATTACATCACCCAAGCCTGTATTTTTATTGCCAAGGTCATAGAGTGAAAGTGATTCAAACCAAAATCAATTTGTCTTCCAAGTCCAGTTTTCTTTTATTAAAATACTTTGTCCCTTATATCTAGAAAACCCAGAAAGAATATAATAAAAGCACATTTCTAAAATCCCGAGATCATTTTAAGGGATAAGGCCTTCTCCCACCTTCATGTTCCAGAAGTTTGCTGTTTGATTTTTGATCCCAAACATATTAGAGGTTTTGTTAGCAGCTCCTTCTGGCACTGAATCATCCAACAAAAAAATGTTTCCCCATTTGGTGGATGAAGAACCTAGAATGAGGTTGGAAACTAAAATTCATTTGAGAAGAGTGACATTTATTTGTTTAATATTTTCATTCTCTTGAAACATGCTTGTATTTAATTTAGAGGACTATGTTTAGCATAATAAAGGTCTTTATTTCTCTTTCTATTCCTAGAATGGAAACTACTAATGCAAATTGCTGACTCATTGTATAGTAAACGAAAGTAAATGAAGAAACCAGTTCAGGCTTTAATTATCCAAGAAAATCATGCATAAAATAAGAAAAATGTAAGTCCATAAAACTTTTAAACTCATCCATGATATGTTTTGAAACTTTTAAATTCCTCCATGATAAATTTGAAGTTAAGAAACTTTCCTGGCTGGGAGTGGTAGCTCACGCCTTTAATCCCAGCACTTTGGGAGGCCAAGGCGGGCGGATCATGAGGTCAGGAGTTTGAGACCAGCGTGACCAACATGGTGAAACCCCATCTCTACTAAAAATTAAAAAATTATCTGGGCGTGGTGGTGCACGCCTGTAATCCCAGTTACTCAGGAGGCTGAGGCAGGAGAATCTCTTGAACCCGGGAGGCAGAGCTTGCAGTGAGCTGAGATCAAGCCACTGCACTCCAGCC
Organism: Macaca mulatta; assembly: GCF_049350105.2. Classification (NCBI taxonomy): domain Eukaryota; kingdom Metazoa; phylum Chordata; class Mammalia; order Primates; family Cercopithecidae; genus Macaca; species Macaca mulatta. The sequence continues at coordinate 79,457,564 of NC_133422.1, forward strand.
TGGCAGAGCGAGACTCTGTCTCAAAAAAAAAAAAAAAAAAAAAAAAAAAAAAAAAAAAAACCTCCTTACTGTTAGATGAGTTCTATTTTCATTCATTTGTTGGTTCATTCTTCACTCATTTATTAGTTTATTTAACACATATTTTTTAATGCCTTTAATGTGCCTGATACTTTTTTAGACCACTTTATCTATTGGGTAAAATACTGAAATCTCTTCCTTTGAGTATGCTGTTTCTCAGTCTTTTACACTGGAACCTACAGTGTATAAACTGTTGAAAAGCTAAAAATTAAATATATCATTCTTCAATTTACTTGATTTTTTTCAAAGAGTTACTCCATTTGGCATAAACAGGGAGTCAGGAGAGTTTGTTTTAAAAGCATCTATACATATGTAACAAACCTGCACGTTGTGCAAGTACCCTAGAACTTAAAGTATAATAAAAAATAAATAAATAAATAAATAAATAAAAGCCAAGGTATGGTTGAGAGGACATGGAGTAGGACAATTACAAAGTCAGGTTCAGGGGCCACTATTCCTGGGTTCAGATTATAGGCCTGCCCTTTGCTAGCTGTGTGACCTTGGCCAAGTTAGTTACTTCTTCATTCGTAAATGCTAATATGAAAATTAAGCTAATACTACTGAGTTAATTCATGTAAAATAATTAGAGAACCTGGCACATGTTAGATGTTATTGCTCATGTAAATTGCCTTAGGCAAATAGAATTGTAATTATAGTTACAATTTAGGGAGGGCAAAAGATGACTCTGGGCATGAAAGAAGAAGCCAGATTACTTAGTATTTAATAATAAGATTATTTGATTATGAGATATAAGTGATAATAATAAATGAAGCACTTTACTTTGTAGCAAGTTATAGACAAAAGTAAATGTTAGAAATAATTTAATTGTCTGAGAATTGTTTTTTCAAAGGGAACAGATTTTAGTCAGAGAAACTGGTTAGGAGAATCTTATAATAGTCTAAGGTAGAACTAATGAGATTTTATATAAAAATGACAAAATCATAATTAAGAAAACATATTTTTGAGCCAGGGAAGATACTAAAATATTTTCATGTATGGAGTTATTGAATCTAATCTGTGAGGTATGAATTATTTTTATTTCCCAACATAAAAGAATAAAATGTGACTTGGAGATGCTTAAGAATTTGTCTACTATCATACAGTTTCTAAGTGCTAGGCTTAGTTTTATACTAATATACTAATTTATTTGAGTTGATAATTAACTTTATTATATCATAGTCCTTCTGGTTATTAATTTCTATACAATGAGAACATTAGATGTTTATTGAATTGATTCATTATGTGTGATTATAAGAATAAAGACATGGTCAGAAACAAATTATGGCTCTCCAATTAATGATAGCAGGATTAGAAGAAAAACAGACTGAGGAGAAAAATTGAAGGAGAAGATTTGTTCATGTTGGCAGATGGTAATTATTAGCTATCCATGGGATGTCCAAAGGAAGATGTTCAGAATACAGGTGAATATACACATGTGAAGCCACAGGAGAGGTGAGGGCAAGAAATAGAGATTATGAGTTTCAAGTGCAAACAAAATAAAAGTAGAAAAGCAAATAAAAAGAAATAGTCAAAGAGTCACCAAGGTAATCAGGCAAACAAATGGAGTAAAACTTTACAAGGAACAAAAGCTCAGCAGTGTTGATTGGAATGTAGAGCGATACAGTCATAAAAGGATGGAAATGCTTTTCATTAAATTTAGTACTCACAGGCTTTTAATTTTCTTTCAAGGAATATTTTGATTTCAGGCATGGAGAAAGAAACTACAGTGTTAAATTTTAAAATGTCATTAGTGAATGAGATACAGAGAGCTGGACTCTGAAAAATATATGATAAATTTTTAGTAATTTTGAATGAGAAAAGAAAGAGAAAAACAGTTTGGGAGTTGGTATTATAAATAGAGACATTTGTTCCATTTTGTTTTGTTTTGTTTTTATTACAGAAATGGATATACCCATACCAAATGGAGAGGGGATGAGTAGGTAATAGAGATAGAGCCATTTTCTTGGAGCAATGTCTGTAAGGAGATGAGTAGGAAAATTACCAAAAAACACAGGCATCCTGAAATGACTCATAGATGTAGCAGACAAGATCTCACGACAGGTCAGTTTCTTACTTTGGGATCTATTTCTTTCATGCTTAAAATAATTCCAATGTCATAGGTAAAATTCAGTACCCATCAGGCTATAAATCCTTCAGATTTCCACAATCGTTCTTATGAGAACATCAGATTTCTTGCCCAGAGTCTTGCTTGTGCATTTGAATTTCATTTAAATTTTGAGAAAATACTGCCCTATCTTACCATGATTTTCCCCATCTTCATAGTATTATCAGAATTTATTTTGAATTTTCTCTCCTTGTTAAAGAAAAAAAAAGGCATTACTCAATGCTGCAAATAAAAATGTGAAAGTGATTGTAGGCAGTTTAAAGATGGTGGAGATAGGCATTGAATGTATTCTAATTGAAAGTATTTTTGAAACAATTTCTGGTAAACAAAATGACTCAGCATTCTGTCTGTCTATTTCTTTGTCTCCATCTGACTCTTAATTAACTTCTGCTCTCTCTGAATTTGTAGCTGGCTAAATTTTTTAAAAAAATTAAAAACAATTAATTTTTAAAAATTCCAGAAGATGAACCATACGACAATTCTTTAAAAGTCCCAGAGATCAGTCTCAAGACCTCTTCTTCACTCTATCAACCTTCAGTTTAATTAAGAAAGAAACTGCCACCTGTTATAAGATATAAATCCTGATGTCTCAGCAACCTCACAAAAGAGGTCTCGCTGGAGATTCGGAAAGTGAAAGTGAAGCAGAAGCTATTTTGTATCTTACACATATTGCCACCTATCTGCTGGCTTCCTTCGTTGACATGAGACAGTGGCAGGGCCTGCAATTCCTTTATTTTCCCCGCATTTCTCAAACTCCTGGATCCAGTGAGTTTGTTTATTAGCATGCAAAGGGCCCAGTTTCTTCAGGATCCCTTCCCCATCAAGGTCAGAGGCAACCAGAACTGACACTATTTTCAGTGCATCTTCATTGGAGTCCAGATCATGTTTGTGGGTTCCAGCTTAATCTTGGGTGGTCTCCCCTCCTTTCTATCCAGCATCCCTTCCAAACCTGCCTACCCTGTTTGCTTCTACTACCAGCATCAGACTTGATGAGAAGAATCTTATTGAGATTAACTGGCTCCCACAACTGCTTAAAATCAAATTTCTGTAACAAATGTATGTGCATGTGTAACAAATGTATGCGCATGTGTATATGTGTCTGGGTGAATATATACACACACCCATACACACATGCATACAACACACTATACATTACTCTAATAATGCTGCTTTGCTAACTCAGCCCTGATTGACACATCCAGTTTTATCTCTAGTATAAATTTTCTTCTGTAATCTACACTGATATACAAGTTGCCTGTTCTAACAAATACTTTATACTTAACCATATACAAAACAAATTACATTTCATGCAAATTTGCCTTTTCACATACTTGCTCACATCTTTAAATGGAAATTTCCTTCTTCAGTTGCTAGGGTTTGGAGACATTTTAAAATTTTGCCCTTTTCCTTACATACACTTTCCACCTGGGAAAAGAAACAACTGGCATACCTTCAAAATATTTCCATTTATATATATACCAAATATCCAAGTACATAAAAAAATCAATCACTCTTCACTACCTTTTCCACCCTCATTATGGGCTCAGGCATCATTAGCTCTCACCTGAGTTCGTGTGGTATCAGCCTTAACTGGATTTCGGCTTTAGTTTTTCCCCATAGAGCAAATAGAATGAGCCTTTCAAAAAGAAAAGAGTTTATGTCTTCCCTCAAAAAATTTCAAGGACTCTTCATCTTACCTATACTAAAAACAAAAGCCCTTGTAACAGTCAACAAGAACCTGCTGGGTTCAGATCCCGTGTCTTGCTCCTTACCTCTTGCTTGCTCTCTGTGCTCAGACACCCTGGCTTCGCAGCTGTCCTTACAATACACAAACTCGAGGGCTTTGCAATGACTGACCCATCTGTTTGGACTGCTTTTGCTCTCACATGTTCACAGTATGCACACCCTCACTTCCTATAGGTGTAGGAATGTACCTGAATACATTACATATGATAATGCCCATCCTTCCAGACCCCATAATTCACAATAATTACTCTTAATGCCCTTATTATGCTTTATTTTTCCCATGGTATTTACAATTATTTGATGTGCTACCTATATGTTATTTATCTGCTTGCTTATTCTCCATCTCCCACATCAGAATGAGAGTAGGTACTTCTTCATCCTTTGTGGGACAGATGAATAAAGGGACGGATTAATAAATGAGTCAAACAATTTTCCTCTGACCATTTACCTTGAAGATCAGTTTTCTTCTGAACAAATGAGTCAGCATTTGGGGTGGTTTTCTACCACTTACTGTATAGAAGTTGATGTTTCGCTAGAGGTGGTCTTATATAATTAATTGCTTCGGTTAGTCTCTTTTAGAGTGCAAGAAATAGAAATACATTACACACTTCCCAATCAAGGTGGGTGCAAGCCAAGTGTACATTTAGAATTAGGTATCAAAGAATAATCTCATTGGTCACATGTAGAGAAGTTCAAGAACATTCATTCATTCATTCATTCATTCATCCATTCATTTATTAGGTATTAGGATAAGCAGCTAAGAAGCTGCTTCAATTACAGGGGAGTAATTCTAGTGATCTGCCTTATGTGTAACCTTTCTTTCTCTTTGTTATTTATTTATTTATTTATTTAGTCTTTATTTGCTTCTTATACTAGTATAAACTATTAAACACTACATTTCTATCTTCTATTTACATTGTCTTATTTTTTATTTAGTTTAAATCTTCTCATACAAATAAAACTTTAAGCTCCCTCACCCATTTATTTTACTTTATGTACTAATGAAACAAAAAATTAATAACGTGATCCACAATATTTAAGAACTACTGAGTGAGACTAAAAAGTTGTATTTTTTTCATGTGAGCTATAATATTTCTCTTCAGCAGCTCAGAATCTAATTGTGCTGTCACATGCCACCTCATAAATATGTACAAACATTTGTATCAATAAAAATCTGTGGAAGGAAAAGTTCAAACAGTAACAACTGCAACAGGAATGGAGTTTTATAAGGATGATTCTGAGTCAGATGATGAAGATAAAGAGAAATACGAAGAGAAAGGGGAGTGAGAAGAAGAACATGAGGAAAACCAAGGAAAGGGTAAAAAGGAGAAGAAGAAGACAGGTGAATGGGGCTGGAGTTTCAGAGGAATATATTGTGCTTCCTTAGTTAATCCTTGAAGAACAATTATGGTTTGGTTGAAAAGAAAGAGAAGGAAAGGATATGCCAATCTGAAGTGCTAAAGGTAAAAGTGCGTTAGCAAAGACTGCCAAATGTTATGGACGGCGTCTGTGGATAAACAGGTTTATAACACAAGTAAGTCAATCAGCATGCTAACAAGTACTTCAGTTAAAAATGATCTTTACTCAACACCCTATAGATCACTAAGTTATCATTTTAGAATCAAATATACATTAAAGATCATTTTACGCTTTGACAAGTTTAAACAAGCTTCCATTGATTAGTATGTTTTATTTTTTGTTTTTAATAGCATATCTTTTCAGTGTATTACGGGGAATATTAATACTTTTAAGATATTACTTATATTGGTGATTACAGATAGAGTCAAGATGATTATACTGTTTTGATACAGTATATATGTCAGAGAATAGAAAAAATAGAAAAGAAACTAGAAAAGAATATGGGGATGATGAATGAATTCACTAGGTCTTTGCAATCTTATTACACAATGGACTAGATTGATTAATTGACTGACAAAAAGTCTTAATACGTAAAATGTATTCCAGAATGTTCAATGAAAAATTATCTTTAAAGTCAGAATAAAATTTCAGAAACTTGTGCCCCTATGAAATACAAAGCTCATCACATTATATACACAAATGTATACAATTATGATTTACCAGCTAAAAATAATACTAATTTTTAAAAACTATTAAAACAAAGTTATTTCACACATACAAACTTCATGAATTGAAAGTTTACTTCACCAGTTTACAAGAAGATACTTGAGTTTTCGTAAATCTTTTATTTAAAATCCTAAAATCAAAGATTCAGGTTGGTTACCTTGGGGGAAAGAGATCCCTGAGACAAAACTTCAGGCACAAACCTGTGCTTCCTAAGAACAAATGAAGAGTGTATATTTTTATTCTGACTTTATTATTTTAGATTTCATTAACTGCATAGTTGTCTGACCAGGACTAGAATTTTGATTTCTGAATGAGGCTGGGAAGCTGATGTAGTGCACCATTGCAGGTGGTGTCCTGAACTGGGCAAAACTGATAGATTTTAAGACTCAGTGGAGTCTTAACCTTCTTGACCTTCAGAAAGCTGGACTTTCATAAGAGATACATTTTTAAACATTTCTTTAACAGGATTTTTGTTGAAAAGGGTATTATCCACTCAAAATTTGATTTGTAAACTTCTGCTAGACTACAGTGGTCAATAATCAGTTATTTTACTTTTATTTTAAAAATGTTCTTTATTACACTAAATGGATGATTATAACAAGTTGAGGAAGGGAAGGAAAGATGATGTGTAATTTAACAATAATGTACATTTAAATGAAATACAATCCAAAAAGAAATTAGAAAAAATTTCTTACTGTTCCTAACAAAAAATCAGACTAAATATCTTCTTGTTGCTGATGGGGGATGATGAGGAAAAAGAAAAGGATAGTTGAGTTGTGAAAGGAAAAGGGAGAAAATCTTGACTCTTCAGTACTGAATGTGTAGCAGACACTTCAGGCATCGTTTCTCATTATTCATCACGTTGTCGTGTCCATCTTCAAGTGTGTGTATAATTATACAGTGGGACCTTTAACTATGGAGAGAAAATGAGATGAAATAAAACTTACATCTAAATATTTGTTTGATGAAATGATAATATTGTGAAGGATATTCAAGGAATGCATTGCCGGGTGCTTAAAATCTAAAGGAAAGCAAATTATATTTTCAATAGATTTGGAGGACAGAATCAAAATCATAAAGGAAGAAGAACAGAAACAATTGTCCAATCACTCTTTCCTATGCATAATATTTATAAAACATGGACAGAACTGAAATCTATTAAAATATCAAATGATTGTGTGTGTGTGTTTGTGTGTGTGTGTATGTATGGGAATTTGGGTAGCACAATGGATATGTTCAATATTTCAACATTTTCTAACTTTTTAGAATAAATTTACTACCATAATATATTTTAAAAGCATCAGCTGAGATCTTTAAACTAGTTTAAAGATTATTTAATTGTGTCTTCTGTGTCACTACCCAGTTGTTTCTAAACGAGCAATTAATATACTGTTGGTATTTAGCTAAATGCATTATTTTGAATCATTTCAACTAGCTACTTCATGTACAGTGATGAAAGCTATATGCCTGACTTGGTTACTTCAAATTAAAAATGGTTTACTCTTTTCTACATTTATCTTGTACTACAGATTTCCCTCTTTTTGCCTGGATTATCTTCTGCGCTTTAACTGTATTTGGAGCTCATATAATTTAAGATTGCACTTTAGCAACACTGAAAGCTTTTGGAAAATTAGGAAATGAGCAACAGTCACTTGAAATAGTATTTTCCCATAGAAAAATATGTATAAAATTGTACTAGTGCTACTTAAGCCTCTCTGGATACACATTTCTGAATTTCGGTAAACGTTTTAAGAGGGGAAAAATAGTACTGCCCTCTGATAACTTGCTATAGTCAGATTTGGGACATGATATAATCACTCTGGAGTTACTATAAAAGAAACTTGACAAATAATTTGTCTTAGACCTGAATATGTCAAGGGCATCATATCTGAAAATTTGAGCCTTGACAGCATTAGCAAATTTATTGAGTTCTTACTATGTTCTAGCTAGCTACCCACACACTCTCTGAATTTAACTCCTTTTAGCTTTATTTGAGAAAGACAGGAAATGCTAAATAATAACTTCTTCAAATAAAGGAAACAAAGCTAATAAATGTTGGTAATTGGAATCAAATCCAGTCAACCATGTATATATACCACAGTGGTTGCCTTTCAACGGGAATACGGTGCTAGATATAAAAACAATCTTAGCCAGGTTGAAAATGGTAATAGCATCTTTCTATTTGTGTCTCCAACTCACCACCATAGATTTTTCCATTTGCTGATTCCTGTTTTCATTCTGTATTTCCAATTCACTCCAGGAAGAATAGCATTTTAAAACAGTGCAGGGATAGCATCTTCGGAGTACATTTTAAAATAGTAACTAGAATTGTGAAAGTTACCGTTCCAATGAATACTTCAGTGGAAGGAAGTAGGGATGAAAAGAAATGAAGAAACAGAAGTTTTGTAAAGATATTGATTTCTCCCAGTGAACATAAAGTGAGGCAGGAAATTACAAGACATTCCCATTCTCTATATTGTCAATATCTAAATGGGGAGGAGTGTTTAAGTAAAAACAAGGCCAGTCTTTGTCAGATCTTCAATATGGCAAACCGCCAGTACTTTTAGAATCTTGAAGTTCAGACATTTAACAACCCACTCTCCATTTAGGTAATTTAGTCCTTTGAAAAGAAGATTGGCAGAAAGGAAAGAGAGTGAAGCACTCTGTTTATCCAAAGTAAAATAGATCCTAGATCCTAGGCACTAAGTGCACAATCTTCTATCATGTTGTCCTGCCAGGACACTTTACTTTATCCACAGAATCATTTACAGGACAAAGGGTAATTGAGATATTGACCTTAACCACTCCTTGATCTTAGAAACCTGTACACTTGCTATATAGTGCCCAAGGCAGCTGTTCTACTTTCTAATCTTTTCAGGGAAAAAAAAAATCCCTCCACATTTGCAAAGATTGAGTGCCCACACAATATTAAATTCACGAAAACCTACTTAAGATAAATTCTGAACGAGTGCTTTTAACACATTTAGTAGGTGTCAGAAATAAAGTAAAAGCAACGTGAAGTTGCTGCTTGTGAAGAAGTAGGGTAAATCACTATCAGTGGATCTCTCAGCAGTCCTTTCGCTTACCTCTTCCATCATAAGGTAACAAAGAAAATGCCATTCCTTTCTCGGGTGGAAGCCAGTAAGAAAAATTTAAAGACTGTAAGCTACTCTAACACCATATAAAATGTGCTTTTTAAACCTCGATCAAAGAGGCAGCATTCTATGTTATTTAAAATAGATCTCTTTATTGCTAGGTATCCATTAGGATAGAAGGAAAACATATTTATTTATTCTTTAAATATTATATATCCTGTTTATTTCTAAAACGTCATGGATTTAAGTTTGGTATAATAGCATGAAAACATTCTTTAAAAAAATAACAAGAGGAAGTTATTTACAAACAAAGATGACATTCTGAGACTTCAATATTTTATGTAATATTTCAAAGAATTGATATATTTAGAAAAAAGAGTGGTTTCAGGTGTTTGGAAGAGGTGATTAATATAAATGTAGTTGTGGTTAACATGAGAAAAACTACTATTCATTAAACTTTTATACTAGGTGGTAAGTTCCTGAATGGAATTTTACATATGGGTTTTTTTTTTTTTTCTTATCAAATCATCACGGTAGACCCATGGAAATTGTTTATTATTTGTCTTTCATTAGTGAGAAAACTAGGTCTGAGAGATAAAATATATTTTCACAGGTCACAAATCACTACAATTAAAAGCAAGTTTCTCATTTTGATGCCTGTATTCTTCCTCTGTGGCACGTATCTTTCATATTGCTACCGCAGTCATATCTCCAGTGTGGATAGTCCAGATCTTTGAAATAATATAAAGTTAAGTAAAGGAAAGAAATTATTTTTTAATGTCATCATTTCTTTTACTGTAAAATGGAAGTAATTATAACATGTCAGTATCATGTATTTTTAAACAGCAATTGTGATAATAGTATGTGTATTTTACAAATTTTATAATGACATTAAAGTGCAAGATGTTGGCATATTTAAATTGTTAGTATTCATTTGTTGTCATATTTAACTTTTAAAAAATGCTTTAACAGCCTTGCATAAATTCTGTTGTTTGTCTTGTGCTCCAATTAAGATTCATTCAAGCCGGGCGCGGTGGCTCAAGCCTGTAATCCCAGCACTTTGGGAGGCCGAGACGGGCGGATCACGAGGTCAGGAGATCGAGACCATCCTGGCTAGCACGGTGAAACCCCATCTCTACTAAAAAATACAAAAAACTAGCCGGGCGAGGTGGCGGGCGCCTGTAGTCCCAGCTACTCGGGAGGCTGAGGCAGGAGAATGGCATAAACCTGGGAGGCGGAGCTTGCAGTGAGCTGAGATGCGGCCACTGCACTCCAGCCTGGGCGACAGAGTGAGACTCCATCTCAAAAAAAAAAAAAAAAAAAAAAAAAAAAGATTCATTCAAAATTTTTCTTTGGTAAGACATTATTCACAAAGTACTAATCATAAAAATAAGGGAGGAAAAGAATGAAAATAGGCATCTCCTAATATCAACACACAGTAAACACTTTAAATGTTATATTTAGAATGTACATCTTTTTTTTTTTTCTTTCTGAGACAGAGTTTCACTCTTTTTGCAACATCAGTAACAAGGACACCAAGTCTGGAAGCTGGTTTGCTAATTATGGGCAGTACCACCAAGAAGCACTTAAATAACTGTGTGAGCAGCAGACACAAATACAGTCAGAACTAGGAAGGGGAAAGAAAACAGGCATCGAGGTGAAGAGAAGTGACAGACTGGGTTTTGGGGCATACATTTTAATGTCCCCCAAAATGGAGAGAAAACACTGAGGGATGTTTGATTGTCAACAATAAAGTTTCTGAGGCCTTAATCCACCGTGGTTTGGCAATAAAAAGGCTTCATGCCACCATGATTTAATTACCAACAGTAAGGTTTCTGAGCCCTCAATCTACCATGATTGGAGAATACAGTCTTGTGTTTTAGTCACAATCTTGGGATATTCAAGTTAAAATAGTAATTATAGTAATTACAGCAATGATAAAATTAATTAACGTACTATTCTTAGGATTCAACATACACTTTTTGTTTTCATCGTGACATTAATCATGTAAAATAGATAATATGACTCTTGTTTTACAGATGAAGCATTTGAAATTCAGATGTATTAAATAATTTGTCCAAATAACATAGCAAAGAAGTGTTTTTCAGTATTCAGATCGGATTTTATTTCTTATTATTGTGCATTTAACCAGCATTGCTACAAAATATGGACTCACTTGATATATTTTTGCACATGAAAAGTACTTGTTTGGTACATGAATAAATTCTATGTAGACTAAAACAACTGACAAAATGGAAACTAAAATTAGAAATTGTATAGAATATAAAAAGTATATGTACATATATGTACCTCCATCCTTTTGTTAAAAACTGTTTCATTATGTAAAGTAGAAAAAAAGATTTTCACTAAAATCTAATGAGCTCACATCTCATTGTTCAGAACTGAATCATTTCCCCACTTACATCTGCAAAAAAAAAAAAAAAAGAAAATGTTTATTTTTCATGTGGGCATATTGGCATCAAGTAATCTCTTCTCTATGCCTCAAATATAAAATGAGCCAGAGTAATAGATAAAGTCAGTAGCTATGAAGTGTCAATACTTAAAGTTTATATTTAAAAGAATGAAACTTCATAGAAATAAAGCAAAACAAATTAATGTCATACGATTTTTCTGTAACTAATTGGCACAGTTTTGTTGTTGTTGTTATTGTGTCATTTGCTTCTTTAGTTATATTGTGCTTGTTGGTTTAAAATATTCCCCATTGGCGAAATTTAAGGAATAGCATTTCATATATTGTTGATGAGAAGATGACTGACAAAGTACCAACTTTGTCGATAAGGTTATTGGACAATGTGTACAAAAGCACACATTTTTCCTCATGGGATTTAATCTCTATAGGAACAGAAATGCAGGTTACTCCTTTTGTGACAATCAGACAGTCAACTGAAGGTAAATGCCAGCCTCAAAACAGACAGACACTAAATGTTCTTGGAGTGAATGAGTGAATACACCTAATTCTAGTAATTCCAATACTGAAAAAGTATCCTAGGCAATAAAAACGATTTGCATATAAATGTGTGTAAAATAATGCTAAATTTGGCCTTATCTATAAAACTAAAAATGGAAACAACATACATATCCCAAAATATGGTTGCCTGATTAAATTATATTTTTTTCATAAAATGTAATATTGGAGATTTATTACAAATAGTGGTACTAATAGAGAAAAATGTTTATGCTAAGTGAAACAGCAGTTGCCAAATATTATACTGAAAATGAAATTAAAGCTGTAAAAGCATGCTATTTTATACAGCTAATAAAGTGAACACCTATTGGGTGTTAAATACTATTATGAGGTTAATTCCATTCTCACAACTGATTAGCTAATTTAATCTTTAGATTTATCTTCAGGCTTATGAGGTCACTATTACCAGTGAAATGTTAATTAATTATTTTAAGTCTCACATCAGTCCTAGGAGGTCAGTACTATTTCAATCTCCAGGAAACCAAATCACAGAAAGGTTAATTACCTTGCTATAGAACACACATTTAAAGAGTGGCAGGGAGAGGGTTTGACTTCAGAGAATTAAGCTCCAGAACCATTCATCTTAAACCTTCTACTCTATGCCTACAGTTATATGCATTATTATTTTTTTGAGTTCCACCTTGTGTCCCATATCATGGCAATATTTTTATTTTTTATATCGAGTATATATTACTCTTATAACACCAAAGCAAATCAATATTTTCAGAGGACTTATTGAGAAATGCTTTCTTAAATAAATAGTAAGTGAAAAAGAAAAAAGGGACAAGGGTAATATGGAGGTGCTTCAGGTATAAGATATTTCACAAAACCAATAAACAGACCGAAAAACAGCTAACAATGTTAGGTGTGCTCTTGCCTTGTGGTCGATATTTCAAGCCATGGTTTCCCTGACCCTTTGGGTTTTCTCCTCTCCCTGTCCAATAGGTACCTACTGGCATATGAACATAAATGTCAGGTCACAGAATCAGAGCTTAACAAATAATTTTTATTTTAATGTGATTTTCAAGGAAAGTACATAATTTATCCACATATGAAACCTGCCCCACTGATGTAAAAAGAGAAAATATTGGGAAATATTTTTATTATGTCACTTGAAATTTTCTTGCTTAGTAATGGGGTCACCAGAATGCAAAAGCATGTGATCTATTGTCTTTAATAGCCTCTGTAGTCAAAACACAAAGTCATATATATAGATAAATATTTTTAAAAATTATTTGATCCATATATTTTTCCTTCAAAGTTCCTGAAAATTGTTATAGTTCCTTCTGCTCCTGTGGTGTAATGAAAAGGAAGAAAAGCCTCTCTCAGTTATTTAGTGCTTGCAACCAGCCCTTTGACCAAATCTAAATAGTGGAGTGTGAAAATATTTAACACCTAGCTTTGCAACAGCAAAGCAACACCAAGTTTTGAAAACAGAACTGAGGCGATATAGTGGTGTAAAGAAATCTTTATACTCTAAAATTTTGTCAATTTCAGAAAAAAAAAGCAAATTAAATTCTTATGAGAATGGATAGAGAATAGTTTAGAAACAACATGACAGAGAAAGAAGTAGGCCTTTGCAAGAAAAAAAAATGATGTTAGATTTGCATTATGATGATAATTATTACAATTTTTAATTTTACATTTTGCTATGAATAGTCATAGGATAAAATCAATACCACAAATTAATATAACATAATTATTTTATTCATACATCATACAAATATAGTAAGTTGTTTCCAGGATTTTATAATAATAAAAATATGAACATTCTCTTATATTTATCCCTGTGAGCAAGTGCAAAAATTTTCCTAGGGTAGTTACCAAACTTTTTGATTAGCAATTTTACAGTCTTAAAAATTATGAAGGACTGCAAAGAGATTTTGTTTGTATGGCTTACATATTATATTTGCCATATTAGAAACTAAATTTAAAACATTACTGAACAATTTATTTAATAATAATAATAATGACAAAATTAAACCCATTATGTTGATATGGTTTATTGAAAATAACAATATCATCCAAAACAATTAGTGAGAAGAATGCCACTATTTCACATCTCAATAGAAAAGAGCTGGGTTCACATTTCTTGTTTCTTTCTTTTTCTTTTTCTTTCTTTTTTTTTTTTTTTTGACATGGAGTTTCACGCTTATCACCCAGGATGGAGTGCAGTGGCGCAATCTTGGCTCACTGCAACTTCTGCCTCCAAGGTTCAAGTGATTCTTCTGCCTCAGCCTCCCGAGTAGCTTTCTGTATTCAATCTGTTGCGATAATGTTGTTTTGCTTGAAGCATATAAAGTAAAGCTAACCCCACACATCAACGACATGAGAAAAATTGAGAAGTATTTTGGTAATACTTTTTAGATAATTGTGGCTACTTTTGATACTATATTCAAACCTGACAAGTGGTAGTTTCTTAAAGATTAGTTGCAATGTGAAATCTGAAATGGTATCAATGAATTTTTCATACACTGGTATAGTAAAATTCACTAGGTTACCATGCACCTCGAATGGATATTTTATTCATGTATGATTATAACACCACACATTATTTGGAAAATATTTGTTCATGACACATTTTATTAGCCAATATTGAAATAATAAAAACAATAAGTTGCATTTGTTAATACTGCCACATATCTCATCAGAAAAGCTTTAATTAATGAAATGTTGTGAAGCATTTAGAGATGGATGCAAGTTTCTCTAATTCTAATACTTGCTTGATACTGACTTTTTAAACTGTCATTGCATAACCATGAAGGGAATGTTACTATCTATACAGTTAGGTTTCTCCATCTTAATTTGTGCTAAGGCACCAGGAGTTTTAATCACTATTGTTTTGCATCTACAGTGCAAATGTCCATACAATTATTCTAGGGTAAATAATATCACGCAGAAGGATTATTTGGCACCCAGCATATTTTAGCACTCCTCATGTTTATTGCTAAGCATTTGTATAAATTATCTTCTATGATAATTAATTTGTGCTTATTCTGGACCAATACATGAAAACAGAAACTGTAGCTCCATGTTGTATTCATCTATTTGTAAGTCAAGCATACATCCTGAACTGAGTATTTGTGTTTTCAGTTTGATATTTAATTTGAAGATTTACAGTATCATTGAAACCACATTGACATGATTTCTTTTATTAACTTTTCATTTGGCAGACACTCACCAATGGCAAAGGTTCAAGCCTTTATCAGTTTCTCAACTATCACATACAGTTACCCAACCAATGAAATACAATTTACCGTGTATGAGATTCCATGATTTTTTCATTTCTAGTTTGAAAGATGCCAAAAAAGACTTTCAACTTTAAAAGAACTCATCCTGTTTACTTTTAAAATATCCAAATCTTTTTTTTCTTTAAACTTTGAGTGACTGCTTTCAAAAGGTTGCTACATTTTAACTGACATATAATACCATTCAAAAATGTTCTATGGTATAAGACACAATGAGACAAATTGTTAACATCACATAAAGCTGAGAGAAAGATAGTCTTTGTCATATTTTCCTTTCTTAGTTACATTTGGCCCAGTTTCTTCACATTAGTTTCCTTTTTCCATGAGTCAGAATACCAACTGAAATGTCAGATTTATGTTTTTCAGCATCTATAATAACAGAGGATGAAGCTGTGAGTTGAGAAAGCAGGTTGCAGTATCATCCTTACTAGGCCAACGTTCTGGCAGTAACTATAAGAAAAATGTAATGTGAATAATTTTTTCTTTCATTTAAAAATAACATATTTTTATTATAAAATAACTATTTCAGAGGAAATTTAAGCATTGGGAAAACTTTTTGAGTAACGTTTAAAAAAAGACATGCAAAACAAGAAAACAAAATTTACTTAGTTCTTGTTGTGTTTCCACATATTTACATTCACATTTATAATAATTACTCATGTATTTGGAGAAATTTCTACTTTCTGACTAGTTGCATTCTCTGTTGTTCTTTTTCTGATTCTATTTTACATTTTCTACATGATTAAGCTATTTTGTTGTTTTATCTTCCCACTTTGTGTTAGTTTATTATTTGTTTTTATATGCTGCAAAGATTTACTCAGTTTGGATAAAGGACACATTTGACTCCATAAAACATTCTCCCTTGAGGATTTTATTTAAAGACAAAGTTGAGTTTTGGGACAAGAGAACTAGAGTCCAGGCAAGCATTGGTAGGACAAAAAAGGTATGAAAGCTCTCAGGAAAGTCTTTAAGTCCCTTAGCCATATAATAAGTCTAAGATTATGAAACCAGTTAGGCCAGTACCAAACCATCCATGGTGAGTCTGGTTACCAGATGATATTTCGACCTTAAATAGCACATTCATAAATCCTCACCTTGGCCAATAGCTAAAGACTAGACCTATCAGCATCCTCAGATAAATACAGAACCTTATTCATCCGTTTGTAAATCATCACTATCTTTACATATGGTTTGTTTTAATGCTTTAAAAGTTAACATAATGACTTTATCCTTCTCATTTAATAATATCAAAGTTTATTACTTTCCTCTTGAAAATATATTTTTGTTTTCATTTGAAAAATTGTATTGTAGCCTTTTTCCCCCAAAATTCAATGCTATTATTGCTCTTTTATTGGGTATAATTATTAATATTTTGCTTAATATAATATTAACTATTTTACAGTATACTCATTTTAATAAATTATTTTTACAAAAGTATTTTTTCTTTATTAGAAAAAATGCTGAAAACACAACCTAAAA
This sequence comes from Macaca mulatta, assembly GCF_049350105.2. Lineage (NCBI taxonomy): Eukaryota > Metazoa > Chordata > Mammalia > Primates > Cercopithecidae > Macaca > Macaca mulatta. Next base: position 79,474,406 of record NC_133422.1, read on the forward strand.
AGCTGATACCACATGGGCAGTTGCATGCACGTAACTTTCATTACAAGAAGCATGAAATTTAAAAAATAATTTTAGAGAATAATGGCTAAATAAGAATGTATCTACTCTACTGTACCCTACATTATATCATTGTCTATATTAAAATGAGGTTGCAAAAAGCCATAAATGCCGTCATTTCTTCTATTAGTATATGTTGGTGGTTTCTGATTTGTAAATATCCATTCTTTTTTGCTTGATGTCAATAAACTGCCATTTAAAGATCCAAAATTACTTTTTATTTTTCCTATTTGTTAGCTTGGTTAGGAATCTGCATTCATGCTTGAAGCTTTTTACATTTCAATTAATAATATTTTCCACTTTATTGTCTTTTATTATATTTTCTAGATTGATATCTATTAGTTTTATATAAAATATTTTGTTTCAGTTATTTACTCATGTATGCATCAAACTTGACTATATTTACCTCAGTCAACTAGCTACTTTTTATGTCTTTATTACTGGTTACTTATTTTTTAGGTGATTGTATAACTAAAACCACTCAGAAATTTGCATTTGAAATTTTCTTTGTCATAGAGAGATGGTACGTAATTCAAAGTATTATGATTTTCCAAGACCAACCTTAAAGATATCAAAATTATCAAGTGGCCACAACTTTGTGTTAGAAGTGCCAAAGCAGAATGCTTATCCTATCTTCCTCTACATTATTTGCAGATATCAATAAACCACAAAGCATGGCATCACCTGAAGATGTCTTAGTTGGTAGTTTGATGTGGGCAGTAGACAACTTCATATATAAGCTCCCTACTTTCTCCTTTCTCAGGCTGCATTTAAGAGATAAATAGTGAATCTGTAGGGACCTATCTTGGATAGTTTAAGTGGGTTCGAACATGCAGTACTTTTCTAAAATTATACGCTCAGGTAAGTTAAATGTCAACCATTGAAATGTGTACAAAATTTAAAAATCAAGATTAATTTCACAAAATGAGTTGTTGCCTAAAACTCTGTGGAACAAAAACACATGTTGGATTGCTGATTAGTCTAAAGACTGAAGTGACACTAAAAACTGGAAATTGGAGAGAACATTTGAAATTAGCAGTATGAAAAGTATAGCTTATGGTAGGAAAAGAATCTAGACTTAGTTTCTTTTTAAAATCTTTGGACAATATTAATCACAAGGTATTTTGACTTTTCAAGTTATGGAATACACTGACTATGTATGATTAATTTAACAAATATGTATTATTCAGCTCTGAGTCAGGTCAAGTTTTATAGTTAATACTGAAGTGAATGCAAATATAATTTATTTTTCTAAAAATAAACTTGAAACATTATTTCATGCCCCTAGTCTACAGAACCCAGTGATACAATTTAATCACTTGAAAAAATATTCATGAATTCGCTAATTTTTTCAATCATATGCTGTTGTATCCCAATACATCCAAGGTTCTATATAGCTTTCATAAATTATCTTCCATGTGACTTCTCAGTTCCAGGTGACATAGTGTCTTACGTAGCATCCAGATTTCGGTAGGTAATAGGTAATAGGAAATTATTTGCCCTATTCATCTGTAAACACTTTCAAAAACCTACTTCATCTTGTATTGCTATTCAATGCAAGTTTCTGCATTTGTTGCATCTGATGAGAAGTCCTTAGATTTACCAATCTTCTAGTCACCTAGTTAATTTAGATTATTTCTAGTACTATAGTAGTGTGCATATTTCCGAACTGCTTGCATCTTATCAGATAATTCTTTACATATAGATAGAGCTGAGGGATAATTCAGACTGAAATTTTATCCAAATTTCTTTCTTACGCTGATCCTAAGAGACTTAGTAAGGGAAGGTTCTTAGTCTTTAAGCTGAGACCTATTCACACCAACGTTTCTATGCTTAAGCTGCTTTGCCATTCTCAAATGGTGGATTTATTTATGTGTTTCAATGAGCTTAACCCCATCAAAGGCAAACACACTGGGTTGTCTTATCTAAGGTCTTGGGGCAGGTAGTGCGGTTCTTCTCTGTCTCTGTTCCTATCACTTCTTTACGGCAAACATATTAAGCTTGACTTCCTTCAAAGCCTAGTCTTTGACTCTTTAAAGCAGCAGACTCTTGAAAATGAAAAGCCTTTCATTTCAAGGTTATTGTCCCTGCTTTCAGGCATAAAAATCTAATTTGGAACACAAAACCAATCATTCTCTTCTATTTGAATAAATTTTGGACTTTACTTCATATTCTGAAAGCAATGAATATTGTTGATCCAATTGCAGGAGATGGAAGGTGGAGGAGGGAAATAAATACATTTTTGAGTGAAAACTTGGTTTATAGGCCCAAATTTTAATACAACACACCATTATTTGCACAATTCTGTATCTCTCTCTCTCTCTCTCTCTCTCTCTGTCTGTCTCTGTCTCTCTGTGATTAAAACATAATCACATGCAGAGAGCTTTGCAAATTTAGGGGCAGGCATTATTAAACAATTGAGAAAACGGAACATATCCAGCATGCCAAAATCTGCCTGCATGCTCAAAGTTATGTCCAACTATAATGATTTCTAGTGGATTGGTCCACAGAGTAGTGTTCCTTTTATATGCATTTTAAATTTTAAAAATTTTAAAATATAGATTTAGGGGATACAAGTGCAGATTTCTCACATGCAGTTGCATAATAGTGAAATCTGAGCTTTTAGTGTACCCATCACCTGAATAGTGAACATTATACCCAATAGGAAACTTTTCAGTCCTCACCCCTCTTCCAAGCTCCCACCTTTTACGTCTCCAATGTCTGTTATTGCACTCTGTATGTCTCTTTGTACTCACTGCTTAGCTCCCACTTATAAATGAGAACATTTGGTATTTGACTCTGTTTCTGAGGTATTTCACTTAGGATAATGGCCTCCAGCTCCACCACTGTTGCTGTAAAAGACATAATTTCATTCATTTGTATGGCTGAATAGTATTCCATGGTATGTGTGTATCATATATATATATATACACACACACACACATATACACATGACATTTTCTTTTTCTAATCTTCCACTGATGGATGCTAACATTGATTCAATATCTTTGCTATTGTGAATAGTATGATAATAAACATACAAGTACAGGTATCTTTGTGATAGAATGATTTCCTTCTCTTTGGGTATATACTCAGTAGTGGTATTGCTGAATCTAAGGATACTCCAATGTTTTGTTCTTTGAGAAATCTCCATACGTTTTCCATAAGGTTGTATTAATTCACATTCTCACCAACAGTGCATATGCATTCCCGTTTCTCTGAATCCTTGCCAACAACTTTTGTGTTTTGATTGTTTAGTAATAGCCATTCTGATGGGTGAAAGGTGGTATCACTTTGTGCTTATAATTTGCATTTTTCTGAGATTAGCGATATTGAGTATTTTTCTTACATTTCTTGGCCTCTTGTCTGTTGTCCTTTTCACACTTTTTAATGGGGTTATTTCGTGGTTGTTGTTAAGTTATTTGAATTCCTTATAGATTGTGGATATTAGTCCTTTGTTGGATGCATAGTTCGCAAATTGTTTTTTGCCATTGTGTAGGTTATCTGTTTACACTCTTGTTTCTTTTGCTGTGCAGAAGCATTTATTTTTCTAGTTCCATTTGTCTATTTTTGTTTTCACTGGCATTTGCTTTTAAAGACTTGATCATAAGTTCCTTGCCTAGACAAATATCCAGAAGAGTGTTTCCTGAAACGTTTATAGTTTCATGTTTTTTATTTACATTTTTAATCCATCTATTGTTAATTTTTGTATATTGAGAGAGGTGTACCTGCAGTTTTATTCTTCTGCATGTATCTATCCAATTTTTCCAGCACCCTTAATTGTTGTTTCCACAGTATATATTTTTTGTTGACTTTGTCAATGACCAGTTGGCTATTGGTATGTGGCTTTATTTCTGGGTTCTCTATTCTGTTCTATTGATCTTTGTGTCTATCTTTATATTAGTACCATGTTGTTTTTGGCTACTATAGTCTTGTAGTATAATTTGAAGTCAGGCAATGTGAAGCCTTCAGCTTTTTAAATTTTGCTTATGATTGCTTTGACTTTTAGGCTCCTTTTTTGGTTCCACATGAATTTTACAAATTTTTTCTAATTCTGTGAAAAATGGCATTGGTAATTTGGTAGAAATTCCACTGAACCTGTAGTATCATGATTTCAATGATATCGATTCTTCCCATCCATGAGCATCTCAAGATGTTCTTTCATTTGTTGGTGTCATCTGCAATTCCTTTCATCTTGTTTTGTAGTTCTCTTTATAAAGATTTTTCACCTCCATGGTTAAGTATATTTCTAGTGTTTTTATTTTGTTGGTTTTGTTTTGTTTTGTTTTGTAGCATTGTTCATGGGATCTTCTTGATTTGGTACTCAGCAAGATCATTATTTGTTTACAAAAATCCTAACTTTTGTACATCAATTTTGTATCCTGAAACTTTCCTGAATGCATTTATCAAATCTAAGATTTTTTTTTCAGTGGAGTCTTTGGAGTTTTCTAGGTATAAGATCTTATCATCAGTAAACAAGAATAATTGAATTTCTGGTTTTCCATTTTGAAGCCTTTCATTTTGTCCTCTTCCCTGATTGTTCTGGCAAGGACTTCCAGTACTCTTGGAGTGGCAAAAGTGGGCATCCTTGTCTTGTGCCTGTTCTTAGAGGGAATTTCACACAAATGAATTATATTAAATGTAGCCTTTGGGGTTTTGCTTCATTTGTTCAACATTATGTTTGTAAGATTTGTAAGATTCACTCACGTTGATGACTGTAGCTCTAGTTATGCCATTTTAATTTCTGTACATTATTCTCTTGAGGAAATATACCCTGATTAACAACTTTGGACCAATATTTCAGCTTCTGGGTTTGGAACTTTTATAAATAATGTTACTATCAATATTGTCATATATCTCTCTTGCTACGTATGTGCATACAATTTGATTTGGAAATTGTTTCATTTTTATTTTTATTTTTTTAGAGTTGTTGTCTCACTCTGTCACCCAGACTGGAGTGCAGTGGCATGATCATAGGTCACTGCACCTCTACCTCCTGGGCTCAAGTTATCCTCCCACTCAGCCTCTGGATTAGTTAGGGCTGCATTCCCATGCCACCATACCTGGCTTTCTCGTTTTCAATGCACCAAATGATTCCAAACAATTTCCCAAAAAGGCTGTACCAATTTACTCCTCCTCAATAAATGTGCAACTACTACATCCTTGCCAATATTTGATATTGTCAGATTTTGTTTTGTTTTTTGATAGGCATTCTTGGAAGGAATCTTCTTCAAATAGATGAAAAGCAACTGTGAAACTCTACAACTAACACTCTATTTAGTAGTACACTGAATATTTTCCACCTAAGATCAGGGTATAATCAAGGATTTCAGTATGCCATTTCTCTTCAACATTTTACAGAAGCAATATTTAGCAAAGGCAGTAAGTCAAAGAAAATAAATGAAAGGCATTATGAGAAAAGAAAAATTGTCCTATTTTGTAGAGAAGATTATAGAATTTATCAAAAAAGCTACCAGAATTAAGTGAGGTTAGCAATTTCACAGGAAATAAGGTCAATATCCAAAAATGCGTAGGGGTTCATGGGGCTCACCTACATTCTCTCTCTCGCTCTTTCGCTTTTTTTTTTTTTTTTTTTTTCTTCTTAGGGATTGTATCTCACTCTGTTTTCCAGGCTGGAGTGCAGTAGTACAATCAGGGCTCACTGCAGCCATGAGCTCCTGGCCTCAAGCAATCCTCCCTCCTCATTCTCCCAAGTAGCTAGGACTACAGGCACATGCAATGACCCTTGGGTACTTTTTAATATTTTTTAGAGATGAGCCTTCACTGTGTTGCCAAGGCAAGTGTCAAACTCCTGGCTTAAAGAAATTCACATCAGTTAGAATGGCAATCATTAAAAAGTCAGGAAACAACAGGTGCTGGAGAGGATGTGGAGAAATAGGAACACTTTTACACTGTTGGTGAGACTGTAAACTAGTTCAACCATTATGAAAAACAGTATGGTGATTCCTCAAGGATCTAGAACTAGATGTACCATATGACCCAGCCATCCCATTACTGGGGATATACCCAAAGGATTATAAATCATGCTGCTATAAAGACACATGCACACGTATGTTTATTGTGGCACTATTCACAATAGCAAAGACTTGGAATCAACCCAAATGTCCATCAGTGACAGACTGGATTAAGAAAATGTGGCACATATACACCATGGAATACTATGCAGCCATAAAAAAGGATGAGTTTGTGTCCTTTGTAGGGACATGGATGCAGCTGGAAACCATCATTCTTAGCAAACTATCACAAGAACAGAAAACCAAACACCGCATGTTCTCACTCATAGGTGGGAACTGAACAATGAGATCACTTGAACTCGGGAAGGTGAACATCACACACTGGGGCCTATCATGGGGAGGGGGGAGAGGGGAGGGATTGCATTGGGAGTTATACCTGATGTAAATGATGAGTTGATAGGTGCTGACAAGTTGATGGGTGCAGCCCACCAACATGGCACAAGTATACATATGTAACAAACCTGCACGTTATGCACATGTACCCTAGAACTTAAAGTATAATAATAATAATAAAGAAAAAAAAAAGAAAGAAAAAAAAAAAGAAATTCTTCCACCTCATGCTCCCAAAGTGTTGGGATTACAGGCAGGAGCCACTGCAAACGATAGACTTTCTTTCTTTAAAGATTACTTTTACAGAACATAGAATTTTAAATTGACACTTATTCATCAGTTCTATGAAACTGTGGGGAGAGTGAAAATAGTTAACTCAGGCAGGAAGATATGTTTTATCATTGACAATTTTTAGAATTTCCAGGGTATGGTGATAATAAAAAGCAGACTGGCTTTTATTCAGTTTTGTGATAGCTTTAAATTCATTACAGACAGTGAACACAGTTATTGCCTGTACTTGGGCAGACTATCCTCACCACCTTCTCTTGGCATTCTATTACTATGAATATATCATTCAATCACCTTCAGCTTCCAAAAGTTTTGTATAACACTCAACTTTCATTCTCAATTATACAATGTGATTGTTTCTTTGAATGTGAACTATACCCCTTCTCTCATCTTGCTGGCTAGTTTATGAATCACTCTTTGTTTTTGTTTCATAATACATGTGAATTCAATTTTACATTTGTATTTTCCTGAGGTTTGAGGGGATTTTGAATATGTGTAATTTATGTAGCTCATAATTTTAAAACAATTATCAGTAGTTATCTGTTTAAATAACACCACAGTCCCATTCTCTTTTTATTCTGATTTAAATGGATTTTAGGTGTTTTCTCTTCTTTATTTTTTATTCCTTCTCCCCTGTCTTCAATTCACCAATTTCTCATTACTTATCTAATCTGGCGTTTCATCTACTCATTGAGTTTTAAACTGTGATACTTGTATTTTCAGTTCTAGAATTCGAATGTAGTTATTTTTCAGATCTGGCATGCAATATTTGATTATTTCTTATTCTCACTTGAGGTATTCAATCTTGTATTTTCTTTCCTCCATCATATAAATCTTAATTATTTAAAAATATGAATCTTGCAGTAACACAACTGACCTAGAGAGGCCTCTGAGAGCCTCGGGAAGAGTTTTTTTTTTTCTTTGCAAAGGGCAGGGAGCCCTGGAATGGGTTTGCCCTGAGAGGGGCCTGTGAAAAAGTATACATATGTGTGTGTGTGTGTGTGTGTGTGTATATATATATATATATATATACACACTTACATATAAAAATGTCTCTGTATGTCTTCTTTTTTTTTTTTTTTTTTTTTTTTTTGAGATGAAGTCTCGCTCTGTCGCCCAGGATGGAGTGCAGTGGCCGAATCTCAGCTCACTGCAAGCTCCGCCTCCCGGGTTCACGCCATTCTCCTGCCTCAGCCTCCCGAGTAGCTGGGACTACAGGCGCCCGCCACCTCGCCCTGTTGACTTATTTTCTATCTGTCACATAATAAAATTAAGCATCATGCTTCTCTCATTAACATTCATTTCAAAATTTTTTCTCATTTTGCAACATTTTAACATAAGCTTGAGCAAATGATTTAACTTGTTTTTCTTCTTCCATAATATGTAATGGACATTTAAGTTGGTCACCAGGAAACAAATATTTAAATGAACAAGAAACAAGAATGTGATGAATACAACAAGCAAACATATCATTGCCAATTTTCCAAAGAAGATATGCTAATAATAAGTAAGTTCAAAGAGTATTGTCTGTTTCTTTAAGTTTAACAGTGTAATCAAACATATGTATACTTAAGCAAATGTAAGAGAGTTCATTGAGTCATTTGAGGTTTACCATACCTAACTTGTGTCAGGAGTTTGGGTTTGGTTGGTGTAAGGGTGGCAAAATATACACTTGTATTAATTTATTTACAGATAAAACCAATGAGAAAATATAATGGTAGATAAAATCCTAATAGAAAAATATAGTGATGTTAAGGATTACAAATTTTATTTCATAATCAGTTGAACACACTAAGCTTTTTTAAGGGATAAAACTTAACTAACTTCTGTTATAGATATAATTTTAGAAAGAATGTAAATGATGGTTTGGAAATATATTGGAAGAAGACAGTTTAAGGAATGATGAGGGTCACACACTTAGGATAGTGTTTCAATGAACTGAAAGTTTCTTTTACTCTAAATGTGGGAGCTAATAAAAGTCAGAAAACAAGTTCCCCAGAATCATGGATAGAAATGGTCCATTTCCTTTACAAGACAGCTTACTTCTGTTAAGAAATACAATGAAGTTCTCATTTCAGAAAGTATTTGTTGGGTTTCTTGGGTAAAATGCAATTCCAGCCCTCATCCTCACTCTATGTAGACTTATAGAGGGGTTTTTTCAGAACATGTCAAGGAATAAGGAGTGAATTTTGGCTTTGAGCAATTATTTACTACATATCCAACTGGAAAATTGGAAAATGTATTTCTATTTTAGCACTTATTGTCACCTCTTTCTCCCAAATTTCTACTCTGTTTAGTTGCCCTCTTTAGGTTCACCATGGCCTTCCACTCCTGCTTCATTGATTGAGGTCCATCAGTCTCCAGCAATGCCTGTTTAGCCAGTGTCTGTGGCTTAAAACTGTTCCTCCTCTTTTTTTTTCTTTCTATTGAAACAGATTTTACTTGTGATTTATTTCCTGGGTGTTATACATGACTTAAGATAGAATATAGAATATAGTTTGTCTGAAAAAAATCTGTTTTATTTGTTAATGCACTAGCTTTTAGAATACTTAAGTCTAACTTCAAAGCACTACTTCTTAATCATGTGTAGGTTATGCAACAGTCAGCTTTAGTTTTTGTTCTAGGATTACACATGCTACCTTTGAGATCAGAGTCAGTGAGTGGCTAATATACCTGAATTGGTTTCATCATTTATAAAATGGGAAAGATATGATATGTGTGTATTCATGTGGTTTATGTAAATGTTGTGGTTATAGATGCTAAAGTAATGTTTAAATGATTTACTATGTATTTTAATATGTCTATTATGCTCACTAAAAAAAAGCATTAGAACTAAGATATGAAAGTACTATGATCTCTAAATTGAGAAAAATCCTTGTGTTCAGCTTTGAGGAATTTTTTAAATTATATCCTATATTGGAATTAGAAACAAGAGATTACTCATATTAAGAAAAGAATAAGTGTATTAATATTTGTTCAAACTACTCTTTAAATACAAATTTTTAATTTGGATTTGGAGGGCTTTTTAAATTTAGGGTATATTTTATCTTCATATGCATAACATTTTTACAGTATCAATTTTATACATATGTAGCCACCATCTGTATTTTTCTCAGTTCTCAAAATATTACTGACATATGTTTCAAAGTCACTATCTTCATGACTACTTGAAAATACATTCTGCTTCTTTCTGCCTTTAGGTATTGTTTTACACACAAAACACCCACTGAAAAATTGAGGTCTTAGTGCTCTGCACTGATTCTCTATGAATTTCATCCTGTAATGCTTTCTTTATAGGTAAGCCAGGCTCAGTGGCTCACACCTGTAATCCCAGCACTTTGGGAGGCCTAGGCTGGCGAATCACCTGAGGTCGGGAGTTTGAAACCAGCCTGACCAACATGGAGAAACCCCATCTCTACTAAAAATACAAAAAAAAAAAAAATTAACTGGGCATGGTGGCTCATGCCTGTAATGCCAGCTACAAGGGAGGCTGAGGCAGGAGAATTGCTTGAACCCGGGAGGCGGAGGCTGCGGTGAGCCAAGACCGCACCATTGTACTCCAACCTGGGCAACAAGAGTGAAACTCCATCTCAAAATAAATAAATAAATAAAAATAAATAAATTGTAGTTAAAACACATGGTAAAAATGCTAAAAGCAACGAGCCATTAATTTATTCAAGATGGATTATACTTAAACAGAATAATAAGAATAATAAAAGGAAAACATCATTAACCTGGATCACATTATATAAATGAAGTTTTATACACATAAAAAAGAACATAAAATGTCCATGCATTGTTTAATGAATAATCATAAAGTGAACACCTGTTTAAATACTGCCCTGATCAAGAAATAACAAAGTATCACCTGTAACTTATAGTCCTTTCCCACATCTCACGTTTTCCCCAGTCACAAACTTCTCTATTGTAATCATCACTATATTGATTTCCATGATATTTGTTTTCTTACTTGTCTTTGTATTTTTATGTACACATTTGTAAACACTATAATTTAGTTTTGTCTGATATTGAACATTACACATATAGAAAGTCTTTTTTCAGGGGAAGAAGCCAAGATAGCTTCTCTTTTTCAGGGGAAGAAGCAACTAGAAGCAGTTGCCGCTGGCAGCTCCCATTGAGAAAAACAAAAATGGCAAGTGAATCCTGTACCTCCAGCCAAGGTATCCAGGTTCTAGCCTCTTGGAGCAACCCACGAAAGGCAAGGAAAAATAGGGTAGAGCGAAAGCCCACCAGGGAGCGATATGCGGCAAGGGGAGCTACCATCACCAGCCAAGAGAGGCAGTGAGTGATTGTGCCACCCTGCCCAGGAAACCATGCTTTCTCCACACATCTGTGCAACCCATGAATCAGGAGATTCCCTTGTGAACCCAAGCCACCAGGGTCATGGATCCCAAGTGCAGAGCTGTGAGACTTGGCAGCTGCTCAGGTTGCAACCAGTAGCAGTAGACTGGAGACTGTCTAAGATGACCGTGTTCCTGGGAGGAGAAGCAGCTGCCATCACTGTGGCTCCAGTTGGCCATTTTCCACTGCCAGTGCTGGGGAGACAGGGCAGTATGGACAAGGAAGGATTTCCCTTAGTGCAGCACAGTGGCTGTGGCAGATTATGGCCAGACTGCTTCTTAGGTGTGACCTAGATCTATTCCTCCTCACAGAGCGGGGCTGGAGTAACTCCAGTGAGGGGTTTATGGACAGAACTCTTAACTCCCTGGGACAGAGCCCCACTACTGAGCAAACTTAATCTTTCCTGCCTGTTGGCCCTAAAGAGACCAGGCAGTCCAGATGAGTGGGATTCCCCACAGTGCAGTGCACATGCTCCACCAAGGGGCAGTCAGAGCACTTTGTTAAGTGGGTCCCTGATGCTGTGCCTCTTGACTAGGTGAGACCCTTCCAACAGGGGTCGCCAAACACCTTATACAGGAGCATTTCCACCAGTATCTGGCCAGGGCCTCTCTGGGATGGAGCTCACAGAAGAAGGAGCAGGCAGACATCTTTGCTGTTCTGCAGCCTCCCCTGGTGACACCTCCAGCTGCAGAAGAAACCCAGGCAAATATGGTCTGGAGTGGTCCCCCAGCAAACTGCAGCATCCTTACAGAAGAAGGTCCTAACTGCTAAAGAAAAACCAACAGAAAGCAACAACAAAGACCCCACATCATACCCACCCAAATGTCAACAGCTTCAAAGATTGAAGCTCACAAAGATGAGAAAGAATCAGCACAAAAATGGTGAAAACTCAAAAAGCCAGGGTGCCTCTCTTCCAAATGATTGCAACACCTCTCTAGCAAGGGCATAGAACTGAGCTGAAGCTGAGATGGATTAAGTAACAGCAGTAGGTTTCAGAAGGTGGGTAATAATGAACTCCACTGATCTAAAGGTGTATGTTCTATCCAATGCAAAGAAACTAAGAACCATGATAAAACTTTACAGGAGCGGTTAACCAGAATAACTAGTTTAGAGAGGAACACAAATCACCCGATGGAGCTGAAAAACACAACACAAGAGCTTAACAATGCAACCACAAGTATCAATAGCTGAATAGCCCAAACAGAGAAAGGAATCTCAGAGCTTCAAGCAATTTTGCTGAAATATAAGACAGGCAGACAAGATTAGAGAAAAAACAAAACGAAGAAAATGAATGAACAAAACCTCTGATAACTATGGGATTATGCAAACAAAACAAAACAAAGCTACAACTGATGGGGGGCACCCAAAATAGATGGGGAGCATGGACTCAAGTTGGAAAACATACTTCAGGATATTATCCAGGAGAACTTCTACAACCTAGCAAGACAGGCAAACATTCAAATTCAGGAAATTCAGAGAACCCCAGTAAAATATTCTATGAGAAGATCAAACCCAAGACATGTAATTATCAGATTCTCTAAAGTCGAGATGAAGGAAAAAAATATTAAGGGCAGCCAGGAAGAAAGGCCAGGTCACCTACAAAGGGAAGCCCATCAGACTAACAGCGGATCTCTCAGCAGAGGCCCTTCAATCCAGAAGAGATTGGGGACCAATATTAAGCATTCTTAAAGAAAATAATTTCCAACCTAGAATTTCATATTTGCAAAACTACACTTCATAAGCAAAGGAGAAATACATTTTTTTTCAGACAAGCAAATGTTGAGAGAATTCATTACCACCAGGCCTGCCTTGCAAGAGCTCCTGAAGGAAGCACTAAAAATGGAAAGAAAAAACTTACCAGCCACCACAAAAACACACTGAAGTATACAGACCAATGACACTATGAAGCAACGACATTAACAAGTCTGCAAAATAACCAGCTAACATCATGATGACAGGATCAAATTCACACACAATATCAGCCTTAAATGTAAATGGGCTAAATGTCCCAATCAAAACACAGAACAGGGCCAGGCAAGGTGGCTCATGCCTATAATCTCAGCACTTTGGGAGACTGAGGAGGGTGGATCATGAGGTCAGGAGATCGAGACCATTCTGGCCAACATGGTGAAATCCCATCTCTATTAAAATATATATATAAAAAAATTAGCTGGGTGAGGTGGCGCATGCTTGTAGTCCCAGCTACTCAGGAGGCTGAGGGAGGGGAATTGCTTGAACTCCAGAGGTGGAGGTTTCAGTGAGCCGAGATCACGCCACTGCACTCCAGCCTGGTGACAGAGTGAGACTCCATCTCAAGAGAAAAAAAAAAAAAAAAGACACAGGACAGCAAGCTGGATAACAAGTCAAGACCCATTGGCATGCTGTATTAAAGAACCCATCTCATGAGCAAAGACACACATAGGCTCAAAATAAAGGGATGGAGGAAAATTTACTAAGCAAATGGAAAGCAGGAGTTGAAATCAACGTTTATGACAACAGACTTTAAATCAACTAAGATCAAAAAAGACAAAGAAGGGCATTACATAATGATAAAGTTCAATTCAACACGAAGACCTAGCTATCCTAAATATGCACCTAATACAGGAGCACCCAGATTTATGAAGCAAGTTCTTAGAGACCTATGAAGAAACTTAGACTTCCACATAATAATATTGGGAGACTTTAACACCCCACTGTCAATATTAGATAGATTATCAAGACAGAAAATTAACAAAGATATTCAGGATCTGATCTCAGCTCTGGATCAAGTGGACCTGATAGATATTTACAGAACTGTCCACCCAAAAACAACAGGATATAAATTGTTATTGGTGCCACATGGTATTTACTCCAAACTGATCACATAATTGGAAGTAATACGCTCTTCAACAAAAACAAAAGAACTGAAATCATAACAGTCTCTCAGACCACAGCACAATAAAATTAGAACTCAAGATTAAGAAACTCACTCAAAACCACACAACTACATGGAAATTGAACAACCTGCTTCTGAAGAACTCCTGGGTAAATAATGAAATTAAGGCAGGAATCAGTAAGTTCTTTGAAACTAATGAGAATGAAGAGACAATGTGCCAGAATCTCTGGGACACAGCTAAAGCCATGTTAAGAGGGAAATTTATAACAGTAAATGTACACACCTAAAAGATAGGAAGATCACAAATCAATATCCTAACATCTTAACTAAAAGAACTAGAAAACCAAGAGCAAAAAAATCCCCAAAGCTAGCAGAAGACAAGAAATAACCAAGATCAGAGCAGAACTGAAGGAGATTAAACACATGAAAAAACCCTTAAACAAATCAACATATCCAGAGCTGTTTTTTGAAAAAAGTAATAAAATAAATAGACTACTAGCTGGACTAATAAAGAAGAAAAGAGAGAAGAATCAAAGAGACAATTAAAAATGATAAAGGGAATATCACCACTTACCTCACTGATACACAAACAACCATCAGAGAATACTATGAACACCAAAAATAGACTAGAAAATCTAGAAGCAATGAATAAATTCCTGACACATACACCTTCCCAAGACTGAACCAGAAAGAAGCTGAATCCCTGAATAGACCAATAATGAATTCTGAAATCAAGGCAGTAATATATAGCCTACCTCTCAACAAAAAAAAAATCCCAGAACCAGAAGGATTTACAGATTAATTCTACCAGAGGTACAAAGAGTAGCTAGTACCATTTCTTCTGAAACTATTCCAATCAATTTAAAAGGAGGGATTCCTCCCTACTTGTATTATGAGGCCAGCATCATCCTGAAGCCAAAATCTGAAAGAGATACAACAAAAAAAGAAAAGTTCAGGCCACAGACTCTGACGAACATCGATGCAAAAATCCTCAATTAAATACTGGCAAACTGAAGCCAGCAGCACATCCAAAAGCTTATCCACCACAATCAAGTTGGCTTCATCCCCAGGTTGCAAGGCTGCTTCAATATTTGCAAGTCAATAAACATAATTCATTACATAAACAGAACTGAAGACAAAACCACAATTATCTCAATAGGCATACAAAAGGCCTTCAATAAAATTCAACATACTTTCATGTGAAAACCTCTTAATAAAGTAGGTATTGAAGCAACACAGCCTTAAAATAATAAGAGCCATATATGAAAAATCTACAGTCAATAACATAGTAAATGGGCAAAAGCTGGAAAACATTCTGCTTGAAAACTGGCACAAGGATGCCCTTTCTGACCACTCCTATTCAGCATAGTATCAGAAGTACTGACTGGGGCAATCAGGCAAGAGAAAGAAAGAAAGGACATTCAAATAGGAAGAGAGGAAGCCAAATTGTCTTTGTTTGCAGATGACATGATCTTATATTTAGAAAACCCCATTGTCTCAGCCCAAAAGTTTTGTAATCTGATAAGCACCTTCAGCAAAGTCTCAGAATACAAAATCGATGTTCAAAAATCACAAGCATTCGTATACACCAACAACAGAGAAGCAGAGACCCAAATCATGAATTAACTCCTATTCACAATTGCTACAAAGAGAATAAAATACCTAGGAATACAGCTAACAAGGGAAGTGAAGGACCTCTTCAAGGGGAACTACAAACCACTGCCCAAGAACATCAGGGAGGACACAAACAAATGGAAAAACATTCCATCCTCATGTATAGGAATAATCAATATTATGAAAATGGCCATACTGCCCAAAGTAATTTATAGATTCGATGCTATTACCATTAAACTACTATTGACATTCTTCACAGAATTCACACATCTATTTAAAAATTCATATGGAACCAAAAAAGAGCCCAAATAGCCAAGACAGTCCTAAGCAAAAAACAAAGAACAAAGATGAAGGCATCACACTACTGGACTTCAAACTATAATACAAGACCACAGTAACCAAAACAGCATAGTATTGGTACAAAACAGACACATAGACCAATGCAACAGAATAGAGAACTCATAAATAAGGCCACACATCTCAGCCATCTGATGTTTGACAAAAACAAACAATGGAAAAAAGATTCTCTATATAATTAACGGTGCTGGGAGAACTAGCTGGCCGCATGCAGAAAATTGAAACTATACTCTTTCCTTACAACTTATACAAAAATTAACTCAAGATGGATTAAAGACTTAAATGTAAGACTCAAAACTATAAAAATCCTAGATGAAAATCTAGGCAATACCATTCAGGACATAGGCATAGGCAAAGATTTCATGATGAAAATGTCAATAGGAATTGCAACAAAAGCAAAACTTGACAAATATGATCTATTTTAACTAAAGAACTTCTGTACATCAAAAGAAACTATCATCAGAATGAACAGACAACCTACAGAACGGGAGAAAAATTTTGCAATCTATCCATGTGGCAAAGATCTAATATCCACAATCTACAAAGAACTTAAATTTAAAAGAAAAAACTAACAACCCCAATAAAAAGTGGGCAAAGGACATAAACAGACACTTCTTAAAACAAGACATTTATGTGACCAACAGAAATTTTTTTTAAAAAAGCTCAACATCACTGATCATTAGAGAAATGTAAATCAAAACCACAAAGAGGTACCATCTCACCCCAGTTAAGAATGGGGATTATTGGCTGGGTGCGGTGGCTCAAGCACTGTGGGAGGTTGAGGTGAGTGAATCGCCTGAGGTTGGGAGTTTGAGACTAGCCTGACCAACATGGAGAAATCCCATCTCTAATAAAAATACAAAATTAGCTGGTTGTGGTGGCGCATGCCTGTAATCTCAGCTACTCGGGAGGCTGAGGCTGGAGAACACCTGAACCCAGGAGGCAGAGGTTGTGGTGAGCTGAGATCATGCCATTGCACTACAGCCTGGGCAACAATAGTGACATTCTGTCTCAAAAAAAAAAAAAAAAAGGTGATTATTAAAAAGTTAAGAAACAACAGATATTGGTGAGGCTGTGGAGAAATAGGAACAATATTACACCATTGGTGGGAATTTAAATTAGTTCGACCATTGTGGAAGACAGTGTGGTGATTCCTCAAAAACCTAAAACCAGAAATATCATTTGACTCAGCAGTCCCATTACTGGGTATACCCAGTATGGGTATACAAAGGAATAAAAGTCATTCTATTTCTATATAATCATTCTATTATAAAGATATATACACATATATATTCAATGCAGCACTCTTCACAATAGCAAAGACATGGGATCAACCCAAATACCCATCAATGATAGACTAGAAAAAGAAAATGTGGTATATATACACCATGGAATACTATGCAGCCATAAAAAGGAACAAGACCATGTCCTTTGCAGGGACATAGATGGAGCTGGAATCCATTATGCTCAGTAAACTAATGCAGGAACAGAAAACCAAATACCACATCTTCTCATTTATAAGTGGTAGCTGAACAATGTGAACATATAGACACAGGGTGGGGAACAACACACAATAGAGTCTGTCAGAGTGGATGAGGGGAGAGAGAGCATCAGAAAAAAATATCTAATGCATGCTGGGCTTAATACCTAGGTGATGGGTTGATAGGTGCAGCAAAACACCATAGCACACATTTACCTATATAACAAAACTTGCACACCCTACACATGTACCCCAAAACTTAAAATAAAAAAGTCTTTTTTTGTTCTTTCACCTAGCAATATGTTTTTAATCTTTTCTTGTTTTCTGTAACTGTAGTTTATTTACATTAAAATATAGTATTTTGTTTTTGCTTTAATGGTCTTGATTTTTATGAATTTATCATAGTTCATTTGCTTGTCTTGCTGATTTATTCTGTTATTGAGAATCCTCCACGTTTCTCATCTTGTTCTTTAAGGTGTGTTGATTAAAATTGTCCTTGCTTATTTCCATGTAAATTTAGAACCAGTTTAACAACTTTCACTCATATACCCAGAAAATGTTATTTAGATTAGAAATGCTTTTTAAAAATTTTACTTTTGCCTTACGCTTTTATCTCAGAGGCTGGAAATGCTTTGAATCTATAAATAATCTGAGGAGAATGAGGTATTTATAGAATTGTCTTTTATTTCATGTAACATGTCACACATCATCATCTATTTAGGTCAGGTAAAGTCACAGGGTCTAGAGTTGTTCATTATTGTTTTTGCACACTTTTGATTATTGATTTATCTCTTGTAATAATTTTAGAATTTTAAGATTTTATAATATATTTATTTTTTTGTTGCTATATATTTGTAGGTATTTCTCTATTAGACTTTTTTTTTTTTTTTTTTTTTGAGATAGAGTCTCACTTTTTCACCCAGGCTGGAGTGCAGTGGTGTAATCATGGCTCATGGCTCACTGCAACCTCTGCCTCCCAGGTTCAAGAGATTCTTCTGCCTCAGCCTCGGACTACAGGCGCACGCCACCATGCCTGGCTAATTTTTTTTTTTTTTTTTTTTTTTTTTTTTTTTTTAAGTAGATACGGGGTTTCGCCCTATTGGCCAGGCTGGTCTTCAACTCCTGATCTCGTGATCTGCCGCCTTGGCCTCCCAAAGTGCTGGGATTACAGGCGTGAGCCACTGTGCCTGGCCAAATTTTGAGGTATATATCTGTCCATTTATCCTCTTGTGTTTTTATGTTTTTAGGATTCTTAGCAATGTTTTCTGTTTGTTTGTTGTTTTTCTTGATCAGAAGTACCCAGGATTTATGAAATTTGTGATTTCAAAATGATCAATACTGACTTTATTTGTTTATATGTTTCATGTTTTAATTTTATTAATAAATGCTTTTATCATTTTAAATTTTGTTGTACAGTAGTTTATTTTTCTGTTCTTTCATTGTGTTTCTTAAGATAAATATCTCATTATTTTAGACTTTTTTCTAATTTATGATTTTCTAACTCTAGGTTTAACTGTAATCTATATCCTTTTATATATTTTGTGATTGCTATTTTTGCCTAATATTTTTCCATTTTCTCTGATATTAATAAATTTATGCCATCTTTATTTTGGTTAATTTTTATGTACTATACTTCTTCTGTATTCCTAGTTTTTAACCTTTTGTATTCTTAAATATTATGTGTGTCTCTTATTGAAAAACAAACTTTTCCATCTAGTCTAACAATCAACACATTTTAACTGGAATGTTTATTCTATGATGATATGATATAGGAACTCATATATTTACCAGTGTGAGACCACTTTTAAATTCACTAGGACTAAAATGCTATATTGCTTTATTCATTTTTTGTTCCATCTTCTTGATATTCTATAATTTCTTCTTTTTCCTACATTCTCCTTCCCATTTTAACTGAGTAGTATTTATTATGTTTTATGTTACCCTCCTCCCATTTAGACATGCTTTCAAAAATTATTTCAATGATTATTCTAACCAGAATAAGATACCAAAGGTTGAAGCCATGTAATATGAGTGACTTAGAATATTGTATTTTCATGTACCTTATTCTAATAGAATTACATGTTTCTGGTATGTTTTATACTTTTATATTTTTAACTGCATAAAGCCTTATTATTAAAGTTGTATACAGCAGCAGTCACAGCAGTCCCCAACCTTTTTGGCACCAGGGACCAGTTTTGTGGAAGAAAATTTTCCATGCACCAGCAGGGATGGTTTGGGGTAATTCAAGCATATTACATTTGTGTGCACTTTATTTCTATTATTTTTACTTTGTAATACATAATGAAATAATTATACAACTCACCATAATATAGAATCAATGGGAACCCTGAGCTTGTTTTCCTTCAACTAAACAGTCCCATCTGGGGTTGATGAGAGACAGTAGCAGATCATCAGGCATTAGATTCTCATAAGGAGTGCACAACCTAGATCCCTTGCATGTGAGGTTCACAATAGGGTTTGTGATCCCATGAGAATCTAATAAGGGTGCTGATCTGAGAGGATGTGGAGCTCAGGCAGTAATGTGAGTGATGGGCAGCAGCTACAAATATAGACGAAGCTTCTCTCATTTGCCACGCTGGTCACCTCCTGCTGTGCAGCCAGGTTCCTGACAGGCAACAGACTGGTACCAGTCAGTTGGCAGTTGGGGACTGCCGCTATACAAGTCAGCATTTACTTGCATTTCTCCAAATAATACTACTCTTCTTTTCTCAATCTTTAGCTTTTATTTCTGCATTTTCATCTTGGATTATTTTTCTTCTTCTAAAACATCATCATCATCATCATTCTTCTTCTTCTTCTTATTATTATTATTATTATTATTTGGTACGACTGGTTTGTAACAAAATGCTACCTGGAAGGATAATTGCCAGCCCTGAGAGTGGTTATTCCTGTGATGAAATAATCTAATTAGAAAAGATGGTTCAAAATTTATCCCTTAATTACTGTATCTCAAGTTATGAATTGCACCAGTTGGGTCTTTGAAAGTATTCATTTTAACTTTAAATCACTGACCAGGGTTTTTGTTTTGTTTTGTTTTGTCTTTTGAGATGAAGTCTCACATTGTCACCCAGGCTGGAGTGCAGTGGCGTGATCTCGGCCCACTGCAACCTCTTTCTCCCAGGTTCAAAGGATTATCCTGCCTCAGTCTCCCAAGTAGCTGGCATTACAAATACCAAACCAGTGTGTAGAACCGAAGAAATATTTCATTTAAATCTTAGATAATTTAAAAGACAATGGTCACTGCTTTGAATTAATTTTTGTTCTGAAAGAGTAAAAGGTAGAATTGGCTCTCAAAAGAAGTAAGCAAACAACGTAATCCTGAAGAATTAGGTGAAATAAATAGAAATAATAAGGAAAATAAACAAATAAACAAAAACCCTGGAAAGGCAGATCTAAGAGACACAGTGTGTGAATAAAAGGAATTCCACAAGAGAGATAAGGATAATTGAGTAACACATTGCACAAGGATTTTAACTGGCAACTGAATGGATTAACCCAGTCTCTGGCAAATTTAATAAAAATTAAATGAAAATACATACATTTGTCCTCTGAAATTCCCAATATAGAGAAAAATAGGAAAATAAGTATTTCCAAACTCTGTGTGTGTGTGTGTGTGTGTGTGTGTGTGTGTGTGTGTACCGCGCACGTGCGTTGGAATGGAAAGAAAAGCAGCCTAAAAGCAGCCTTCTCTAATCAACGTTGACATTTGTAATCAAGGACGAGAGAAGGCAGTGGAACAATGTTTAAAGATAAATGTAATAGACTTTTGAGGTATCATACAAATCAAAGTCTAAAATGTACAGATTCATAGCATAGTTTAACATTCCTTTCCGATTTAAGGACGGTGCTTGTAATATGCTGAACAAAAGACAATTGAAAGACAGAAGACATTCCAGAGAGGAAAAACCAAAAACTTCCTGAAGCAGGAAACAATAGTGAGTACTGATTGTAGATGACTTTTCCTATTAATGAGAATACACACGCACATAGAAACACACACACCGGGGCACACACACGTTATTCTTGATACAACATAAGAGAATTCTTTTTAATTAACCTAAAATTAATTAAGCCTTAAAAACTATGACGATACGGCCGGGCGCAGTGGCTCACGCCTGTAATCCCAGCACTTTGGTAGGCTGAGGCAGACGGATCACGAGGTCAAGAGATGGAGACCACCCTGGCCAACATGGTGAAACCCTGTCTCTACTAAAAATACAAATATTAGCTGGGCGTGGCGGCACGCGCCTGTAGTCCCAGCGACTCAGTCCCAGCTGTGGCAGAATAATCGCTTGAACCCAGGAGGCGGAGGTTTCAGTGAGCCGAGATCGTGCTACTGCAATCCAGCCTGGTGACAGAGTAAGACTCTGTCTTAAAAAAAAAAAAAAACATGACAACAGAAGCTAGGATTTTATTATTAGTTAGAGTATAGGGGGAAAAAAAATTCTAAACTCTCTGGCCCAGCAACTGCTTCATAGAAGATTCCCAATAAATTATAGCTATGAAAAAAGCAATCACAATGGAGCGCCTCTGTGTGGCAATGACAGATATCATCTTCTGGGTAAAGTAGGTGACTAAGTATATATGAAAGGCAGAAGGACCTCTTTAATTTCTTTTATCTTAGGAGCAGTGGTCTCTGTAGCTATAACCTTGTGGCTTGCCCTTGGGAATGTCTGACATTTTAGATAATGTTGACAGGGATCTGCAAATTTTATGATACCCATATTGTGTAAAATAAAGTTCTAACCCCAACCATTAAGGGCAGCAAAAATATAGCAATAGGCAATGAGAAATGTAGATTTTTAAAAACTCAGTTTCAGGCTGAATATTCAGAAAGGTATTTTTATAACCTATAGATAGCTAAATATTACATTGACCAAAGTCTTGCCTTGTATATACATATACATTTATATACACATACATAGCTTACAAATCTTATAATCATATATTTATTTAGCTTACATATGTTACAATTATATATTAAATATACTATGTATTATATAACATATTATAGTACTATATATTTGTATATAGTACAATATATAATATAATATATATGTATAATATATGTATAATATATAAAATATATAATATATACTAATATACATAGTTATGTATATTATATAATATATTGTATATAACTATATATAATTATGTATATTAACATATGTTAATATGTTATATATAATATATGATATATTATATATAACATGTTATATATAATCGTATATAGTTATATACAATATATTATATAATTATAATATTTATAATTTATAATAATTATAAAAATATAAATAATTATATATAAATATATAACTAGATATAATTATATATAGTATATTATATACAATATATTATATATTATTATACATATATTACATATACAATATATAATTATAAGATTTATAAGCTATGTATGTGTATATACATGTATATGCAATCACACATACTAGATGTATACTCATAAATGTAGGTTTTTAGATATGATTTATAAATTAAATATAATATATAAAGCTATTGAATTTAAATATATATATATTTACTTACATGTATTTTTAATTCTACAATAAGGTTTATTCTAAATTTAATTCTAAATTAAATTTGCCTACAGTCACACAGGTAATAAGAGGCAAGATTTGAACCCTTGCATTTGGCCCCAGAGTCCCTGCTATTAACCATTGTGCTGTAATGCCCCAATTATAACAATAAAAATAATATTAAACATTTATTGAGTGGTTCTTATGGGTCAAGTACTATTCTAAGGATTTTTAAAACTTATTTAATTCTCACAACACTCTTATGAAGGAGATATTGTGATTATCAACATTTTTCAATTGGGGAAATGGGGAAATTTTGGTTATATTTAAAAATTTGTGTTATTTAAGCTTTGAATTTAGATCCAGTTAGACTCATACATATCTCTATAATATGGAACCAGATCAAGATTACTGATTAGAATTCTGAATAATGTCTTATTCTTGCTGGATGTATTACTTTTACAAAATAATATGAGCAAACACACATTATCGGATAAGTAAAATGTATAAAGAAAAGAGGAGAAAACGCAACAGTCTTTTCTATGATTCAGTTTAGAGACAGAGATTCAATAGCAAATGATCAAGTCCATATCTCCCAGTAAGTACAATTCAGATACACTGTCACTAAAAACGTTCCAGCCCTATCTTTTTATTCTCATACCTAGAATTAAGCTAAAGCCTTGAATTGCTCCCCAATGGCCACTTTAGAGAAGAGCAGAGGAATCCACTTACATACTAACAGTCTCTTGAAAAGTCAGGTGTTTAATTAATCGATTTAATCTATTCTGTGATTCCTCTGAGCCCATTTTGATTAAGGTTGAATGCAAATAAATTATTATGAAAAGAACCTCAGCTTGTTAATGCCAAATATATAGTCAGTATTATTAGGGGAAAAGTTGAAGCTGTAAATTAAGGTAGAATTGAAAAATGCACTCAGTGACCTTGGAAAACAACACTAATCAGTCACTGTGCTTAGTTTCATTGAACCAAAAAAACCAAAATGATTCTCAAGATTGTGCTTTTGGAGATCACTAATGGACAGGAGCTGGCCATGAGATTAAACCCATTTGCCATCCTGATTATATTAATGTGTCCTTGATTTGGCACTGTTTTTAAATGTGTCACTCATTATTTACTTATATACTCAACTATTGATTCATTGTAAATTTCAGAGGTACTGAGAATTAAAAGCAATGCAAAGGTGTTTTTTTTTTTTTATTCAAGTGGACCATGTAAAACCAAATCTCTTAATGTTTTTATCTGCACGGTCTTATCCCAAATAGGTTTTTCCCCATTTCTGCATGCCAAAATCCAACCACTCATTCAAAACTCTTTTATAGTAGATTTTCTTAAAGCTTTTTAGGCTCCTCCTCTTTTATTTCACAGTGGTAGCGCTCAACTTTAGAGCTAAAACAAACTTACTCTACTTACTCTTTGATGATGTATTTATATTTTCATTATGTAATATCATTTATATTTCTTCATGCATTTATTTACTTATTTATTTGTGAGACTATATATATCCATCAGACATCAGGCTTTGAGAAAAAATTTCATAAATAATTTATATTTTTATATATCAACTTATGTTTATCATGTTGCCTTTCAAAAATAAGATGTTTATTAGTATTGACTGAATGGTATAGAAACTCTTTGAAAAGAGTAAGTTTCTCCTATTGACCCACTATGTAGTTGGACTCTGTTCAGTGAAAATGTCTTGAACAATTCCTACCTAATGAACCCAGATAATGAAGAAAATTTAAGGTTCAAGAGAGTTCAAGTCAAATACTCAAATAATTTGTGGCAGCAACAATAGCCTTGGTATTACAATGATTCTATAGATAATGTTACAATATAGCAAAATTCAGCCAAAAATATTACTTGAGGTAGTTACTGAAATTTAGTAATTAGAAGAGCATCTGATCAGTTCTGCAAATAACTGTTATTAAAAAATACTTTCATATCAAAGTTAGGAATTAAATTAATTACTGAGATACATGCTTTAATTGCTATGTGAATGTATTCTGTCATTTTCTTTGTTCAGCTGTATGTCTATGGTTTGGTTTCTGATAAATATTCACATTTTAAATAAGATGACTGTGTCTATGAAAATTTTACATTATATTTTATTCTATGTATATGTAAAATATTAAAAGCAAAAGTAAAATTGGTTAAAAATAATAAAGTCTTCATAACTGTTATCTTCCCTATAAATATAACACTTGATACACCAATAAAATTGCATTGCATATATTATTATAGACATTACTTACTTTTTCAGTAAAAGCATATATATTTCTCTGCTTTCTCAATCAGTTTCATCCCACCAGACCCCATTACACACTGCAACAGACCTAAACATGAAGGGATAAAAAATTTGTGTTGATTTGGAAAACCTATATATCCACAAGGGGACAGAATAAGTGAGGTTTCTGCAGTTTTAAATATGTTTTCTTATTGAATTTGCACCTGCTTAAAACTCTGCCAAATTATGGTACACGGACCAGTTCTATTTTCCATTTTCTTTGTGAATTAAAAGTAAAATAAATGCTCAGTTGAGCCTAGACAACAGATGGTCTGCAATAGGTATAAACATATTGTGCCATATGTCTGAATGGCACTTTCAGGAAGTACTTGGCACTGCTAAAATATTTCACTTGCAATACCTATGAATACACATATAGTACTTCAATGAAACATAGAGTGACTGATTTACTCCTTACCATTTGTGAGATGTATAGCTTGGAAATAGATTGTGTACTCCATCAGGAAAACAGCCAAGTTTCACTGAAGGACCCCTGATGAGACAGAGATAAGTAAAGCCAATATACAAAGATAAGTGTATGGAAAATTTTGTCCTTGGATAGACCATAAATAAATATGCACAAATGAAGCTTGCTGTGGTTTCCAAACTGCCTCTGGGGTAGCTAGATATCTTGAGAAGAAATCTGATTGTACCTGAAGCTCTTTATACTTTTCTCCACTGTCATTGTCCTCCTTTCTATCCCATTCCCAGACACTTTTTATTCGTCATTGCAAAGTGGAGAAATAAGGACACTTTATAATTCACAATTTAAACACTTTAACAGAGCAAAAATTCTTGCATTTTAGAAATATTACCTTGCAGCCAGGCGCGGTGGCTCACGCCTGTAATTCCAGCACTTTGGGAGGCCGAGGGAGATCACTTAAGGCCAGGAGTTTGAGAACAGCCTGGACAACATGGTTGAAATCCCGCCTCTACTGAAGATACAAAAATTAACTGGGCACAGTGATATGTGCCTGAAATCCCAGCTACTTGGGAGGCTGAGCCAGGAGAATCACTTGAGCCCTGGAGGTGGAGGTTGCAGTGAGCTGAGATCATGCACTGCACTCCAGCCTGGGTGACAGAGAGAGTGTCTCAAAAAAAAAAAAAAAAAAAAAGAAGAGAGAAAAAAAATTTTCTTTTACTCATATGTCATATTACAACAGCCTATAATTGGTCCAGGTTTTTAACTTTGTATCTGGCAAGACACAGGTGCTGTGCATATACTTTTTCAGATTCATATAGCTCACCTGTATATGCGTGTTTAATTTTGTTCTTTTAGAGGATAAATGGATGTGTAGATAGGGGTTTCTTCATTTTTTTTTGTACTTTTCCTCTCAATGAGCTTAAACCAATTAAGTAGCTTCAGATGTCACCTCTATGCAATTATCACACATCTAAGCTGCAGATTGAATCTCCAACAAACAGGTAAAATGTATGCATGATTGTTGCTTCAGCACATCTTACTAAACCAATGAAACAACACCACTCGTTTTACTACCATGGGACCCCCATCAGACTTATTCCAATTTAGGCTTCCGCGGAATAGATTCTGGATTCAGTATGTGCAGAAATCACGAGTAAAACTTCCATCATCTTTGTCACTTAACCACTTTTCCAACTGTCCTGTTCAATTTATGGCTATTCCTTCTGATTTTATTTTACTGGCTCTCTAATATTCATATTATTTTGTACTCCCACCATCCTAATTTAGGGTATTTCCATCTCTTTCTACTCTGGAATATTGAAATAACTAAATAACTTCCTTAACATTTAGTGATGTTTTTTACAGCCTATTGTTTTTGATCATTTAGATTTTAATTGTTTCAAAATGGTATAAATATAACATATTTATTGATTTAAAATATAACATGATTTAAAATATAAGAAAATGTACAGTGAATCATTATTGTTTATTTTTTCAGGCATTTTAATCATACTTGGTAGAACTAAGTAGAATCAAGTTACAACTATGTATTATGTAACTATCTTAATTAAATTATGATTATATTGTAGATATTTTTACACTATGTAATATGTTTAGAGTATGAGGTGTACATTCTTTAGTGGCAAAAATATTGAACATATATTAATACAGCCCTAGTTTACCTATTTTTTTTTTATAAAAGTGCTTGATCAGTGGAGCTTCTGGACATTGGTAAAGAAATCCTATTAGACAACTCATTCTACAGGTAAAACCTATACATTCCTGTAAACAAAAAGGTATCTAAATGTACCAAAAAAAAAAAAAAAAACACCAAAAGCACTTAGATATTGGTAAATGGAAGAAAAGATGGAATTGAGCAGTATTACTTCCAAATTTATTTCTTAAAGTTTGATCCCAGTCTTCTCATCAGAGACAGAATAACACTAAGAACCCACAAGCTTAAATTCTTCAAAAACAGAAGACAGAGTTTGCTCGGCCAGAGTCACTGACAGCGAGAGGAAAAAAAAATTATTGGATAGGGTAGCATTCAGAAGGAATAGAACTAGATCTGTTTGTAAACTTTGCAAGAGTTTGTGAGCGATCCCTAAATTTTGAAGTTTTGTGGTATACCTCAACCCCAGTACCATAGATAAGGCCGGAAAGAATGAACGGATATTTGAGCTTTTGTCAACACAGCAGAGATAAAGCTGCATCTCGGGTAAATTGAATGTTTGTTTAACAACAAAATCAATATTTATAGAAAGTGCATACATGCCAGAACCCAGGGATTCCATCAAATATCAATCCCTCATTATGTCCAAGATAGAAGTTAAAATTAGTCAGCAACGGAAGACAAAGAAAAATACGACTATCCAGAAAATAGGAAAACCAATAAAGACAGAATTTAGATGACCCAGTCAGAAAATTACAGCACAGTAATAGAAATTTTACAAAGAATCCAACTGCAATTTTGGAATTTAAAAAATGCAATATGTGGAAGGAAAAAAGCCAGAATTCTTCACTGAATGAATGTAATAAGAATGGAGATAACAGAACAGAGTTTCAGTGAATTTAGCATAAGATCAATAGAAATAATGTTTTTCCTAAAAAAACAGAGAGAAAAAAGTATTTTGAAAAGTTAAGTAAATTCTTCTGAAGTAAACACAAGACAATATATAATGGACTGATTTTTTTCTCCTCAAAATTTGTATGTTGAATCTCTGACCCCCAATGTAACTGTAATTGGGAATAGAGGCTTTAAGAAGTAATTAAGATTAAATGATGTCAAAAGGGCAGAGAACTAATCTATTAGGACTGGTGTACTTACAAGAAGAGGATGAATTAGCAGATCTCTTTCTCTCTGTCTGTCTCTCTCTTCTTCCCTGCACACACAGAGGAAAGGCCATGTGAATACAACATTAGAAGAGGTACGTGTCCAAGAGAGGAAGAAAAGCTGCACCAGAAAACAACTCTTCTGATTCCTTGACCCTGAACTTCCAGCCTCCAGAACCATGAGAAAATAAAATTCTGTTATTTAAACCATGCAGTCTGTGTTTTCAATTATGTCAGCCCAATTAGACAAATAAAGAATGCAATTTTTTTATTTCAATAGTTTTTGGGGTACAGGTGGTTTTTGTTACATGAGTAAGTTCTTAAGGGGTGATTTCTGAGATTTTGGCACCTGTCACCTGAGCAGTGTACACTGTACTCAACATGTAGTATTTTATCCCTCACCTCCTCCTACCCTTCCCCTCAGTCTCCAAAGCCAGTTATATCATTCTTATGCATTTACATACTCATAGCTTAGCTCCCACTTAAGAGAACATATGATATTTTGCTTTCCATTCCTGAGTTACTTCATATAGAATACTTTTATTTAAAAGTTTAGCAAATAAACAATTAGAATCCAAGAATTTGAGAATAAAATGTGTCAGTAAAATTATCTGAAGAAATAACATCAGAAATTTCCTTGAGATGAAAGCAGGAATTCACTGATTGAAGAAGCTCAGCAAACCCAAGTATAACTAAAAAGAGGGTACCCCATTATCACACTGCCAAAACCAACAATAAAAAAAAAATCATCAAAGCAACCAGAAAAGAATAACATTACTAACGGGGAAACAGAAATCAAGATTACCAACTTCTCATCATCTTAAAATATGGAGACTGAACAACAGTAAAACAATATGTTCAAACTGTTGACTAGATAAACAAACAAAACTTGCCAACCAACAATTCTATATTTAGCAAAAAAATTATTCAAGACCAAAGTGAATAAACACATTTTTATATTTGTAAATAAATGAATACTAAAATAATTCATCTTCAGCATACCTGTACTATAGGAAATGCTATATAGGAAATGCTAAAGGCAGCTTTTCCGTATGATTTGAAATAAATCCAATGGAACCACATAACTTCAGGGAAAAAAAAATCAACAGGAAAAATAACATCAGAGAAAAATGTGAATAAAGAGACTAATATATGTATATTATATATATTTTATAATATAAAAAACATTTAAATGAAAAACATAATTTTGCACTGTAAGAATTATTAAATAGATTTAATACATATGAAAACAAAATGATTAGGGAGGAATAAATTAGATTTAATACATATGAAAACAAAATGATTAGGGAGGAAGAAATTTGACCTATAGTTTTGTAATTTTTCTACATTTTTTATGTTGTGAACAATGTTATCTTCAAATTGACTCTGAAAATGTACTTGAGTGTAGTGTAATCCTTAGAGAAAATTAATGTAAATATATATAGCTAAAAACCAATAAACAAATTAAGATTCTAAAAAGCATTCAATTAATGAAAAAGAAGTCAGGAGAGTAGCAAAGGGAAGAAAATGTATAGGAACAAAGAAATCTAAAATATAACTTGGTAGGTAGATATATATTCCAATATAATAACAAATATATGAAATGTCGATAAACTAAGAGCTCCAAATCAAAGAGTCAGAAAACAGCAAAATAGAATGATTAAACTATATTTTATTTGGAATATACACAATTTAAATATACGGAAATAAATAAGTTGAAAGCATATGGATGAAAATTGAAATACTATGCAAACAGTAAACATATAAAAGTCATATTGGTTACATTCATATTAGTTTAAGTAGAATTTAAACAGGGTGTTACAAAAGATAAAGAAAGAAAGTTTATTATATTAGAAGTGGCAATTAATCAAGACTAGATAAAATTGTGAATGTGTAAAAATCAAATAACAGACCTTCAGAAGTTAAAGAAAAACTGATATACTGAAAAGAAAGATACACTACAATTTACAGTTGATGATTTCAACAGTTTTCCTTTAGTAATTAATAAAACATATAGATACAGAATCAATAATGATACAGAAGTCGTGATCAACATTCAATCAAATGGACGTACATGACACTTGTAGACACAACAAACAACAACAACAACAACAAATTAAGAGCCCTTGCTGCACACTGCCAAAGACTCACACCCTGAGTCTTTCCCATTATCTAGACATCAAACAGTTCCTAATACACTTCAAATGGTTGAAATAATTAAGAGTATATTCTTGGGTCAAAATCAAACTTAATTTAAAATATATGACAGAAGATATCTAGAAGTATTGCAAATATTTGAAAAGTAAAAGTAAAAAAAAAAAAATAGACGACTCTGTTTTTCAACTTCCCTATTGAGAAATTCCAGGATAATCTTAAATATAATTAAAAATTTTGGAGAAATTAACAAAAAGTAAAAGTAAGCCTTAAACGTGAATAGCTTATGCCTGATACAGAGGAAAGTATATAAAAGACCCAGGTTGTTTTTTAATTATTATTGATAATTGAGAAGTCATACAACTTCATGTGATTTTGGCAAAAATATTGGAAGTTTAAAATGTGTGAGATGTCATATTGACTAAAAAAAGGGAATACACAATTCTGTTTCCTTTAATTTGCAAAAGTTGCAAATCAGGAGCTAGGTTATGTGGAGAAGCTATATGGCCATGTGCAGTTCCAGAAACTAATGATCTAGTCCCACAGAGCAAAATAACCAAAACCAATCCTTACAAAGTGTTAGATTAATCTAATGTGTGAAAGACCTCAACAACTTTTCCAACTTAAGTATCCACCTTTCAAGCCAATCTAAATGATAGATTTATCAAAGATTGTGAAAATATTCTTCAGATGTGTAACCATAAGATTGTGTAGAAGAATAAAGCAGAAAACGTACAATTTAAGTAATTTTAGACACCAAATAACAAGATACATAATGAAAGCTGCTTTATCAGCCCTTGTTAAGCAAAATTTCTTTCAATATAATATAATGAAATAAAATTCACTAAGAAAGCCTTAACAATCTGATTCCAATTAATAAGAAAGCAGTATAGCTCTTAAGGTTGATGTCAGTTTGATTTTCAGAGCTGATGATTTATTATCATCAATACAAATACGTTCCTAATTTAATATTATGATATTGATGTAAGCAAACTTTCTTGTACTGACATTTATCATTGCTATTGCAGAAATTAATCATAAATTTGTTTGCTTCATTTTTAAGTATTCATAATCCTTCTGCAAATGTGTCATTCTGTAAATGTAATACAAGAAAAAAAGTTTTGGGAATTTAATTTAATTTTATTTCACTAGAGATGATAGTGTACAATGTGGTAAATGGCATTTAAAAAATAACAGCTCAGAAAAAAGGGAAAATATTAAGACAAGGTTACAAATAACAT
This sequence comes from Macaca mulatta, assembly GCF_049350105.2. Taxonomy (NCBI): domain Eukaryota; kingdom Metazoa; phylum Chordata; class Mammalia; order Primates; family Cercopithecidae; genus Macaca; species Macaca mulatta. The sequence goes on from NC_133422.1 coordinate 79,506,318, forward strand.
GAACATGAAGATAAACAAATTATATGAACAAACACACATACTTCACACACGCATATGTGTGTAGATGAAAATATTAGTGAAATAGTTTTGTTAGTTTACTACAAATTATTTCCCAGATAATTTTAATTTGTATAATCTATGAAAAGTGGAGAGATATCCCCCAAGTTAGATGTAACTCATAAAATATCCCAATTTTAAAAAGAAACAGTAGAATTATAAGTAAAAGAAGAAAATAAACATAAACCAGACAGGATGAATAAATGGATAGATGGATGAACAGATGAATGGATGGATGAAGAAACAGAGATACACAAATAATGAAAACAAGTTAGCAAAGTATATTTATAATGCTTCCCATTCAATGTTTCTGAAACATTGAAATTACCTATTTTGATCAAGTAAAGTTACTTATTGCGGATAAGTTAAAATTAATTTTTTTCCCATACCTAATTATCCCAATGATATTTCTTTCAAATGTCCATATGATCCAATTCACTTGACATGCCCCAAGCAAAATCTAATTAATTTTAATTAATTTTATTTTTGTCTCTTCCAATTCCTTATTTATTATATTATTTATATTATTTCGTTTTAGGGGTTTCTTCTTTAAAAATGTCTTACTATACGTGTTAGTGAAACATTTCTTTCATGAGCCTTACTAGCCCATGACACAGGTTCCAGGTGCATGGCCTGTTGTAAACACTATAAGAAAAATCTCATTTGCTTCGATAAAAGTGACATTTTTAGAGTATTAAACTAAACTTTCCAGAATACCAAACTCAAATATCTACTTGCACTGAGGTACTGAGTAAAATTTCCTTGTCCTCCTTTCCCTCATTATGCATTTAGAAGGTTGGTATAGATCTCGAATTCTAACTAAAGCTACCAGTAAATCTATATGCATAACTGATAAAGCAGACCCCCCCTCTCTGTATATAGATAGTAGGAATACTTTTTGCTAGAAAAATAAAGACTATTTCAACTTTTGTTAAAAGGAAGATTTCAGCATGCATGTCTTAATCATTACAATATTTGTGATGAAGTGTTGATTAGTGTAATAACATACCGGTTTTAACCTAACAGTAAATTTTAGTAAATATTTTTCTTCAAAAACTTTTTTGTAATTACTTTCTTCTTGTGAGTACATTTATATTGTAGGTTTTCTTAAATAAATAACATGGTTTTAATTGTTGACAGTGGTAATATGGTAGTGGTATTATTTTTGCATTATGTACAAGTTTGCTTATGAGAGACACAAGTAGGATAGACTTCAAGGGAGATGATTTTATAGCTTAAAAACATCATCAAAAATCCAGCTTCTTTTACTCTTTGCATGGCCAGCCACAGTGTACATTGGTGTCTGGCTTCTTATTTATTTACAACATGTTGCCATCAAGACCTGGGGCAGGATGACACTTCACACTTACTCAGCAAAACTGGGAGTTTGTGTTCTTGTGAATTTCTTATAAGAGTTAAAAATGTTCTGTTCTCAGAATCCATCTTCAGACTTTGCCTGTTCCTTAACTGGTTGAAATTTTGTCTTAGGTGTACAATTCCCAAGTAATTATAATTGTTTTAGGGCAACCAGATCGTGTGTAATATGTAAATGTGAAAGGGTCAATCAAAATGTTTTCTATATAAGCCATTACAAAATATTGCTGCTAATTATGTTAGTTCCTCTTTCTAGCTAAAGCAGACATATAGCTATTCCCTGTCTTGGTTTCTTTTATAATGTCTAGAGCTTTGGTTGCTGCAGATAAACAACATCCCTTAATTTACCTTCGAAAACAATTCTGACATATTTTTGAAAGATAAATATATCATTATTTTCCAAAAGATCTTGTTATAATATTATCTGTTTCTTTATGTGACATGTTTAGGGCATTACTGTAAATTTACTTTCAGCTCTAAAATTCTTACTCTCTAAACATATTCTGGTTGTCTTCTGGCTTTGTTTTGGATATAGAAAAATCACATTTCTTATGGACATGTAAGATCACTATTAATCAGAATACAGAGGTGTTTTTCACTAGCCTATGTTTTATAAATATCTGCATTTAAAATTTTATTTGTTATCTACTATGCCAAAGTGACTGGGAGAGCCAGACAAGAAAATCTTTAAGTGTGATAACACACATATAATTTTTTCATACAGTAGTTAATACATGTGCACAGATAAATATACTAAAACTTGAAAGAAAAACACTAAAACTTAAGTACTTTTATAGAAACAATAGAATAGTACAGTTTTATATTGTACCGGATGATTGCCTCAGATATTTCTAAGCTGTGAAAATGTTTTGCCCTTTATAAATAACTCATACTTGTTTTTTAAATTTTAACCCTATAAATTGGTGATTTCTTTTAGGTTTTGTCATTTTCTATGTTTTTATATGTATAAAATAATTTTCATATTGATAAGGTGAATGAACAGACTTTGCACACATTGACTGATGGACTTAACTGTTGCATTCTGATTTATGTAGTCCAGTAATTGATTTTCTTGTTGAATATGGCAGTACTTATTTATGGGCTTATTTGTCTAATTATGTTGATAAAGTCTGCAATATCTTTAGTTCAGTGACAGAGAATATGAAAGATCTATATTGTGAATTCAGTGATAGAGAATATGCATATCTATATGATCTGTTGTAGATAAACAACATCGCTGAACCCTCAAGTGGAATAGTGGCATTCATGTGCAGGATAGTCTCCATGCACTTTCTGTGTGCAACTGAACCACCTTTGAGTTTATGAAAAAATAGCAGGATAGATGAGTGAAGCAAGGCAGACTTAATCATATTTTGATAAAATACTTACTTTTATTAATAGGTATATTTTTCAGCTTTCTAAGTGAGATTTGTGATAGTTGAGAGGACCCTCTTCTCATAAGGTACTAACAAAGGATGAATATGCTCATTTTCTACCTATAGAATTGATCATAAAAGCACGTGGCCTTGAACATCTAAACAAAAATACCATTATTCCCAGGACTTAGAAAGGTCGATAAAAAGCAAAGATGATAATTTGTGATTCTATCTATCTATCTATCTATCTATCTATCTATCTATCTATCTATCTATCTATCCTTTCTCTCTCTCTCATACATATATGAGATATATATTTTATATATGTGTGTATATATATATGATATGAGAGTGGGGCAGGGAAGTGCTGGGTAGAGAAGGTGGGGTCCCCAACAAGGGCTCCACCCTTGGGGCCTGTGATCCTTGGACCTAAATGAGGAGAGGCATTTCTGTTTTCTGGCCCAAAAAGTTGCCTTTTGGCCCGCCCTGTCCCCCATCCTGTGCCCAGATACCCTGAGAGACCTTAGTGGGGACACACAAGTGGCTGGATGTTGAGTGGAGCAGAAGAACACGCCAACAGACACTAGGAGACACTGGCAGGCCATCTACGGTGGAATGCTGCAGACACAGATGGAAATTTGACTGGTGGGGGTCGGAGGAGGGTCTGGCCACTGGGTGGCCGGACTCCAGGGGAAGACCATCTTTCCACTCCATCTTCCTCCTGGCTCCCCATCCACCTCCTGAGAGCTACTTCCACCACTCGATACAATCTTGCAATCATTCTCCAAGCAAAAGTGTGATCCAATATTTCTGGTACACTAGGGCAAGGACCTGGGATACAGAAAGCCATCTGTCCATGCAATAAGGCAGAGGGTCTAACTGAGCTGATTAACACAAGCTACCTACAGACACCAAAACTGACCGAGCACACTGTAACATGCCCACTGGGGCTTCAAGAGCTGTAAAAACTCAACCCTAGACACTGCCTTGGGGTCGGAGCCCAAAAAATCATCCCCACGACCTGCCCATCTGCATGCTACCCTGAAGGGTTTAAGCAGCAGGTCACCAAAGAAGCAAACCACAACCCTGTTGCATGCCCTGCGAGGAGAATAAGGGAACTCCTCCCATTTCATATATATCTGTCTACATCTGCATCTCTATTTCTATGTGTACCTCCCGTCTTTTTGTCTGTCTGTTGTCTATGATCTATCTATTTGTACTTATATTATTTTCATGTTGAAAGTAGTTTGCAGACATGATGACCCATTAGTCTGGATAAGTTAATGTCTACTATTTATGAAGAAAGGCATCAAATATTACAACTAGGAAATTAACTTGGAAATAATACTAATGATGACCTGCAGACCCTATTTAAATTTCACCAGTTGTTTCAATCCTGTCCTTCATAGTAAAGGGATCCAATATAACATTGCACATTACATTTATTTATAAACTCTTTTGACTCATTCACTTGAGACTAGTATTTTAGTCTTTCCATTATTATCATGACTTTGACTGATATTTCATCACGATTTCATTCCATTTAGCACTTGTAGCAAGAATATCACAGATATGATGTGTGTTCTCCTTCCACTTTATCAGCTGATGTAGGATAGCAATTTGCCCTATTATGGATGATGTTCACTTTGATCAATAAATTTCGGTGATATATTCTAGGTGTCCTCACTGTTAATTTATTCATTGTCTTTTTTCAAATTAAAAGTATTTTGTGGAGAGATACTCTGTGACTACATAAAAATTCTGCTCTTCACATTTTCACCCATTGCTTCGGGCATCCATAGATACCTTTCCATATCAGTTGTTGCTACATAGGTTACCAAACTGTGATTTTCTAATTTCATAGTGCCTATATCTTTACTACTTGGCATGGAAAAGGATTTTTTTTTTCTTCTCTCATGTCCTTTGGCATATGTCTCTCATTCTTTGACAATTTGATTATTTTCTGACAGAATAATATTTCAGGCTTCTCTTATTTCTTATTTGGCCATTTCTCCACATAATCTGTATTTCTTATGGTAGAAAAAATATTTAGAAATGCAAGATCTGAGCACTAGATTTTCTCATTGTTACTAGGTTGTTACTACTTCCAGATTTTCTTAGTGGACAGACCAAGGAGGTATATTACACACACACACATACACACACACACATTAGTATATTTCTGTCTGCACTTATCTACATATATTGAAAACCATTACTTCACACCAGTAGCTCCTATTTTATTCCAGAACCACATAGTCCATTTGTCTCTGATTCTTTATTTGTAACTCCCTTCTCTGACAATGAGAAACTTTACCTGTGTTTTTTTCCAAGTATTTATATTTTTGCTCAATCCTCCCCTACCTGCCAACCCTGCCAGGCTATTTCTTCACCCAGCTCTAACAGTCCGGCTGTCCTTTACTTTACTGCATTTCTTGTTCCGTTACAAACATTGCTGGGCTCTTGACTGCTGCCTCGTGGCTATGATTCAGAAAGCCATCTTCAAAAACAGATCAAGGAAGGCGAAGGGCTGTAATGTCTTTGCCTCCCTTTATGTTTTTCTCTTTGTAGCTATTATTTTTGATATGATTCTTAAAGTTTGCCTCATCTTTATTGTGTTGGTCTTAGTTTTATGGAGAAATACTAGAAAAATTGCTAGCAAAATAGGAAAGTTCAATCTCTAACAAGGCATAAACAATGTTGTAGGAAATTGAAACATATTCATTTACTTCTTCAGTGAACATATGTATATATATTATAGATATATTTACATAAAATTTATGTACATAATATAAAATATATGGTGACCTATAAGTGTATATGTATGTGTATGTGTATATCTTACTATATAGCTTAGATTTATATGTATATACTATATATGTACACACACACAGAGAGATAAGAAAAAGAGATAGAGGCGTTCAAAGAGAGACAAAGAGATCAACAGAGACATACAGACCATCTTCTATTTACCAGGAACTAAGACATAAAATGACACATAACTTCCCTAAAATCAAGTAGCTAAAGAAAATTGCATTTAGATATCAATGTCATTGCCATACTTTTAACTACTATCTTATAATAATTGGTAGTTTATATATTTATCTTGTCATAACAAAATTAATTCTTAATTGCTTTAAAACTTCACATAAAATTAATTCACTACTCAAAATTTATTTCATTTATTATGTCCTTAGTCAAAAAGGAGACCAAAATAGGGATAGAATACTGTCAACTGTTGAGACAAAGTAAAATAATAGTGATAATGATAATCATCATGATAATAACAATTTAAATAAAAAACTTCAACTAAACAGATTGTCTATGTATAATTGAATTGACCAGACTCCTCTTGAGAAGAAAGCTACTGAGTATCTTTGTGTAGGAACACACATAAAAATAACTTATTGCCTTTCTGATTGTTCATTTCCTTTTTGAATAGGCAGAAAATTATTATCAATATAGAACTCTGTCTTTGAAGGTAATTTTAATCACCAATCACACATATAGTTTGTAAATTACCCTGAAGTACAATTCCGCAGTACATAAGAATTTAATAGACTTACTAAGACAGGTCCTTAGTGTCAGATAAAATACAATACTTTCAGATGAAATTACTTTTCAGGCCATAGTTGAGGAAAGGCTAAGCAATTTCCTACAAACAGTTACTATTGACCACTCCGATGGTAGCATGTGCTAAAAAGAAATTTATTAGTCTATTTTAAGCCTCTGGATTTTCAGTGTATAGTCTAACACCATCCCTATATCTGATTTCTATTAAGCTAGGAGATGAACAGATTGAATATTTTCAGAGACCATTAAATAGGCATTTAGATTTTGTTGTTAATTCAGACTTGACATACTGCAATACTAATACTACAAAAGGTGACTTGTTTAGAATGCTTACTGCAGTTTTTTATGTGTTGTTTTTAATTTTGGGAGAATTCTGTTTTTCCTGTTATCAGTGTGATATAATTATGTATCTCCCATGTTAATGAAATGATTACGATGATGCCACAAAGTAACTAGATACTATAGTCTATTTTTTTCATAAAACTTTGAAATTTGCAGATTGGAAGACTGAACAGTGAATGATATTTAGTCACTGTTTATGTAAGTCATATTTTACAATTGTAGCTTTTATTTGCAAGGTACATAATAAAAACGTAATAATAACCAGCAATAATTTTGTCAAATTGATGAGTAACATATGTTTATTGTTTTCAATGTGCAAGAACTTTTCTACTCCTTTTGATAACTATTCTGTCTATTGTATAATAAAAGCAATCTCAAATACACAGGTGGTAAATAACTCATGCAAGGTCAAAAACTAAATTTAGAGAGGTGGAATTACAAAATAATAGGTCATCATGATTAAACATTACTCAACATAGAGTTATTCAGCATTGAGTAAGTAAATGTATATTTTTTATATAATGTAGTTACTATTGCTCAAGATAATGCTTTTTATTTATGTTCCTGTTCTATACAGAAATCACATTTCTAAAACCTTATTCTCATCAACTATCAGTATTAGTTACCTATTGCTATGAAAAATTAACACAAACTTAGTGGCTTATATAATGCAAATTTATTTATATTATCTTTCAAATTTATCTTATGGTCTGGAGGACAAAACTTTTCAATGGTTTTCACTGGAATAAAATCTGGGGCTGTGTTCCCTTGAGAGGGTGCACTAGAAAGTCTATTCCCTTGTGTTTTCTGGCTTCTAGAGATGACCTGTATTCCTTGGTTCCTGGGCCCCTTCTCAGTCTTCAGTCATATAAGTAGGACCCTGCTTCCATGGTCACATCTCCTTCTCTGACTCTGACTTTTCTGCTTCTTTCTTATCTGAACACTTGGGATTATACTGGGTGCACCTGGATAATCCAGGACCATCTCTGCATCTCAGGATCCTTAATTTATATGCAAAGTTCTACATTTTCAATAAAGGGAGGGAAACAAGTGAACACATTTTGATATGTGGACGCAGAGTATAAGATACAAATATCTAGGATAGATTTGATATACTTTCTAAATGTTCACAGATTATAAGTTTGTTCTTTGAAAACATGAGTCAAGCAAATAAATGATAAAATGCTTATTTTTTTTCTTAAAAGACGGAAAGTAGCTTTATTCTCATAGAATTTTGTTTATTCCTATAGAATTTAGAAATAAGATCTTCCTTCTAAAGAAGATTGAAGATTTTGAGAATCCCCACAATACGTGCCAAATCACTTAAAGAACACAGGATGTCTTCCTGACAAGAATCAGTCTTATTAAATGAATGCATGTTATTTAACGAAGAACATGCTAATAGGAGACGAAGATGTTGAGGGATAATTAAGTGTAAAATATATAAAATAAGTACTGCATATTATGGTATGTGTCCGTCTCCACTCAGGGAGGTAAAATGGCAGATGATTTCACTATTTCTGGTATTAAGTGTCTCTCTATTGAGATGAGTTCTTACAGCTGATCCACACAAAGAGCTTTCTAATGAAATCTGATTCCAAGGAGTGAATAACTTAGGTGAGATTATTCTGTACCGCATAGTTATCACATTGTTCATTGTAAATATTTAAATTTGAATTCTAATTTATAGAATATAGAATAAATATAAATCTAGTTTATGTGATGGCATGTCAAGCATAAGTTATAAATGATACAGCTATTCTCAATATATCAGGAAATTAAAGTCTTTAAGCCTCCAACCTTAGGGCTAGACTTTAAAAATTGGTGAATTCATGACCATAAAAGTCACTTCGAAGATGTAAAAAATCACATCTAGGAGATGAATTCTCCTGACATCATCTTTATTTCACTAGATATGTATTGTCAAAAGTCTATAATCTTTACCTTTACAATGACAACAAATGAGAAAATACTGCTCATATTAACACTAGGTAATCTCTGATTTTCTGTTGTATTTACTGAGTATTAATATTTGTTAGTTGACATATATTACTGATACTTAATATCATTTGTTAATATCCATTAATCAATCATTATCCATTCATTAATCATTAGAATACATACATAGATGCACATGTTTGAATAAAAATGACCAAGGGAAGTAATATTTTCGTTTTAGGCCATTTCTCAGGAGAAAGACATATTCCTCTTTTGAGACATACAAAAAAAAATTTGCAAATTTAGATTGACCAGGCATGGCGACCCAGGACTTTGGGAGGCCTAGGCAGGGGCATCACTTGAGGTCAAGAGTTCGAAACCCCATCTCTACTAAAAATACAAAAGTTAGCTGGGTGTGGTGGTGCACATCTGTAATCCCAGCTACTCAGGAGGCTGAGGCAGGAGAATTGCTTGAACTAAGTAAGTAGAGGTTGCAGTGAACCAAGATCATGCCACTGCACTCCAGCCTGGGCAACAGAGGGGACTCCGTCTCAACAACAACAACAATAATAAATTTAGATAAATCTCTTATTGTCTTCAAATGTTCAAAATTCACCTAAGTCTTTAATTTTAGCTTATATATAAATTTAAAACATTTATTTTAAAGTCTTCTGGGTTAATGTAAATATAAGGCGGATATATTGATATGAAAGTCTTTAATGTACTGTCAGCGGCATTTGGCTTCACAGGTAGGTCTCATTGATGCTTTGGAATTATCAAATTAGGAATAGGATTCCTTTTGAAACTTCTGCTATATGTCCTAGAATTAAAGACCTGAAAACTTCAAATTGCCTTTAGACAACTATAGTACTTATCAGGTTCCAGTCTACTAGGCTATTTTAGGAAGATGTGGTCTATAGCTAACACTTCAGATCTGAACTTCTATGCATAATTTATTTGACAACAAAGATTTTGATGTTTTATCAATTATATCTCCATCTTTTAGGATTTACCTCAGGTAAAAGTCAATGCACAGGACAAAGAATAGCTAACTGAGGCACACGAACGTACGCATGCTTTAGCAGCATTTGTCAAAAGGACTTAGCATGCAACCTATGGAGAACATTTTTGTCTGGCTGGCTCCCAGTCCCTTCTTACTCATTGAACTTCATATCAGTCTTTCTCCTTGATTGCTGGCGTTACCTTTTATATCCCAACTCAAAATACTACTGGAGTTTGGATATGCTATTCCCTGTAGCTCAGCCCTACAGCTTACCTGGATCCTGCTACTAAGTTGTTGATAAAGCTGGATGCTGATCGTATTCAAGTACTACAGGTACTAGAAAACAAGCAAACCCAATATATTAGTCTGTCTGCAGAGATAGCATTTTGAGATACTAAAGCAATGTGATATAATAATACTGTAATATTTGTGCATTATAGATGTTTGTTTTTGAAGTGCAATAAAAATTTTAACACAAAAGATATTCAGTGGCAGTAATGTTAATTTTAATATTTTCACATGTAAAATAAAAAGCATTATAAACAATGATTTATATATTCCAAATAAAAATTCTTATAAAATAAATGACTTTAAACCTTTATACAGTTTGACATTTGGTGAAAAGATGTAAAGATATTTGACCTATACTTCTGTAGTAGCACTGATGTTCACTGATTCCTGTATATTGTTTTTCACTTAATATACAGGAATTATTAAAACATGTTTAATTAGAAGATTTTATGACATCCAAGAATGATGGAGATATTAATTATTTTGGTGTCATTGAGTAACATATTATATGCTGGTCATACTCATCAGATTATTTAATATTTACAAAGTAATGCAAAATGAAGCTGAAGAAAACATATTAAAATGACACATTTTAAATTAATTATCTATGATAACTCATTTGTGATATTTTATTTCCATCAGAATGTAACAATATAATCATGACATTCAGGAACACTGATGTATTGTCACTAAAGCCTAACCTACATTTAGAGAAATAGTTATTTTTAAAATACTTCTAAAATCTGTACAAACTTGGCAATTTGAAAAAAATTAGTAAACCATTTTGAGGAAACAAAAACTCCAAAAAAAAAAAAAATTACAATGGTCTTCAAAAAAATTCACAGTACTTAAAGAGGTTATAATTTTGAAAACACTTAGAATATTTGAGAAAGTCATTGAAAGAAGACAAAAGAATTCTCAACATCTACTCCATCAAGAGTCAATAAAGCATTAGGAAATCCGGCTTTATTGTAGTCCGTTTCCCACTAACAAAGCAATTTGTAGGCTGGAAATGATTTGTAGTGCATTGGCTGCCTAAACAAATTGCAGAGGCAATAATCCAAGGTTCACATTTGAAGATATTGGCACTTTTTCTGAAGTTAAATGCAGTGAAGCCTATTACATTTGTGTCTTATTAACCAGCTTCAAATAGGGCTATGAAGCACTTTGTTCTCACTTTACAGAAAGCCCTAGAGACATTATTTTGCTGCTAAAAGATTTGTCTATTCCACATTGTTTGGTAAATTTCCATTTTCTACAATGAATAATATAAGTAGGATTTTAAAATGAAAGAAAGCAATTGCATAGTGCTTTTTTTCCCCTAATCAGACAATGAGAAATGGCTCAAAACCTAAATGTTACATGCCTATACCCCCTGTGGAGATTTGAGGATTTAAAGTGGACAATTGGGATTAAAATTAGAACTGAACTAACTTTAGATAATGAATTTGCTTTTAATATTGGTAAACAAATTTTAAAAATGAAGTAGACAATATTATTCCTATGGTTGTCTGTACAATGATGTAGAAATAATAATACCTTTAGAATTTTGCAATTTTAAAGGGTGAATTTAATTGATTCTTGTAAATCAAGATTACAAAGCACTCATTTTATTGCCCACTAAACATAAAACCTCACTGCAAAGCTTGCTATTAATTCCTAGGAAAACTAAAGAAATAACTTAGATGTCATAAACTGAAGTTTAGAAAGCAAAAACTTCCTTTTATTAGTTGTTTTAGGTTTCATGCAGGAACCTGTAATGTGTTACAGGTATCGTAGTAAGTTTTCTTGCTACAGAGACATATTGATGTATTCAGGAGATGAATTTTGAGATCAGAATTACCTGGCAGAAACTTCAAATCCAACATCTTCTTGAATATAACATATAAAAACTTTTCACTTTTTCTGAATCTCAGAAATTCTTAGGGGATAAATAATCCTAGTGTTTGCTTTAGAGAGCTACTGAGAGAGTTGAGATATAAAGTATTACATTTGATGCTACATTGTAACTTATCTGCACGGAAGGTATTCAGGGACATCTTTTTCTCTTTCTGTGGACTATGTTGAGTCGTAACCAGTGCTGTTTCCAAAGCATCTCAGATTTGGGAGCCATCCTGTATGCATTTTTCTATCCCTAATAATAATGTAGACATTTTCATTAATTATATACATTGAATGAACAAGTAAATGGATACATTGAATGAATGAGTGTTTAAAATGAAAGGCACTTAGATCTTTATAATAAAATACAAAAGATCTTAGAAGTAATTGGTGTAGTAATTATTACACTTATCTTTGCCTCCCATTAATCCTTCTAACAATAACAAAAAAAATACAACTGGTATCTGATACGACAAAAAGTGCATTTTGTGTTGAATATGTTTGTATTTCTATAGGCATCCAAATAATGCTTACTAACTTTTCAAAAAATGCTGATATCCATTCTACACTATTTATTTGTTCCAAAAATATGAAGACAGCTAAGCCAAGTTCTCCTCATTTAGCAGCTGAAGCTTTTATGATCAAGATAATTTAATTCCCCTTCCTTTATTCAGACAGGTAATTAATGGCAGAGCCAGAGACTGGTCCCCAGCCTCTTGGAATGTAATCCTTCATTGCATTATTCTTTAGAGTACTCTACTTCCCTATTTGGAGCATTCTTCTCAGTAAGAGCACATACAAAGATGAAGAATGAATGGATTTGGGTGCACTGATTGTCAAAGCTTCAGTGAATAACCCATGTGTTCAAAGCTTTCAGAACTGTTCTGGTGAATGAACATTCTCTGAAAGTTAATGACATGTTATTTTGTTTCCTTATAAATTATCAAAATGCCAGCATACAACACTTAAGAGCTTAGACACAAAGGCATTATGTAGACACAGCTATAATAAGACAACACAATTTTAACTGAGGGGGCTTAGTGTGCCCAGTTTAAAAAAGAAATACAGAGAAAAAGTAGTGTTGTTGAGTTTTTGTTTTTAAAATTCTAGATATGATGAAAGCAAAAAAGAAACAATGTAAGAAAATCATAAAAAATAAAATTACTACGAACTTTATAAGTAAAAGATGTTTCAGAGACCAAATGGCAAAAAAAAAAAAAAAAGTAAAGTAAAAATGAAACTTCGATAGAATTTGCATTATTTATTGCATAATAAAAAGGCAAAATAATAGTTATGTATTCAAAGAGTTTGCCATTTAGAGGTGAGAATAAATATGTGATAGTCTTTAACATATTTGTCAGAGATTGCTATGTGTTTGGTAATGATATGAAGTGTTTTGTAAACGTTACAGCCTTTAATCATTACGACAAATAAGTAGCTGTCATTATTTTCAGAGAATCTGACAAATAGAGAGGTCAAGTAAGTTGTCCAGGTACCCTAGATAATCTCTCACTTTGGTAAGGTTCAAAGTGGTTGGTTTGACTTCCGAGTAGTAGTGTCTAATCATTTATGCTCAACTGCCTCTGAACCACTATGCTATCCTCTGGTAAGCTACAAAGCAATCATGATAGAAACTATGATATAACACAAACACAAATAAAATAATAAAGGGATGCAGGAAAGCATCAGCTCTTTCCAACTGGCCATAGTGATAGCTGAACAAAACTAGTGGAACTTATAATTGGCTTAGAAAATCCACAGGTAGGAAAGAGCGAGAGAAAACAAATCTTGCATGAACAAATGCACAAGGAAAAATTATTCATAAAATGCCTCCATCTACATGGTAGCGACAGAAATATCTTACTAAACATTATTTTCTAAACTTAACATTTAGATATATTACTTGCTATTTTTTCTATAACCTACATGATTCAATATAACTACCAAAGTATTCCTTTATATACTCATCACAGACATTGAGACTTATATGTTCCAAGCTTCATTCCTAAGTGAGTAGGAAACAGAAATCAAGGATGCAATTCTTACAAACATAAAGTTTAAAGTTTTGTGGGGGATTCAGACAAATAAAACTGTACATGCAATTTATATGTGATTTGGTAGTAGTCGAGGATTTTTGAAAGTTTAGATGAATCAAAACAAATGCAACAAAGGATCAGGAAAATATTTCTGGAGAAAAAGATCCTGAAGCAAATACTGAAAGAAAACTAGGAGTAAGAAAGTAAACTTTTTCTAAATTTCAACTTTAATTTTAGATATAGGGGTACATGTGCAGATTTGTTACATGGGAATATTGTCTGGTGCTGAGGTTTGGCGTATGGATCTTCTTAGTGAGCATAGTACCCAATAGGGTACTAACCTACACCCCCTCCCTCCCACCTCTAGTAGACCACTGTATCTATTATTATCATGTTTATGTCCACATGTGCTCAAAATTTAACTCCCACTTATAAGTGAGAGATGTAGTATTTGCTTTTCTGCTCCTGTGTTAGTTCACTTAGGATTATGGTCTCCAACTGCACCTATGTTGCTGCAAAAAACATTATTTCATTATTTTCTATGGCTGCATAGTATATTGTTTATCAAATTTTCTTTATCTAATCTACCACTGATAAGGATCTGGGTTGATTCCAAGTCTTTGATATTGCGAATAGTGCAGCAATGAACATACAAGTGCATTTGTCTTTTTGGTAGAATGATTTATTTTCTTTTGAGTATATATTCAGTAATAAGATTGTTGGCTCGAATGATAGTTGTTTCAAGTTCTTTGAGAAATCTCCAGCCTGATGGCCGCAGTAGTTAATTTACATTACCAACAACAGATTATAAGGTTTCTCCTTTCTCCACAGCTTTGCCAGGATATGCTGATTTTTTGACTTTTTAATATTAGCCACTCTGAATGGTGTGAGATAGTATCTCATTGTGGTTTTGATTTGCATCTCTGATAATTAGCGGTGCTGAAAATATTTTCATATGTTTGTTGGCCACTTGTATGTCTTTTTCTGAGAAGTGTCTGTTCATGTCACTTGTCCATTTTTTAATGGGGTTATTTGATTTTACTTGTCAAGTGGTTTAAGTTTTTTATAGATTCTGGGTATTAGACATGTACTGGACGCAGAGTTCGTGAATATCTTCTCCCATCCTGTAGATTTTCTGTTTACTCTGTTGATAGTTTCTTTTCCTCAGCAGTTCTTTAGTTTAATTACATTCCACTTTTCTACTTTAGTTTTGATTGCAAATGCTTTTGGGTACTTAGCCAAAATTTCTTTGCCAAGGCTAATTCATGTGGTTTGACTCAGTGTCTCTACCCAAATCTCATCCCAAATTGTAATCCCCACATGTTGAGGGAGGGACCTGGTGGTGGGTGATTGGATCATGGGGGTGATTTCCCCCATGCTGTTCTCGTGACAGTGTGGGAGCTCTCAGGAGCTCTGATGGTTTTAAAAGTGGCAGTTTTTCCTGAGTGTTCTCTCTCCTGCCGCCTTGTGAAAAAGGTGCCTGCTTCCTCTTCACCTTTTGCCATGATTGCAAATTTCCCGAGGCCTCCCCAGCTATGCAGAACTGTGAATCAATTAAACCTCTTTCCTTTATAAATTACCCAGTCTCAGGTAGTTTCTTTATAGTAGTGTGAAAACAGACTAATGCATTGATGTCGAAAAGAGTAATTCGTAGGTTGTCCTCTACAATTTTTATAGTTTGAGGTCTTCCATTTAAATCGTTCATGCCTTTGTATTATTTTTTGTTTATGCTGAAAGGTAGGGTCCAGCTTTAATCTTCTGCCTATGGCTAGCCAGCTATCCCAGCACCATTTATTGAAAAGAGAGTCCCTTCCCCATTGCTTTTTTGTTGGCCTTGTCAAAAATCAGATGGCTGTAGGTGTGCGGCTTTATTTTTGAGTTTCCTATTCCGTTAATTGGCCTATGTGCCTGTTTTTGTACTGGTATCATGCTGTTTTCGTTACCGTAGTCCCTTTTCCAGGCACCCTTTAGGCCCTGGCACCAGCTCTAGTGTTCAGTCACCCCATGCAGAGTTCTCAGCTTCATCCCGCTTCAGCTTCAGCATGTGAGTCTTTTCCATGTCAACGTTTGGCATTTTCTCTCCGAAGATATGTTCAAATTATGTTGGTTTAATCTAAATCCCAGTGTGTTTTGGTGGGAGCAGCACTTCCTAGTGGCACTAGTCAGCCATCTTGAAACTCCACCAGCTTTTTAAAAAGCAAAAACATCATAAGTGAAGGGAGCAAATATGAGGAGTTAAGGAAGACAGAGATCATCACCATTCTCCAAAACATATGATCACTTGAAACATTCCAAGTTCTCCCTGTTTGTAACACAAAGATTTCACAGAATATAGCATCAAGTTCTACTAATAATTGAGCCTTTCGCTTGGTAATTCTTCTTATTTACAACTTATAATGAGACATGAGTTCTGCAAGAAATATCAACATGGCTCAGGAGTGACTGCCACACTCCATTTTAAATGTTGTATTTAAATGCTACATGCTAATGTGGTACAGATTTTGTTGTTACTATTTTAATATTAATTGTTACATTCCATCATTTTCCAACAAAAGGGTCTACATTGTTGCATGATAGTAGATATTATCATCCTGCCTGTAGAGTGGTGTTTAATTCACACACTCAACAATAAGTAATGAGGCCTTTCCCATAAGAGTCGTAAGGTTCTAGGAACATAGGGAATTAGACTGACAAAGCTTTGTCATCATACAACATATGTTCTAGTTCAGAATGTGTCAGGAATTAGGCTCCTGTCACTCCAAAATTTTACCTTTATATTTTCCTTTTTTATGCTTGGGCTAAGATTCTTCAAATCACTTTTTTTTTTCTTTTTCAGCTACTTTTGATATTTTCATTCAAATGAGTGCACTATAGGAAGTTAAGGAAGCATAGGTAAGTGTAATTTTTCTTTCTTCTTTATTTTTCCATTGAGTGCCACTGTATTATTGATTCTTCACCCTGGAAGCAGCATTTGGTTCTATCTTTTAGCACTCAAAACCAACCTTGTTATACTTTCTCAGAACTATCATTACCATCCAGACTTTAGACCCCGCTCAGAGCCCAGTTGTGAACTCGGAGCTCCTTCCTCTTTTCATATATATATATATATATATATATATATATATACACACATACACACACACACATACATACACACATACACACACATATGGGTCTCACTCTGTCATCCAGGTTGGAGAGCAGCGGCACAATCATAGATCACTCCAACCTTTGCCTCCCAGGCTACAGCTATCCTCCCCCCTCAGCCTCCTGAGTAGCTGGGACCACAAGGTGTTCGCCACCATATCCGGCTACTTTTTGTATTTTTTTGTAGAGATGGGGATTCACCATGCTGTACAGGCTCGTCTTGAACTCCTGGGCTCAGGAGATCTGCCAATCTCAGCCTCCCAAAATGCTGGGATTACAGGTATGAGACACTGTGCCCAGCCAGGGCCCCTTCTTAGCTTTTGATGTACCAACAAAACCAGAAAGCATGCCCTCCTCAAGGTATGAACTAGAGATAATAGTATATAACTATAGATTATATAATACTTGTATTTTACTTAAATGTTTTCATTTGTGTTTCCAGACATCTACCACCTATTTAATATTCTCTCTCCAATTATCTCTATTGAAATGCCCAGTGTATTTTCACTTCCCCTGATTTGTCTCTACTTGGCATTAGATACACTACTTAATGACCCCGGAAGTTATTTTAAACAAAAAGAATGTCAAAAATTGTATTATGAAATTTTGATTCTTCTTTGTCCTGAAAACTATAATAATCTTCTTGATCATAGGATGCCCTGAATATAAAATGCGTTAAATTAAAACCTGTCACTGATTGTGAAATGATGCTTACTAAAAAGTAATGTCTTTGGAGGCAGGGGGATAGCTGTTGTACATAACTGTTAAATTTGTAATGATGACTACAGGATCTATAGGGTGAAATATCTGATTGTAAATGCACTAAAAGACTTACAGGAAAAAAATTACAAGCTTACAGCTTTACATTCTCACATTCTCAGACCAAACAGTCAGAGAAACAGAGCTTCTATGGCAGACTTAAAACGATCTCCTAACAATCTCTTATTTCTTCTAGCTATAGGACAAGGCCTACTGTAAGTCAGATACAAATGTAATTATGTAGGTTGCAGAAGGACAACAAACACTGAGTTCCTTGACTCACCAAGTCTCCTACGTCAAGGTTAGGACATTGATTTAGAGGCAGTAGGACCCTAAGATTTTAGGAATAAAAACAGAATCAGATAAAGTTGAGAATACTAAATTTCCGTATCTCTGCAAGTAATCTCTGCTAGCAGAATGATGTCTGCTATGTCTAAGGAGACCTCTGTCACACAATATCTAAGGAAACAAGTCTTGCCTTCCTTTAAGACTCTTGTTTACCTCACCATGGGTGGCCCATTTGCAAAGGTATGCTTATTGCTTATTCTTGCTAAAACTGACCTGTTCTTTCACATTATCCTCTAGTCAAATAACCAAATGTATATATTAGAAAGATAAATACATTATGTGACTCAGGTTAACTTACGAAATAATTTCCAGATTAGTTTACTATATAACCTAAGACACATATGATATGTTTAGGAATGAATTTGAATGGGAACAGACCAAGGGGATGGAATAAAACTCTAGAATATGCCACCTTTATATAAGTGCACTTACCAGATACGAATTTATGATGCTAGTTTGTACAGATGGATTGGGTCTTAAGAGTTGACCTGATTGTTTGAAACTTGGACATGTTGGTGTCCTACATCCAATAAATTTAGGCTTAGAGAATTAGACGTTTTGTAGTACATTTATCATAAGTTATGTTATGTCACCCACTCATTCACCATATGAGCCCATCACAGTGCTAAGTAATACATTTGTGAGCAGACTGCTAGAATACAGAAAATCTCTGTGGCAATTGTTTTTGGAAGGCTGGATATGATGGAGGAAGATGGTATCCTTAAGACAAACTTAACGATTGCAATGGCATCAGAGAGAGCACCTCACAATGATGATGTTGAATGGCAATACTGAATGGCAAGAGGCAAGGTGGCATAATTTCTTTAATGAGCAGTTAGGACAAATCGGTAAATATATTTGACAGTAGAGGTAATATCATATTTCTTAGAACACTGCCAAAATTACTGTCATTATCATATACTTGAAAATTCAGTATTGGTGATTTCTATATAACATCTCCATTTAACTCACTTGTTTGGCCTGTGAAGAGGCAGATGGATCTGAGAAAATGAAAGTGAAGTTCAGTTGTTTTTCAGAGCTGTGTTTACTAGAAAAAATCCACACAACTATTGATCAAATGCATTATTTAATTTTCTCAACATATAAGGTTCAACAGAAGTGGTACTCTTGCTTAGCAAGCACAACAGTATACATTTTTAAATTTCATATGGTATTTCAAGGCTATATCAATTCTATATCAATAATCTAGCCTGCAGGAATATTATCAGTATTGACATCCCACAGAATGGTTTATGCTGTTTCACTACATTAATGACAGCTGGTTTGCTGAATATAATACACAGGAAGAATCAACGGCCAAAAAACCAAAGTCACAGTAAGAAAAATGTAAACGAGAGATTAGAGTCAAACCTCACAGGGCTTAAGGGCCTTGTCACCTTGTTAAATTTTATTTGGTACAATATAATCATTCTGATGCCTAACATGGATTGATACACATTGCATCATATACCTCAAAAACAATATGTTACACATGTTTTATGTAACACATAAGACTCTGAATGTTGAGGCCAAGAGCAAGGGAAAGCTCTTTAGGAGTCCAGTGTGCAATGAAAGCTATGTTGCCACATAAACTTCCTTACAGCAGTTCCACTGATATATAAAATGTATGTGACAAATCTGGTGAAGTCTAGTAAGACACAGGAGACTCCTTGTGTTTTGAAGCAACAGCTTTCCGTTTTTCACAGATAATATCCTTTCTTATTTCCTTATGAGAAACACTTTCTGCCTTGCTATTGGGCCCTATATAAATTTAAAAACTTGATTATAAGACATCAAGAGATCATGTGGCTTGAGCAAACTATTTGAATTGAGTGTTTTTTTAACCAACCAAATTATAAGGCAGGGCATGCACAGAAGCCATAAATCATCACTGCAGATGATGCATAAGAGATCAAGCTCAGGCAGGTAAATAAAACACAAGTAAATTGAATGAGCAGGTGGCTCAGATTCCTTTGATACCATCTCTTGATGCATTGCCATTCCTCCTCCTATGACCTTTTTTGCACAGTACCTTATAACAAATTGACAGAAGAAGAAATATCCT
The DNA here is from genome assembly GCF_049350105.2 of Macaca mulatta. Taxonomy (NCBI): domain Eukaryota; kingdom Metazoa; phylum Chordata; class Mammalia; order Primates; family Cercopithecidae; genus Macaca; species Macaca mulatta. The sequence continues at coordinate 79,526,508 of NC_133422.1, forward strand.
AGGTCTTTTGTCAATATGATAAATCCGACTTACAAGGGACTACTGCAGCATTAGATGCTCAATCAGAAGTATGTCCTTGAAAGACAAGTGTGAATGAAAATTATCCCAGTGGGTCAAACATCAAGCAATCCATTTTGGATTTCTTAGTCTGTTTTGAGAGATAGATAGATAGATAGATAGATAGATAGATAGATAGATAGATATATTAATCTCGGGCAGTGGCTAATGATTTGGCTGTATAATCAGAAACTTGGAAAATGACTGTATTACAGAATTGAAAAAATGGAAAAAGTGAGTTCAGAGGAATATATTGATAGTCTTACTGAAAGGAGAAGAGTATGAATTGAATGCTCACCTGACAAATGTTTATCTGTTTCAGAGAAAACTTTCAATAATCATCTGGACAACATGACCTGCCCTTTGAACATCAGTTAGCCTCTTTCTCCAGCCACCTTGCTTTTGTTTGTTTGTTTGTTTTGAGACAGAGCCTCACTCTGCTGCCCAGGCTGGAGTGTAGTGCTGCGATCTCGGCTCACTGCAACCTCTGCCTCCCAAGTTCAAGCAATTCTCCTGCCTCAGCTTCCCGAGTAGCTGGGACTACAGGTGCATGCCACCGTGCCCGGCTAATTTTTTATATTTTAGTTGAGATGGGGTTTCACCGTGTTGCCCAGGCTGGTCACGAACTCTCCAGCCATCTTTTTGCTTGAGCAAAGGGCTTATTTATGAATAGCCACAAAAGAATAGATGAAGGCTCTGCACAGGCTGAACAATGTGGAACATCACACAACTCACTTTGCTGTCTTAATTACTCAGTGTCTAACTTGCCATCATCTAGAACAATGTTGAAGGCCTAGTATCACACCTTGGCCAGGGAGGATTTCATGGGATTTCATCTTTGGGAAGAGCAATGATTTGTCCTCACTAGTTTAGAAAGACACTGTATTTATGAAATTGACATTCTTGCACATAATGCTTTTGTTAGCACCCTATATATGTACTTGTGATTTCTGTATAAGAGATTTATTCTGTAGCAAATAAGTGTGGAAATAGGCATATGCCATAGAATTCTTTATCATGCCAAGCAGCTTCTCTGATAGAAAGAAGGAATGACTGGCTGAAGACTCAGTTATAGTGCTAGCTGAGAAATAATACACTAAAAGTATGATGTTCTGTCTTGAAAGAGGTGATCTATGCTTTAAGTTAACTTTCAACATAAGGGTTATTTATATTTTTTTGTTGTCAGAAAACATAGCTCATGCAATCAAGAGTGAAATGAGGAGGACTAAATTACTCTTTCATTAGTTTTCAATTATTGCCCTAACAAGTTATCACAAACTTAATCGTTCACTTAAAACAGCATATATATCTTGTCTCACAGTTCTGTAGGTCAGAACTTTGGTGGGCTTGGATAATTTACTTGCTTAGAGTCTAACAAAGCAGAAATTAAAGTTTCAGCAAGTTGCCAAATTTTTTTCTGCAGCTTTGAAGAATAATCCCCCTCTAAGCTAGCCCAGATTATTGTCCCAATTCAGTTCTGTGTGACCATAGGACTTTTTCCCATCTCCTTGCTGGCTGTCAGCCAGATGTTCTTCCCATCTTCTACGGGCCGTCAACAGATCTTGCCTCATGGCCTTGTGACTTCATCTTCACAAACAACAATGGTGAATGGTGTTCTTCTTCTTCTTTAAACCTCTTTTTACATCCACTCTGCTTCCTCTTTCCTGTGCTACTTCCTCTGCAGCCTCAGTCTCACAGTCGATTGACTCTCCCTGCCTTAATTTTCTGTTTTTAAGAGCCCATGTGATTACACAATACCCACCTAGATCATCTAGGATAATACCCTTAAACCAAAGCCAGGTTATGAATAGCCTTACTTTCAATGTCAAACTCCCTTCATAGAAGTAACTAGATTAATATTTGTTGAATAACCAGGGGATGGAAATTGTGGTGGGAGTAAATACATGTAGAATTCTGCCAATTATACTATTGCAACTAATAATCCATCTAGAAAGTATTTTCTGCTTCTATACCATAAACATTGGGTTCTGCTTTTTTCTATTGAGGCACAGAAAAAAATGATTGAATTGGAGGTGGAGGTCATCACCTGGCCATTTCAATTCCCTCACTCCACTGAACTGACAAAAAATAAATTAGTTATAGTCTGACATGATTTATTATGATACTTACGAGATAGGTGTGTTGCTGACATACACTGGTGACAAGGAGGAGTATGCTTAAAATCCACAGTGACTAAGTACTAATCACTTAGTACTTCAGGTGTAATAGAAAATGTTAATGAAAAATTACAACGACTCTTAAACGCCATATTACTCAAATACTACAGCTTTTAGAAATAATGTTGAGTCAATTCCTAAGGTAAAAAAACACAATCTGCTGAGAACAAGTAATTGGTAATTGAACAGAGAAGTTAAAATATCAACTGTAGACTCATTATTGGAGGAAAAAATATTGTAGCAGATATGCATATTCTCTTCTTTATTTTTTACACACAAACACATGCACACAGGTGGATATATTATTCAATTTCTGTTTCCTGCCTCTTGTTTTCATTATTATACAAAAGAGAAATTGTTTGTAAGTGGTTAACTTTACACATAACCTTCAGATTCACATGGGGACCATAACACAATTAGTAGACTAATTACAATAATTCAGAAATAGATATCATCATATTTGTTTAGAGTTAGAAAAAAATAGAGTACCTTCTGTTCTGTTTTGAAGAGAGGGTAATGAAAATAGTTGAATTTCTGTAGGCAAAAGGAAAACATTACAATTGATATTATATTGTAATTCACTATGGCAAGTGTTTGTATAGATACAGGCTAACCAAAGGAAAGCTGTATGCTGATAATCAACCTATTGTCTTCCTCGTCTCAATTCACCATTCTATTCTCTGCTCTGTGGTGCTGGGACTGAGAATCCACAAACAATATTTATCTTTTATCTACTGTATTTTAAACAGAAAGTTCTGACAGAAGGGGTTACTAGAGATTGATTATGAATGAGGAATAGTAAAGACTGGACTTTCTCATTTTTTGTTGTTTGTTTTGCTTTGCTACTTTTTCCACCATTAATGTTAATATTAGAGTCATTCAAAAAAGGGCTACATGTTGCAGTGTATGATTTACTCTCCAGTTTCTTTAGCACTGCCCAGAGAGCATCCCAAGCTTACTAGTCTGAACCTCATTTCCATGAGCCAAAAGTTCTACCACTACCCAGTCAGTATCTTCTCAGAAGTTCGAGCCTACCTTCGCAAGGCTCATCATTTCTCAGGTTCTGGTAATCCCCACATTTTCCATTTTCCCCCTCAGCTACGTGAGTTAAGAGCTGATGCCTACAGTTGCAATGCCTTTGTTGCTTCTGGGTTGCCTTTTTGCCTTCCCAGCACTTTTCAAGGTAATTTTCTATAGTAAATTTCCTGTGGAAATATCTACTACGGTTTCTGTTTTTACGAAAGTATTCCCTCAGATAGAGGGAAACAAAAAAATAAGCAAAATGATATAAATATAAATATAAATGAATGGGATTAGATAGAGTGAATTAGAGAGAGACACCCAGAAGGGAGAGGGGGGAGGGGGGAGGGAGAGAGAGAGAGAGAGAGAGAGAGAGAGAGAGAGAGAGAGAGACATATAGTGGAATTATGGGAGAAGAAAACAAGAAAATTGAATGGCAGTTGAATGGAGTAAATAGTGGCACTTTAAATCAGATCATTTGTGAAAGGCCGAAAATGGGAAGCTTTAGGGTATATAGCTTACAAATGAAAATAATTTAGGAATAAGAAAGCAAGGAGAAGAATTTTTTTTTTAGAGAGGGAGCTATATGTCTAAAGCGATCTAAGCAAGAATACGATTGGCATTTTAAAAGGGTTTGGGCACTCACCGGAAAAAGAAATGGATAAAGTAAAACAATGTAGAGGATAAATTTGAAGAAGTATGCAGGCGGTGGCTCATCAGATCATACTAGGAGTCTCTCATAAAAAGTATTTTTTTTTAATCTAAATTTTGGGACAGAGGGAGACACAGGCAAGCCAAAAGAGGTTTTAAATTAAAAACAACTTAATATAAAATAGAATGTTTGTTCCAAATATAATGAAAATGCAGACAATGTACACTAATTTCACTTTAAAATTTATGATTATCTACTCTGACATGATAATATTGTTTATATCAATCAGCTATTTAATTCAACATCACCTTAAACCAACAAACATAAAATATAATTTAAGAGAAGAGACTGTTTTTCAAATATATTTATGCTTTGCAAAATAAATGCTTAAGAATTGTGTGTCAGGTTTAATTTCATCGTTTAACATTCAGGATTGAAATTTATACCCAGAATTTGTAAGTGCATTTGACGCCAGATAGATAAATATGATCCCTAGTTATTTAATAAAGGACTTGAATAACAGTAAAGAAAAATGCTAACTCAAAACTCATGTTCCCTGCTAGATCATGCCTCTAACCACAAATCTAGTAACAAGGAAATATAATCTACTTGCTTATGACAGAAATGCTTGAACAAGTAATGTCTGCCTCAGTAGGGGATGGAATATCCTCAGTGCAATACTGATATATGTGATGGTGATTTTACCATCAGTTTAGTAAAGACATATTATTTTCAACATGTGGCATAACACACTGTTAGTCACACTGGAGAACAGAATCCTTACCAGGATTTGTGCTCTGGGAGAGTTGTTACAGAAATGCTTAATTTCCCATTCCAAGTTTTGAGGACTAAATGTTGAAATCCAGGTAGCTGATTTAAAGCATATGACAAAGAAAAAATGTGGAATGTTTCTAAGGTATTGGACCATAATTGAAGTAGTGTCTGATTTTTTATTTGCAAAGTATGCAATTCTTAGTGATACACTTTTTTTTTTTTTCTTAAATGTAACAAGACTGAAAAACATTTCTTTTTTTTTTTTTTTTTTAATTTATTTATTATTATTATACTTTAAGTTGTAGGGTACATGTGCATAACGTGCAGGTTTGTTACATATGTATACTTGTGCCTTGTTGCTGTGCTGCACCCATCAACTCGTCATTTATATCAGGTATAACTCCCAATGCAATCCCTCCCCCCTCCCCGCCCTCCCCCCTCCCCCCTCCCCATGATAGGCCCCGGTGTGTGATGTTCCCCTTCCTGAGTCCAAGTGGGACAAGGGGACTTAAGAATGAAAGAGAACTTTTGAAGAATTAAGAAATTGGTAAATGGTTTTCCCAAGACAAGAAGAATAATAAACGGTGGAAAAAACCATGGAGACTTTTAGTAAAAATAATTAAATTTCTTCCAATATGGATGCTGTGAAAAGAAGTTATTCTGTCTAGTTTAATTTTGCAGTGCATATTATTCCATGCAGTGTTGTGGTGTCTATGATATATATGGTTAGTTCTATCAGTTACAAACATTGCATTTTTGAGTGATAAAAATGAAAATATTATAGATTAATCATCCACTAATGACATAAGCAGCAGCAAAGGTGGGCAAAAATTTTAACTGTAAGAGAGACAAAAAAATTTCTACCTGTTTTAAAACATATGAATGGAGGTTATCTTCTTGGAAAAACAACAGGTGAAAACAATGAGAAATGCACTGAAAGTTGTATACTTACATATAAGAAACTGAATGGCATTTTAATGGCTATTAATTTTTTCCAATATGAAAGTTATATAATCACTATAACATTGGATCTATTGTTGTATAGTACATCAAGACAAGGAAAAATCTTAATTGATCTATAAGGTAATTACTTTTGGTCCATCAGTCAGATCATGTTACGGATGACAAAAATGAAGAATACATAACAAACTGTATCTCCCAAAAATAATTTTTCTGGGAAATAATAAAAGACACTTTTACCAGGCAGAAAATATTTAGTCTTCATATAAAAATGTCTTATGTGTATTACTTTATACTTAATATAAATTGATTCAACTTTCTAGTCATATGTAAATTTCTGCTAACACTAAAATAATATTAGTTTATGTTTTTTACACCATTTAACAACATGCTAAACTAAATTGAATTTATGTTTCTCAACATGTTTTGAGCCCCTAAATTGTATATGTGTTATGCTAGGCATAGAAATACAAAGATAAATCATTATCCTTAAGTTTCACACATCCAGTAAGTGAGAATCCTAAAAAATGCAATTATGATATAAAACAGTAATTCAGAAAATAAAAGTATAAAAAGCACCTGATGAGCATAAAGAAACTTGGCTCTGATTATAGAACACCCATTTTCTGTTCTTTTTTTTAAAAAAAAATTGTTGAATTGTCTGTCAAAAAGGTGGTAAGTTAAAAAAAAAGTGTTATGTGCTAAGTGAGAAAAATGTTCCAGATATGCATAATTCAACTTATGTAAGATCTATATATTTACTGTATGTGTTTGTTTTCCAGGAATCTGTAATTACAAAAATTTTACAGAAGTCATCTCTGATGCTCCCATCTGTTCCCAACACTGGACATACTGATTCTCAGAAGGGCTCTAGAGCTACACTGGACTAGATCTTGATTAGTCTAAGTCCAGGCAAGGAGAGAACGCCATACTAATTATTTTAACAGGGAGATATATTAGAAGAAATTGATTAAGTAGGCAGTGAAAGACTACAAAAAAGTAAAAGTAAAAACCAAAATGGTAGAAATATAAACTACGGAGAGCAGCTGTATCCATGCTGCTGGGGAAATAAAGAGGACTGGCTGCACTTAGCAGAACCTGGAGGCTTGGAGGAGGAGCCCGCAGGGCTGCAGCCTGGGCCCATCAGGAAGATTTTGCCCACTTGTGTTGGTATTCAGAGAAGGTGCCATGAAGCTAAATTCTGGGGATTTGAGAACAAGCTGGAAACCAGAACCAGTGGCTGCTTGCAAAGTGAGAACGAACAGCATTAAAAACGAAAGGAGCAGTTCCCTTCATCCATCTTTCGCCTGGCAGCCTCCCTGTAATACCCACTATTGTCAAAACCTAACCTAATAGAAAAATCAACTGGTCACAAAGAAAGGCACTATGAAGTGTTTCAGTTCTACAACGAAAGTGGAAAGAAGAGCAGGTTTGGATCCAATCAAGAGAAAAATGTTTCATAACTCCCTAAAAGTCTTTAAATACACTTTAAAAATTGTTCAACTCTCATGTGAATCTCTCCACCAATTAGAAAAGTTAACTTGGAAATTTTGTGATTTCTACTACTCATCAAAGAAGGAAATTACTGGTGGGCTACGAAGTAACTAGAAGAACTGTTAATATTCTTTAAATATTTATTCATTAAATAGTTACATAGTGTTCATTATTTAAATAACATGACAAAAGATGTTGAAAATTACATTAATCTTTTCTTAAATATAAAGGTAGCCTTTATAATATTAATATCTATAATTTTTCAGGGAATATAATATGTCTCACAAAATAGCAGAGAGGTGTTGTTTACCTGAATTAAAAATAGGTCTTGCAATAAACTAATTTGGGTTATACTTACAGTAATGTTTATTTCTTTTTTTTTTAATCCTCGTTTTCCTGGATTAATTGTACTGTCAGTTGCCAACACTTTTCACATAAAATAAGACCTGACGACTTGAACCATTTAATGCATATGTTCACCTTATCCGTAGAGCATAATAGGGCAAGAGACTGTAAAAGTAAAAAAAAAGTCCGAGTGCGGTGGTTCACGCCTGTAATCCCAACACTTTGGGAGGCCGAGGTGGGCGGATCATAAGGTCAGGAGATCCAGACCATCCTGGTTAACACGGTGAAACCCCGCCTCTACTAAAAATACAAAAAAAAAATTAGCCGGGCGTGGTGGGGGGCGCCTGCAGTCCCAGCTAGTCGGGAGGCTGAGGCGGGAGAATGGCGAGAACTCGAGAGGCGGAGGTTCCAGTGAGCCAAGATGGCGCCACTGCACTCCAACCTGGGTAACTGAGACTCCGTCTCAGGAAAAAAAAAAAAAAGAGAGAGAGAGAGAGAGAGAAAAGAATAGCTTATCTAGTACAACTTTATCAAATAGACTGCTTGATAGGCAGTAGATTTCAGGGATAGATTTGATGTATACTTTTATAAAAAGAACAACTAAAAGAGAGTTTTCACAAGTATTTTATATGTCATGTGGATCTCTCCACCAATTTTTGTGATTTTTCTCTACTCATAATAGAAGAAAATTATGTATGGGCTATGAAGTAACTGGAAGGCCTGTTAATTAAAAACAAAGCATTTGCACAAATACTAGAAGAATTAGGAATTGATTTTCAGTGTTCTAGACTATTTACTAAACTTAAGGCTGAGACTTTTTCTCTAACATTTTTGTCATGGATTGGAGAGCTTTGGATTTCTGGGTGTCAAAAATAAATAAAGGATATTCCTAATATGAGTAAAATATATAGATTAAATTTTCTTATTTTCCCTTAAATGCCTAATATTGTTAGTGTGACAAAATATTTAATGTTCCTCTAAATATCTAGAATATCAACTGCTCAGATTTCGTCAAGAATGTACTTTGACTTTTTTTTTTCTTTACTAATAGTAAATGCAGTGGTTAAAATAATGAAAGTTAGAATGTAAATTTTCTTTTTAAGAAGACGTATAAATTAGCTGTTAGATGGCTCTCACTGGGGTGGGGGGGGAAGACCTATGGCTACAATTTCTTTAGTATTCTCCTCCTTTGATGGTTAATTTTATTTGTCAACTTGGCTAGGCCATAGAACCTAGATATTTGGTCAAACGTTATTCTATTTCTGTAACAGTGCTTTTTATATGAGATTTATGTTTAAATTGGTAGACTTTGAGTAAAGCTGATTTTCTTCCATAATATGGGTGGGCCTCATTCAATCATTCGAATTTTTGAACAGAGCAAAAGACTGACCTCCCCTAAACAAGAACGAATTTTTCACTTTCTCTGCAATACTAGCTTTTCCTGATTCTCCAGCAGACTGTCTGAACTTGAACTACAACCCTTTTCTGAATCTCCAGTCTACCAGCCTCCCCAATCAGATTTTGGATTTACCAAACCCCTACAATCCTGTGAATCAAATTTCTTGAAGTCAGCGTCTTCTCTTTTTCTCTCTCCCTCTCCATATCAATGCACACAACTACTGGTTCTGTTTATCTGGAGAACCCTGACTAATACAGTTCTAATGAATGATTCCATTTCTTTTTCTAATTGACCAAGACTGTGGGAAAATCTTAGGCTTTTTCATTTTCTCAATCTTTAACAATCCAATAAATTCCAAAATTGTGTCATTTGTAATATCTCCTGAAAATTATTACAAATAATTTCTCTATATCTACTCTACATTTATCATGTATTCACATAATTCCCAACATTGACATGTGACCTTTCCCTTGTCTAAAATGTGTTTTCAAACTTATTTTACTGATTTTCTGCTATTTGTTCTTCAAGTTTCACTGCAGACGTGAATTTCTTAGGAATGCATCTCCTGATATTCAACAGAGTGAATGTTGCTCCTTTATCATCTTTTTTGTCATTCTCCTAATATCTCCACTTTTGCTTGACTGGTAACTTATCTGTGTTTCGGTTCTTTTGTAAGTTGTTAAAAGGATGGAATTTTGCATCTCCGAACCTTCAAGTTTAACTGGTGTCTGTGACAAAACACATACTCCCTCATAGGCTGTTTAATGATGGGGGAGAAAGAAATATGGGATATTACATAGATGGATGACAAAGAACATCTAAGTTATCTAGGTATTATTTGAACTGAAACTCTGAAGACTTGAATTGCACAGTAGTGAACAGTGTGTTAATATGAGCCCTGTTTTATAGATTCCAATCCCAGCTCCAACATTAACTGTTGATTGTACTCCCTATGTCTCCATTCTCTTCATTGTATATTAGGTATCATAGTAGTATGGAACATGTTTTGCAACTCTTAAACTTGAAAATTTATCTATGGTAATTTTTCAAAGTATATCGTATACTAAGATTAAGCAAAATGCATTAAATATGACATTGTTATAAAGGTCTTTGTTCTTTTCTGGGTGCATTTCATAGTAAATATGATATAAAATTGAGTGTAGCTGTCTTACTAATGTAGCTATACTTCCGACTCCCTCCATCTGTTTGTATATCTCTATTGTTAGCTTTCTTAGATATACAGTTTTTCTTGAATCCATCATAATATCTCTACCCTTCTGTATCTACCTATATAGATTTCTCTGCCTAGGACATTCTCCTCTTTATAACACTCACACAGTTTGTCATAAATATTTGCTTAAAGATTGTAATCTCTAGTAGAGTTAAGCTTTGTAAAGACCTGTGAATGTTTTGTTAAAATATGGGATTATTGAATTTCATACTTTATATAATACGTAATCTATATACACAATTAATATTTTTAAATAAATTCACAAATATTTCACCCATTTGAGCAAATTTTTCATGTCCCTAGATATCAGTGTTTAATAAACATAAAACAATGTATATTATGGCTTTTTCCCTCTTTTATGATAGAATGTGATATTAGCAAGACATTTGATGAAATTTACAGCCAGAATATCTTCACTTCTTAGGTTAACAAAAAAAAAAAATAGAGAAACAATTTTCTCAATATATTTGGAAATATTTTATCTTGTCATTATAAATATCTTTGATAAAGAAAGGATCAGGTGGTTAAAGAAGAACAACATTAAGAAAGTAATTATCGGCCAGGCACTGTGGATTATGCCTGTAATCCCAGCACTTTGGGAGGCCGAGGCGGGCAGATCACGAGGTCAGGAGATCGAGACCATCCTGGCCAACATGGTGAAACCCCGTCTCTGCTAAAATACAAAACATTAGCCGGGCGTGGTGGCGGGCGCCTGTAGTCCCAGCTACTTGGGAGGTTGAGGCAGGAGAATTGCTTGAACCTGGGAGGCAGAGGTTGCAGTAAGCTGAGACTGCTCCACTGCACTCCAGCCTGGCAACAGAGTGAGACTTCATCTTAAAAAAAAAAAAAAAAAAAAAAAGGAATTATCCTGGATGTTCTAATGACAAAGATGCTATTCTTCTCATTATTCTAAGAGTTGTCTCTGCCTCTTGGGGATATTTGTAACCTCCACTGAGACAGAGTCCTTGTTACTTCACTTCCTGACTGCTTTTCAAATGCCAAAACATCTTCACCTGTATGTTAGGAATGCATTCAGCCAAGGCTGACCTGCAATTATGAAGCCAGACTCCAGTCTTACTTGTAGGCTCTAGCCTACTCAAATCTCATGTCTATATTTATCCACCCCAAATTATGTGATAATCATGAAAACATTCATAACGTCCTCGTTACGTTAATGTTAAATATTTTAACATTGATTATGAACCTTTAAATGACCTGTTGCAGCACACTACATATAATACCTCTGATAAACTGAATTTTTAAATTGAATCATCTATAAGCACAAAATGTGGATATAATTTTATGGAGTAGGTATTTAAAAGAATGAAATCTCTTCCAGAATAGGTATATCCTAAATACTGTGCCCACCTGTAATGCTAAAAATCATCAATCTTGTTTCTTTTACTGCCAATTATAAAAGATGACATTGATTTAATAAAGAATGTTAAAATTCAAGAAAAAAATTCAAAAAGGTCTGATTATAACATAAAATTGTTACTTTAAAAGCATCAATTTTTTTTTTTATCCCCTAAGAAGTTCTACAATCTTCAAATGTCTAAGCATTGTGTACAAAGCACATATACAGGTTTGTTAACATGGAGCCTGGGAGTATTTAATAGATGCACACTGGCAGTTGTAACACTAACAGCGTTAAAGGAGAGATTAAATATCACGGTAGGTATATGCTGAAGACAAGTTATGTCAAGAAATGGTGTATAAAAGTAGAGTTAAGTGACTTCTGAATCCAGCCATCTTTCAGAAGTCTGACTGCAGAAGAATAGAAACTCTTACACATTTTTAACATAATTCATAGAAAATAACAAGTAACAAGGGATAAAAGACAAGTTGTTTTCTGCATGTCAAGTAGTGTTTATGGGACTGAAGAGTACATTTTGACTATGCACAATTCCTGATAGGTTGTTTACAATTTCACTCATTTGCTTCTCACTCAAAAAATGTTATCAGAATCTGAGTATAAAAAATGTTTTCTTATGGAATAATAGTAAATAAATTTGAATTCATATTTGAATAACAAATTTTAAAATCAAATTCATTTTTAACATAACCACAGTAATAGGAAAAATTCATAACATGGTCTTTTGAGGTAAAATCAATAATAATGGTAATCATATTTTCGTCCTCATCATCTCTGTGACAAGAGTTTCTCAATCTGGGCTCTACTGAGACTTTGTTCTCATTATTATTTTATAAGTTGCGGTATCCAGCTATCTTGTGCATCATAGGATGTTTAGCAACCTCCCTACCTTCTATCCACTTAGATACTAAAAGCGTGATCTCCTAGCATTGTGACAATCAAATTATCTGCAGACATTGCTAAAAGTCACCTGAAGGTGCCAAATTAATCTTGGCTGACTGTACCACTACTCTAGAGAAAACTTCCTGGAAGCTCTGAAATTGTTTCTCAAAACTACCTCTATCGGACACTATTAAAACTTTACCCAACGTCTCCACCAACTTCTACACTTTGGTTCCACTAATACGGAGAAAAGTACTTCTTCCAGATCAGTTCTTCAGATTTCAGGAGAGCCATTATCACCATATTTGAAATTGTTTCTTATGTTAAAAATCCATTGCTTATGTATCCTACCATTTATTTATTTCATACTATTTTACATCAGCAATTGAAAAAGAAAATAACTTTTCAAACATATTTCAAATTTTTATATTGACTTGAAATCAGAATATTTTACTGGATAATTTTAACCTAAGAACATAATTTTTTTCATACCATTCTTTGTAATTATAAAATATTTGCTAGGCATGGTGGCTCACACTTGTAATCCCAGCATGCTGGGAGACCGAGGCAGGTGGATCACTTGAGGTCAGGAGTTCAAGACCAGCCTGGCCAACATGGCAAAATCCCTTCTCTACTAAAAATACAAAAGTGGCAGGTGCCTGTAATCCCAGCTACTCAGGAGGCTGAGGCAGGAGTATCACTTGAACCCAGGAGGCAGAGGTTACAGTGAGCCGAGATTTTTCAACTGCATTCCAACCTGGGCAACACAGTGAAACTCTGCCTCAAAACTTATATATATATATGTATGTATGTGTGTGTATATGCACATACATATACACACATATACATATATATTCATAATTTATACATATAAATTATCTTTTTATAATTAACCTGATTTAATTAGAATTTAGTGTAGTCTTACATTTTGAACATATGAGCTTACACTATTAGTTTGTGCCACATTTGATTGGAAGCTCCAGTGAAGCCATGAAACTAATTGAACAAAAGTTACCATACAGAACATGGAAGATTACTATATTTTAATTTTTTTGTGGTAATATACTCTATCAATGATGGGGCTCCTTCTCCATCATCAACCACAAAATATTAAAATGAGCTGCTCATCTCTGAGTTGAGAGGTAGACATTTCCACAGATTTACCTCTGCTAAAGGGTATCATACATGAGGTGCAATTAAAGCAAATGGAAGGTTCATTGATCTCTGCCTAAGTGGGTCAGAAAAGATATAATGGAGCTGAATTTGGGTGGATGAATAGGAATGCATCCATGACAGATTGTTAATGACTCATTAACTTATTCACACTAGACAAAAACTTACTGGATAATGACATAATCAATATATTCTTTTTTTTTTTTTTTTTTTTTTTTTTTTTTTTTTTTTTTTTTTTTTTGAGACGGAGTCTCGCTGTGTCTCCCAGGCTGGAGTGCAGTGGCGCGATCTCGGCTCACTGCAAGCTCCGCCTCCCGGGTTCACGCCATTCTCCCGCCTCAGCCTCCCAAGTAGCTGAGACTACAGGCGCCCGCCACCACGCCCGGCTAGTTTTTTTTTTGTATTTTTAGTACAGATGGGGTTTCACCATGTTAGCCAGGATAGTCTCGATCTCCTGACCTCGTGATCCACCCGCCTCGGCCTCCCAAAGTGCTGGGATTACAGGCTTGAGCCACCGCGCCCGGCCCAATATATTCTTGAATTACTGAAATATGTTCTGGTAGGCATTGCTCCAAAGAAGAGCAAGTGATCATAATTCATTTGCTTTATTTGAATTCTCCAATATCAAAATGTCTACACTGAAAAAAAAGTTAGTGATCAAGATGCATCAAAAAGTCTATCAAACTTCAGCCATTTTCCATTGCTTCTACCAACACGTTAACGGATTTTTATATGGAGGTGGACACTGGTGATGGAAGGTTCCTCCAGAATGTCTGAACTTTTCTGCGCTCCCTTCCTCCCAGCTGAACAAAATGCTTACGGTTAGTTGCTTGGGTTTTCCACTGCTAATGTCAGTTGCTCTTGTTTTTACAGTCACATAAGTTAGTTAACTATTGTATAAACAAATTACCATTAAGAAATAATTTTGTCTATGAAGACCTTGAAAATACAATAAAGGGAAATTACTAAAGCCTCTTGGTGTCTGTGAGTGGATGAGGGTGGCAGCTTGTAAAAGACGAAAAGGGTTCTAGGCTCAGATTGCCATAAATTTATGTTCATTCTCAATTTTTTAGAATAAAATATGAAATTTCTGAGTATGACTTATGCAAAATTAACCACTCAAAACTCTAACTTACGCATGTAAAGAAACTCATATATAAAAAGCCTTTGGTACCGCTTTTAAAATTAGAGAAGAGAATGAACACTATACACTTTAAACAAACAAAAATAATGATTAAGCATCAGCTTTTAAGTTTCAATTACAATTATATTTTTTATTAACTTACCTGTCCTTGAGTGAAAATCTTCAGTTAAAAAATGCTTCTGTTTTATATGTTTGTTACCTATTGTGATTTTCAAGGTATATGGTATACAAATAATGAAATTTAATATGATGCTGTAGAATTCTAGAAGGTTTTCCAAAAATATTGAGAAATCATAATTTTGTGGAGTTTCAGGTTTGGTTGGATCACTTAATGTGAAATCCCATCCAATGTTCCAATAGGATCTGTAGACAGCTACCTGCCTCTTTAAAAGACATTTGTTTGTGTGTGTTTAGATTAGTAGTACACATTTTTTTTTGAAAATTTAGATGAAATACAATAATATGAAGGCTTTACATTAGGATGCCCTACAAATGTAAGCAGTAGCTCAGTTTCTTTGAAAGAATAGACTCTAGTAACTGAAACCCCTACCTAGAAGTACTAGAAAAGTTTTTTGTATATTCAAGACACTTGAATAATCATTTTCATTGTAATGCTATTGACTATTATCAGGCTATGCAACCTAAGAATTATATTTTAATAATGATTTTTTAGTTTTGTTACTGCTTCAATTGTGTTATCATTAGGAAATTCAGTTCGTAAGAATGAACTTTTCCCCCGAAGTCATTTGAATGATGCAATATGAATTATTGAAACAGGTGTTTGTTTTTATAACTTAATTTTCCCAAAGGGGGAAGTACAAACAAACAATCATCACAAAGAACAACCTGTGATGGCTTTACACAGCTGTATTTCTCCCATTTTCAAGGGCATTGGGAGCCATTCTTTTATTTCTGACCATCTGCAAACCCCACTTAGGGTCATAAGCAGGTGTTATGCATTCCATGGCATAATATCTTTCTTTCAGGAAACAATAATTAAGTTAGGATTAAGAAAGTAAGAAGAAATTACTTATAAGGTCTCTTTACACCCACCTGATTTGTACAATGAGAAATTTTATAAAAATATGAAAAAAATTCTCCCAGAATAAGTTGATTTTTGTCTTCAAGGCCCTTAAAATGTAATTACCATAAGAAGTTTTTCTTTTGATTTGTTTTACAGGAATGTTACCTGAGCTGTTATTAAGAAGGGAAATATAGAGCTGCACTGGTAAAGGGTAGAAAAGGTCACTCTTTTTCCAATTTGCCATTAATGGCAAGGATCCAAGTTTCAAGAACACTGTGAAGGCTGTGGACATCCGGCTTGCTGTGAAATCCTTCTCTGACTTTAGGTGAAACATCGTTTCTTCACTTATCTTTACCCAGACATTTAATAATTTGGTTTCTCATTTTAAACTCACATTTCTTAAAATACATTGTAAAGATATTGTTTTACATTATTGTATAATTAAGTTTATGAATATGTAGACAATTTTTCTCTACTTTTAATCTCCTGAGAACACAAGAGTTAAATAGCCGGGCACGGTGGCTCAAGCCTGTAATCCCAGCACTTTGGGAGGCCGAGACGGGCGGATCACGAGGTCAGGAGATCGAGACCATCCTGGCTAACACGGTGAAACCCCGTCTCTACTAAAAAATAAAAAAAAAAACTAGCCGGGCGAGGTGGTGGGCGCCTGTAGTCCCAGCTACTTGGGAGGCTGAGGCAGGAGAATGGCGTAAACCTGGGAGGCGGAGCTTGCAGTGAGCTGAGATCCGGCCACTGCACTCCAGCCTGGGTGGCAGAGCGAGACTCCATCTCAAAAAAAAAAAAAAAAAAAAAAAGAGTTAAATAGTTATTTTTAAATGATTAAGGCCATTAAAGTAAGATTAATATAAAATCTACCATAACATCAAATCTTATTTTAGCCAAGAACTGCCATTTGCTTTTCTGAATCCATAGTTGCATTAAAAGCAGTTGTTGGTGAATCCAAATTTCACCGTCTTTCCTTTTATTACTTCACTCACTGAGGTGTGTGTAGAAAGATAATGAAGTTTTTATTGTAACTAAAAACTAAATCATGAGTCATACAATAAAGTTGTTTTCTGGAAAAAATGTAACTAAATCAATATTGATATTTTAATGCAGTTATATCATTGCAAAAAATTAAATTCCACTATATTCTTATGCTCTTATCTTAATAAATTATACATTTTTTCGGCTCTCCTGCACTTGAAACCTTTAGCTTCTGTAACGGTTAATTTTATGTGTCTTCCTGGAGGGTGTTTTCGGATGAGATTAACATTTAAATTGGTAGACTTTGTATAAAGTGATTGCTCTTCATAATACAGATAGAACTCATCCAATAAGTTAAACCCCTGACTAAAACAAAAAGACAGGTCTTCCCAATCCAGAGGGAATTCTCCAAGAGACGGTTTATGAAGGACCACAACTGAGGCATTAGCTTTTCTGATCCTCCTGCTGACCCACATTACAGACTGCTTTACACTATTGGAGCTTTCTGCTGAGATATCCACAAGCTCAGAGATTCTTTCCTTAGCGTTATCCAGTCTACTACTAATCACATCAAAGCACTCTTCATTTCTACTAGTGATTTTTTTTTTTCTCTAGCATTTCTTTATTGTTCATTCTTAGAATTTCCATCTCTCTGCTTAGATTGTCCATCTGTTTTGGCATGCTATCTACTTTATTCAGTAACATATTAACAATACTTGGTTCAAATTACCAGCATGACAATTCCAACATTCCTACAATATCTGAGTCTAGTTCTGGTGCTTGCACTATGTCTTCAAACTTTGGTTTTTGCCTTTTAGCGTGTCCTGGAATTGTGTGAGTGTGAGTGTGAGTGTGTGTGTGTGTGATGCTAGACATGATGTACAGGGAAAAGGGGAATGCTGTAAACAGTCCTTTAGTAATGTGGTGGTAAGGTCTTGGGGAAGGGCAACCATTCTATAGTTCTGTTTACATCTCAGTCTCTTATTGACCCTGTGCCTCTGCTTCTCAGTTCTTCTGTTTCCCGGGTGGAGGGTGGGAAAGAATGGCTAGAGTGGGCTGAATCTGAAGATTTCCCTTCCCCCCAGGGCAGTTAGACTCTGATAAAAACCCTAGCAGGATAAGCTTTGGTTAGTTTCTCCTGATGGCAGAACTTGTAAAAAAGAAAAGAATGGTCTGGCTCATTTCAAACTGGTTTCTTTTTCCTTCTATCTGTTAGAAGCACATGACGAATTTTCTTTGCTATTCATGGTGAGAAACTGGTAAAGCTCCAGGAGGTAAAACTCACAAAGGTGTACTCCTCAACTGCATCACCGGACCCCCTGAGTTTTTCTCTCTTGTCCGCACTGAACTTCTAGCCAGTCATCAATTACATGTAGGTTTCTCTACCCCAGCAGTGGTTCCCAAGGAATTTTGTCCTTGTGGTTTCTGCTTCATCAGGTTGTGATTCTCTGTATTTCTCGGTTGAACTCTCTAATTCTGGGGCAGCAGTTTTTCCTTTGACCTCCTACTCTCATATTTATAAGAAAAGCTGTTGGTGTTTTCAGTTTGTTCAGCATTTTACTTGTTAGAATGAAATAGCTATTTCCAAGCTTCCTAAATACTGGACCAGAAATTGCCCACATCAGACTTTGGAATTGCTGGCCTCCATAATCACATGAGCCAATTCCTTATATTTCTTTTTTGGTGGACATGGTGGCTCATGCCTGTAATTTCAGCATTTTGGGAGGCTGAAACAGGTGGATCACTTGAGGTCAGGAGTTCAAGATCAGTCTGGCCAACATGACTAAACCCTGTCTCTACTAAAAATACAAAGAAATTAGATGGGCGTGATGGTGCACACCTGTAGTCCTAGCTATTCAGGAGGCTGAGGCAGGAGAATCGTTTGAACCCAGGAGGCAGAGGTTGCAGTGAGCCGAGATCACAGCACTGCATTCCAGCCCAGGCAACAGAAGAGTGAGACTGTCTCAAAATAAATAAATTTATATAAATATGTTCTATATAATACATAAATAAATATATGTTATACATGTTATGTTGGTTCAGTTTTATATTGATTCTAATTATCTATAAAAAAACCTTTTTTTAATTTAAAAGACATTTGAATCCGAACTTTTTATAATAATGTTAATTCCTTCAGTTATACAGTAGAATTGAAATGGAGCCAATATACTTTGTCCAACATTTTAACTCTTTAAATTTTATATCAAGGAGAACTCAAAGTTTATTATTTATTACCTTTAAAATACAATACTGCTTCTAACAAAGTAGAAAAATCATTGCTTCCAAATACTGGGTCACTGCCATTTTGATAGTGATGACTATGTTTATGTTTTTCCTGTCTACATTATACAAACAGATCTTTTACACTAAAGGAATTACCAAATCTATTAGGATTTTCAGTAGTATGCTTAACATAACAGTTTATTTGTTTGCTCAACATTATTTTTGCTCTATCTTGCAATTATAAATATATACATACCAATTCTGATCCTTATCTTTGAGAAAATTATTATAAAATTTAAATCAAAAGATATTTAAACTGATTTTGTCATATCTGTTTACATCATCTTTCAAATATAAACACTATTAAGACTATATGCTCCATTCACTACAACTTTAAAGGTGTCTTTTCTTGTATGGTGGACACCTGAGTGTTTGATGCAGTAAGTCCCAGGAGTTGCTGCCAATGTGTTACAGTTTCTATTTTTATAAAGCTAAATGAGAAAGTTAATGGTGACATAGTAAATTCTAAATGTATTTAAGGTGTTACATCTTAGAGGTCTTACTCTAAAGATCATGGCTTTCCTACTCTTCAGTGGTGAATTATATAGAAGACTGTATATTAGATTTGAGAAGTTGCTGTTTGTTTCACCCCATTTAATAACATTTGCTTTGAAAAAAATAAAAGTTGTACTTCATATATTAGAATATCTTTTTGAAAAACTTTATTGTTCTATTTGGTAAAATTGAAAATTATAGGGATAACGCATTTAAAAGACACATTGTGTATATTTTAATATTAAGCTTTAAAATATGTTGGAAATTTAAAATGATTTTATCAAATAAAGTGGCCAGCAATATAAACTCCAAACCAAAAAGAATTTTTTGAAAATGCTATTTTAAAAATATTTTTAAACTACAAGGATTGATGCTATTATCTGCCATCTTGACACAAACTAGCAATTGGGAAAGGAGAGATTCCTCTTTCTCTTATTTTATTCCCTTGTGCATAACTCTCTGAGGTGTGCATGTGTTGGCTCTGATACTTTTGAAAAAAATTACATAAAAGTTTTTCTCCATATCAAGGAACCATAGTCTGTTGAAAAGAGTGAAAGTTAATGAATTAATAATTGCATATTGCAATTGTATTGCCGTGAATTATAAAACTGATTTCTGAATTCAGGTTACATGTAGAGTTAAAGAAAAGCCAAACATAAATAGAAATTTAAGTGCAGTAGTGCCCCTTTATCCAAAGTTTGACTTTCTATGGTTTCAGTTATGTATAGAAAGTTACTGCAGAAAAATCAGAAAAATTTTGAACCACTGCCTGAAAATATTAAAAGGAAAATTCCAGGACTAAACAATTCATACATTTTAAATTGTGTGCCATTCTGTGTAGTGTCATAAAATCCCACACTATCCCTCCTGGGCTGTGAATTACTCGTTTGTCCAGTTTATCCACCCTGTATGCACTACCCACCCATTAGTCACTTAACAGCCATCTTAGTTACCAGAATGAAATAGACATATAATATATATATGGATTCCTACTATCCAGGGTTTCAGCCATCCATGGGAGGTCTTGGAATATATACTGTGAACAGGGATAAGGACTACTGTTAATTTTTGTATAGTTCTTCTTATTAAGTAACTGGAATGTGCCAAGCAGTCAGAAAACTTGGCACTTGTTACGTTCAACCTCAAATGACCAAGACAAATAGATATTATTAACCTACATTTAACAGTTGGAAAATTTGAAACTCAGGAGATTAATTAATTTCCTGCACTATAACGTAGCTAAGATATGACAAAGGAAAGATTCCACATAGGACCACGAAGCTTCAAACGCAATGATTCTTAGAGACATCAATTTTAAAATTTTGAGTTTGTATCAGTAGTCTACTTCAAGTGTTTCAGAATTTTCTCATTTCTATCTGAAAACATATTAATATGATAATATATTTTGTAATTCCCCAACCCTTGCTAATGTAAGTTGTTTTATGTGACAAAATAGTAAATGTTTCTACTCTTGCTATCACTGCTTCTGGGGTAATCACAAAGAATATAAAAAGTAATTAACTCATAAACATTGTGTTCATATTGACTGATTACATTTGGATTAAGAAAACCTTATTGCCTAATTCTGGACTTTTTTACATTTCATAATTAAGAGAAAACAACATTTCATAATCAGTGCTAATGTTGTGTAAAAAAGCATTCCTTGTTTTTTGGGTTTTTTTTTTTTTTTTTTTTGACTGTGCACTCTTTTCTGTTTCTCATTTATTTGGCTGGCATTTTTATTTTTATATTCCAGCTCTGATATTTCTGATTCATCCATCATGCCTCATTTCTTCTACTTACATTTCTTGGATATCTAGAGTGCTGTTTAATAGCAATGATTTGTGTATTTGATAATTATTGCCTCTAGCCTTATCTCTATTCATTACTAAATGGGATATTGGGAAAGATACTTGATTTATAAAGCTCTCAATCTCATCAATAAATGGAGAAAATCAAAGTACTTATTTCATAAGGCTGTTCTGAGAACTAAATTAGAAAATATTTAGAGGTTACTTCAGTCTGTGGCACATTCTGTTTAATGTATGTTAGCAATACTCAATTGTTGCTGTATTGTGGCCCTCAGTGCTTAATCTATAACAGCAATTGTTTTGACCATGATAATGTATAGATCTCTTTCAAGATCATTGCAAGACACTACACTTACCAGGGCTGATACACATGGCCATGCAAGCTTTCCTGTGTGAAAGTCTAGGAAACATCTTTCACGTAGATTTTACTATGGATGGCACTGCCTGAAGTAGCATAATGCAGTGGTCCCTGAATCTAGTCAGCTAGCAACAGAATAAAACCAGAAACATCTAAACTCAATATTATATTTTCCCTCTAAGTCACTCATACCTAACATGACAGATGGTGTTAGTTGCCTATTCAGTTACTCTTCCTTTTTTTTTTTTTTTTCTTTTGCTAAAATAATCTAGATGTAATTCAGGTATGTCTGAAGGTGCTATGCTCAGGAAAAATGGGCCTCTTCCTAGTCCCACGGGATGAGTGATGGTTGAACTAAATGAAGTACAACAATCTTATTCCTCTGTGTCAGTAATAGATTTAAGGGGATTGACAAGTGACCCAGTTCTGGCCAATGATATATTAGGCTGTTATGCTGGGTGGGCTGATGGAAAATGTTTTCTAGTGTGACTAAAAAATGTATAGAGAGACACTCTCCTTTTCTTTCTTTGGATGAAGTTATGTAAGCAAGGGTGTCCTGCAGATGAAGTAGCCATAGTATTTTGTTTTTATCTGTTTAGAACTATTATTTATTTATGTATTTTTATTTATAATTGACACATAATTGTCCATATTTATCGGACACAATACAATGGTTCAGTGCGTGTATACATTGCATAATGATCAAATGGGGTAATTACTATATCCATCACCTTAAACATCATTTCCTTGTGGTGACAATATTCAAAACCTTCTTTTCCAGCTACATTGAAACATACAATACATTGTTATTTGCTAGTATTGTTACCCTGCTGTATAATAGAACACCAAAACTTATTTTCCCTAATTGTAACAGTTTACCCATTGAACAACTTTTCACTGTTCCCCCTGTCCCCACCCTTCTCCAGCCTCTGGCAACTATGACTCTATTCTCTACGTCTATGAAATCAACTTTTAAATTTCCACGAGTGAGATTATATGGTATTTGTCCTTCTATGCTTGGCTTATTTCATGTAACATAATGTCCTCTAGTTTCATCCACATTGCTGCAAAAAGCAGAATTCCATTCTGTTTAATGGCTGAATAGTATTCCGTTGTATATATAGACCACATTTTCTTTATCCATTGATCTGCAATGGGCATTTAGGTTGATTCCATATTTTGGCTATCGTGAATAGTCAAAGAGTAATAAATAAATAGTAATAAGCATTGGGGTACAGATGTCTCTTTGACATCTTGTTCTCATTTCCTTTGGACAGATAACCAGTAATGGTACTGCTGAATTATATGGTGGTTCTATTTTTATTTTTTTTTAGAAACCTTCATATAGCTTTTTATAATGGCTGTATTAATTTACATTCCCTCCAAGAGTGTATAAGAGGACCCTTTTATCCATGTCCTTACCAGAATTTTTTATTTTTTGTCTTTTTGATTGTAGCCATTCTAACTAAGATGAGGGGTAATGGCATTGTAATTTTAATATGCATTTCTCTGATGATTACTAATGTTCAGCATTTTTTCATGTATCTGCTGACCATTTGTGTATCTTCTTTAGGAAAATGTCTATTCAGGTTATTAGCCCATTTATCAATCAGGTTTTTTTTTTTTTTTTTCGCTCTTAAGTTGTCTGAGTTCCTAATATATTCTGGATATTAACCCCTTGTCAGATGCATAGTTTGCAAATACTTTCTTCCATTTTGTAGGCTCTCTTCGCTTTATGGTTTTCTTTGCTGTCCATAAACCTTCACCAATCTGGATATAGAAGGAACACACTTCAGCACAATAAAGGCCATATACAACAAATCCACAGCTAACATCATACTGAAGTAGCCATTTTAATCATGAGCCAGCAAGCCAGTGGATAAAACAAGAGATTTGGGGCCTGGCAAAATGCCAGTGTAGATAATCCAAATGTACTGAATGAAATTATTCAGAAGTAGTAGCATTTACTTTCCATTTACTGTTATCCACAGTTTTGGTTAAGCTTTCTATTAATTGCATGTAAAAAGATTCTGATACATTTAATTCATCTGACTTGTCTTTTTATGCAAATGGATTTGACAAGGTGACTTTTAATTCTGTTTTCTATTCTTCTCTCAGTATGCTTTTATTAGAGGCAACATATTATGTGCCTCTTATTATAACCCTCTCATTTTAATTACTATATATTTTCAGTGCAAAAACCAAATACACTTTTAAACAATTATATTTAATCTCTACATTACCTGTCATTTATTTACTCATCTGTGAAATGGAGATAGTATATGCCTCCAAGGGTTACTGTGAAGACTCTCCAGGAAAATTACAGACATATTCTAATCCTTTAGTGAATTGCCTTTTAGTCTTCTAGTTGGTGAAAATATATATTAGCTTTAAAATATTTTTTAAAATTTTATGTACTGAAATAAATCTTGACTAAAGAGCTTTCATAAACTACAAGCACTTAGAAATGAACAAATGTTATCTGCTGCCTATTATTTGCCAAATACCATTGTAATCTTGACTTATCAGTAGTACATGTTCAGTGTATTACATGCCCTAATCATTTGTAGGGTAGAGAAATTCAAAGAAAACAAATATTTATAAGCCCTGGCTATATTATGATACAAATAATAAATTTCAATTATATGTCTATAGTCATCATTTTTTGTGATATTTCTTCAATTCTAGGGAAAATTAATGGTTTTTCAGAAAACAACCAACTTAATCCAATTTCTCTAGAGAAATGAGTATTTTATTCTGAGATTCACCTTGGAGCTATATTGGCTGGTGATGGTTGTTTTAATGGCAATATATTCTCACATAAAGCTTATCATATTCCCCACAGGCTACTTTTTCTCTATGTTTTTGACTTTCAGAGAATATGAACAAAATTTATGAGAGTTTTTTTTACCTTATTGTGAGAAAATAATTCTTTGTTTATAGAAAAAAAGGCACTTTCGATATTGGCAATACAGTGATGTACTGAGAAAGTAATTCAAGTGGCTCCGTGAAACCTGTTTCGTATCCTAGTCATTCTTTCTGTCCCCCCACAACAAGATGATGTAAAGAATGAATGACGGAGATAAGACAATATTTATAGTGTCTGCTTTGAGGTAAGCATTTTAGCTGATGTTCAGAGTAGATCATCTCATTGCAAGCCTCACTCATCGAATCAATCAAATGAGTGGATATGATTCAACTTTTATTAATAAATGGGAGGCTTGGGGTTCAGAGAGGCATAAATGATGATGGCATGACCATGTGGTTTAGTATATTAAATATAATATTTGACAATATAGACAGTCCTTTTTATTTTAAGTTTCTGGCACCAACATTTCAATTTCTCTACTTTTTAACAGCTACCTCATAAAATGTATAATGTGTTATCATTTAACTGTAGGCATCTAATTGGCAAACCAAACACCAAACTTTCAGGTAACTCGCCTTCAAATGCCTTTTAGTGTTTGGTAAGAGTTTTATTATAGTACATTAGTAACATTGTATATTTATATTGTGCTTAGAGCTTATATTCCACTTTCACACAACTCTTTAATATTTCTGCTATTATAGTAAGTTTCTGCCATTTTATAGTGAGAAAACTAAAGTTCATGTAAGACACTGTAATTTATGCTGAACTCAGTTATTAACCTTTACCTTTCTGCCAAGATGGAAGTTAATTTCTCACAGACACTCTAGCACACTATTTTAAATATATACAATTCGAACACATTAACAATAGTATTCCAACAAAAATATATTGATTGAGCACATTTTATGTGCCAGACCATATGCAGTAATTCTATTATGCCTTTAACCTTCACAGCAATTCTGTAAGTTAAATCCCACTGTTACATTCTCTGTATGTTTTTTAACATTATGCTCATTGATGAGGGTAAAGTGAACTGTCTCAAGATCCAGTAAGTAGCAGAACTCAGAGTCAAGAATAGCACTTGAGTCTAGAACTTCCAAATTCAGAAATATCACACTATTTTGTTTCAAGTTTTATCATTTGGCCAGTAGAACAACAGCTATTTAAATGCAAAACAAAGGTTTTTAATACTTATGTTTTCAGTGCCTAGCCTATTCCTTGGATTTTAATAGGCTGTACTAAATATTTTCAAAGAAAATGGTCTGTTATTTTATATTGTTTCAGCCTTGCAATACATTGAAATTGAATTGGTAATTAAGAATATAAACTGCATGACATCTTATTGGCCTGTGTAGTATCCTGCATGTTCAGAACAGTGCATCACATTTAACACACATTCATTGAATAATAATTGAATGGTTGATTATAATTTACAATAATAGGGAAAATATAAGGATGTAATATTGAGTAATATTGGATTGAGGCAGAAAGAGAAACTAAAATTTGGAGAAGATAGTTCAAAAGTTGGAGTTGAGAAATGAGATACATAAGCTGGAAACTGCACACTCGAATAAACTCAAATTCTCATTCAGAGTTTTCAAAAAGCATGCAGTAAAGAGATCACAGGGGAGCACTCCAGATGGCAGAAACCATGCCATATAAACAGCCAACAAATCGGAGGTTTTGCTGAAAAAAAATTAGTTTTCAGTATTTATGGGTATTGAGAAAATTTGAATTTTAATATTTCATATTGACTATACAAAATACAGTCATTTTATATTTGGTGTACATTCTGTGTACACCATATTTTCTTTACTTAAATCTCTCAATTGTATTACCAAATTACTTTTCACAGATTTAAGGATTTACAAAGAATTGGAAAATATGGCAAAAATAGGTATGAACCATGACGGAATTATAATAACAGGTAAAATACCTAATTTTTCTTGGAAAAGTTGAGCTATAGGCTGTGTAATACATTTTGGGAAAATATTTGCTTCCAATTAATTGATCAGCCATATCAAATAGGACAGGATATCTTCTTAATGTATAAAATTATCAAGTTGGAGTATATCATTTCCTTATGGTTTTGCTTCTGAAAAAATATTAAGTGCTCCTTTTTTTTTGTAAGAGTGTTTAAAAATATTAAAACACACAGTGAAACTACAATTGCTTAAAATTATTTAGCTATTAAATATTACTAAAGAAATCATGATGCTAAATTTAGGATACCTGTCATAAGATGTGAAGTATAAAAACTGTACCATAAAAGAAAAAATAATCAAAATAGATAATAAACTACTAGTTATTTTTAAAAATAATTTGTATAAATTTTTTGAAAAATTGAGCATATTTTTAAAAGAAGAAAAAGGCACTGATTCTTTTATGTAAGAAAGTTGACTTTTGAAATACAATTTTTATAGTTATACATAGAAAAATACAGATGTAAACATAAAGCAGTATCTTTTTGTTATTAACTAAATTCAAATCATATATTTTTATGTTTTAAATAATCTTTGTTGACTTTAAATCTATATGATGCTTCTAATATAAATATTGAAACACTTTATATATGTGTGTAACATAATTGATATTAAAACAAAATTATAAAAGCATGAAGTAATAGACACATCTAAATTTATTCCTGTACTCAGTTCACTATCATCTTCCTATATATATGAACTGTTTTAGATTTATCTTATAACTAAAAAATATAGGGATACATATCCATTTTAATTCAATTAATTAGGTAATTTGACATTTCAAAAAATAATATAGCGTCAGAATACAGAATATACAGAGTATTTTCACATGTGTAATCATTAAAGCTAGGCGTTATCTGTCTGATCATAGCTAGTGACTGACTTTTTTTTTTTCCCAAAATAAATCAAAGATGTAAAAATATTTTGGGGCATGTCTGTGACATACTTAAGCCTTGGATATAAGTTATAAGATAGTCATATTTTTGGAAACCAATATTTGAACTCATTATGCAACACAATATCTGACAAGTAGTCTGAAAATGTGATTACATACCTGGGCAGTCCTGTAAAATACACTCATTTATTGAATTTCTACCACATGCTTATTGCCATAATAAAATATTTCAACATTGAATGAGAGACATTTTCTATAGACAAAGATCTTAGTGGCAGGATATTAGTATTTAATTTAAAGATAATTAAATTGCAGCTTAATGAATGTTATAAAAAGGAGGATAGAGGAAGTTTATGAAGGATACTGAGGCACAGATAAGTTAGTTATCTTTTTTTTCAAAAAATTTCAGTCATACTGAAGAAATAATACTGGATGATTATAAATCAAATGTATTTCAATAGGAAAGCACATGATCTATATCTATAGTTGAAAGTTTTCAAAAGAATGCTAGAGGAAATATTGAAATGATAAAATCATTGCTTTTTATCTGCTCTCTTTTTCAAGTAGCATTTAACAAATAATTTATATGTAGATTGAATGGAGAAAAATGTAGATGTGCATAGCTTTAAGTAAATCAGTCACAAACACTGATTTCGAATTAACCTGCCAGTCATTCATCAAAGGGATATTTTTTTTAATTTAACTTTAACATTTTACTTTCTGTTAATTAAATAAT
The DNA here is from genome assembly GCF_049350105.2 of Macaca mulatta. Classification (NCBI taxonomy): domain Eukaryota; kingdom Metazoa; phylum Chordata; class Mammalia; order Primates; family Cercopithecidae; genus Macaca; species Macaca mulatta. The sequence goes on from NC_133422.1 coordinate 79,554,631, forward strand.
CTGCTAAAGCACAAAGTTTACAGAGATGAACAAAAATAGTGCTACATTTTATAGCAAAGTTAAGCATAGCTTTATATAAGTTAAATAATCCAGTTGGTTAACTTCCTTGTGAAATCTACTAAATGCCCAACAAACAAAATAGTTATGTAAAATTTCTTAATAAAAACCTATGAGAACTATTTGATTCTTCTCTCTTTTCTTCTTTATTAATCTAGATAGCGGTCATGAGGAATTATCTTATAGTTCATTGAAATGTTTATTATTAGAGAATCAATATTTGTATTAAAGTTTAGCTCTCTGAAGACAGCATGTAGTTTATGTTCTATACCAGAAAAGAAAGATTCACATTTTTAAATAAATTTTGACTGGGTCATTGACAAGAATTATCTATAAATTCCTGGATTCCAATGGGGGAAAATACTCCATATTAAGGTTGTATTAAGCTGCTTTACATTAAGATCTTTAGCTGTCATCATATTATATTGCTGAAAATTTGAAAATAATAACACTGAACTGAAGTCACAATTCAAAAATTGAAAAAATTCAAATGATGTATATATATATTTATATTATGTACATATTATGTATATGTGTGTAATATATACATATATACATACCTACATCTAAATTATATATATATATATACTTAGAAACAGGAACACCTTGCATGCTTGGTTCTGGTATAGTACAAGGATGACAAATAATTTCAGTAGTTTATAAAAAAATTGATGAATGAAAACATCATTTCTTCTACATTATTATTGTTATAGAAAATACACTTACAACTATTACTTAATTTGCTACATGACCAGGACCTAATTCATTATAATTTGTTGATGTTGCATTTATGAAATGAGAATGTAACCAGATCTTTACAAAACTTTGCAAACATACAAGAAAACTTTGGGTTTTTGAGTCAGAGACCTGGGTTGGAATATTGATTCTGTTCACTAATACTCTATAACCTTGAACCATTAAACCAATATTTTCAGATCTTTAAACAAAAAATAGAAGTATTCACTTTTGAGAGTTGTCATGAAAATTAAATTAGACACATCTATAAAATACCCTAGTCCACTGCAAGCACTCCTATGTGAGTTTCTTTTATTTTCCAAGAATAATCGAATTGTACATATGATCAAATGCTTAGTTGTGAAAGCTTTTGTTTTCTAAGTGAAGAAACATTATAGAAACTTAATAGTTATTTATATATAAATATATATATATAAATATATATTTATAAATATATAAATATATAAATATATATATATAAATATATATAATATAAACTTATTGTTATTTTTTACATGCATTACATTTATTTTTATATGTACACTTTGCATTAATAAATTCATGTGGTAGGTCAATGGAATAGTCATGACATTTTGACATTATAATAATCCAGCTTCTTATGCTATCTTTACCACCTGAATATTACCGAACCTTGAGAAAAATTACACACATTTAATTAGAATGTCTGAAAAATGCTGATAGCAATCGTCTTACAATGTAAACATATGAACTTATTTAATACCCATTGTAAAATAATCATATAAAAATAGCAAACGTAAACATTTTTGAGAAATGTAATATTACTCTTTATTTATCCTCAACCTAAAATAATTGAATTTAAATTAAAATTTTGGTGGCTTTTAATTAATAATTATATATCTATCTCTATTAATATTTCTATAGCTATGTCAATATTGGCATCACTAAATATAAATTTAGATAGATAGATGGATAAACTCTCATATGAAAACCATTCACAGTTTGGTCCTTAAACTTTTGTTATAATAAAAAATTATACTTAGGTTTATAATTGACTAGAAAATCTAAAATAGATTTTAAAAATATTTCTCTTTAAAATAGCACTACTAAGACAGTGGCATGTGTCAAAGAAATTTTATAGATCACCTCATCAAAATATTATAGATAATTTACATTATATTTCATATTTAATAAATACCAAAAATCATACAAAATACTAATAGGTTTATATGTTACATTATTTCAAACTAATTTGATGAGATTATATCAAACTATATATGTGAGATTTTTTTAAAATAAAGGTCATGAAATGTAAATATGTTCAGTACTGTACACACAGATTTCTTTTTTCTAAATAATTATTTTTATACTTGAATATTGGATAGCATACTTGATAGTAAAGTATAGATATATATTCTATTTGTGAAATTTGTCATAACTAGGTAGCTGAGAAGTAATAACTTTTTCATTTCCTTAATGTGCTTTCAGTTTAGAGAGAAATACAGGTCTTTAAAGCTATGAGAAATTAGTATGTGATAAGTTATAATCTAAGAGAGCTATGCAAAAACATTTATGAATGCTGGTTTATAAATATCAGAATAATGAAACACCAAGTTAACTAAAACACAGTTTCCATTCATTGCCTATTTTATTTTATCTTATTACATGAAGTAGCTTACTAATCACTAAGCATTGCAAAACATTATTTAATTGTTCTCTATTATGCCATTCTGATAAGAAAATGTTATTCAATAATTGAACAATCATTTTCAAGTGTTTATGAGTGCTTCAGAAAATACAAGTAATATATACTTCCTCAACTTAAAGGAGTTCATTAGTGATATAGATAAAAACCAAACTAATGCTACTGCAGAGAAGATCCAAGGGAAATAGAAATAACCTATACAGCAGCACAGGAATGGAAGAAATTAATTTCTTTTCCACAGAAATCAGGCAGCCAGTTTCAAACTTAAAAGCTCAGTTATAAAATGAGTTAAAGAAAAACTGGATAAATCCAGCTAGCCTCATTAACATTTCATTTCACACTGAGTACTCTAAGAACCTCATCCGCGTTATATAATGGTACACAACTTCATGGGTTTTGTGACTTTTTTGGTATCTCTCCAGTAATTTTGGTGTGATCTTGAAGAAGCTACAAGTACTATTAGCCTGAAGCCATGTTAAATTAATATTTGCCGGTACTTCAAATAAATATAGTCATGAAATCATCTTTGTCCTTTCAGCTAACGACACAACTTCCATCTTCATTTAGCTATTAAAATATCAGATCAGAAATATACTAGACATATTGGTGAATCTATTCACTGTCTCTAATCTCTTTTTTTTCCTTCCATTGTCCCCCTCCCAACACTGTTCCCATTCCTGTTTGAAACAATGACAATGTCCTTTGCAAGAGATCTGTTTAGTAAAATTTCATAAATACAGTTTTGCATGTTTTTTGTTGGATGACATTACTGGTTACCAGGTTAAACTGAATTCCCCCATCCACCTTCCAAGCACACACACACACACACACAAACACACACACGCTGGATTAAATGTGAGAAAACTATCTTAGGTATTTATTTCGCTAAGCTTGAAACCAAAACAGAAAATGAATAACTGAAACAGAAGACATAAATTTAAATTCAGATGGAGGAGCTGAAGGTGAAATCTTCATGGTTACTGAGAGTACTATATATAACAAATGAAAGATGATAGGGTTGTGCAATCTAAAGGAAGTACGGTAAAATCATATTATTACATTGTTTCTTTTAGTAAAGGCACTACTTTTGTAGGTTGTCCAGAAACAGCATCCCATCATCATTTTTAACAAAACCATTTAATAATCATCCACCGGACTGTATTTCTAATACTTGTCAAATACTTCAGATTCTACTTCCTCCTCATCATATATTAGGTTAGTTTCCTTTGCTCTATTTAAAAAACAATGTCTAATTTGTCTTGTTTCAGGTTTTCTTTCTTCCATAGAATTAACTCCTTGGCCATGGTAAATTCATAAAATACAAGTCTGAGCTAAATTTAATGTTATTCCTTTTTCTTTGTTTTACATGGCTCTGGATTAACCCTTAAATAAATCTCATCCGTTTTAACCAGCACATAAGATCACTCACAATCTCATCCTTTCTCACTTTTCCAGATTTCCTACATTCTTCTTCAATTTTCTTCCCAGCTATGTCCATACACTTTAGTTCAACAGCTGTAATCTTCTTCGTTCCTCTGTGCTCCATTACCATTCGAATTCCCACTTCTATGGCTTCATTTTGTTTACTCTTCTCTCCTCGTACTTCAGGATTTTTCAAGCATTCCTGCTCATTAGGAGACTCCTTTCTTGGCAACCAATTCCCCTTTCCTGCTTCTGTAATGCGTCCTCCATGGTATGAACACCATTATTAAAAAATATACCGAGCTGAATCAAAGCTGCCTAGTGTTATGGCCTTTTTCTCCACATTGTTACTATACCTATTGATGCAGTGTAGATATTCCATAGATATTTGTTGAATTAGTAGATGAATCGCATTGTTCTACTTTTGGGAGGACACCAGTTCATTTATTCTTTCTGGATCTGAGCTTATTAAAGGGTTGATTATAGAAGATTGAATTCATTAATTGTTATGGCCCTTGTACAGTCCTTAAAATGGCCTACAAAACCCTCCAACATCTGATCCCATCACTTCTCTGACCTCATTCTCTCTTCATCTCTCCCACTGTTTCAGCAAGGCTAGCCTTTTTGCTGCTGGTCAAATACAGCATGAATCCAAATTGGGACCAACTTTTTCAGGCCTGGATGCTCTCTCTTATTATCTATTCTAAAGACTCCAATTTTATTTTTTTTTCTGCCACCTTTCCCTTTATAACATTTTGTTTACTATTTATTACATTTACTGACTGTTATCTAACTGGAAAGGAGCTTATGGAGACAAAGTTTTGTACAAGAATATATTTCAGGTGCTCAGAAAAGTTATCACATGAATAATTATGTGTTGACAACATGAATGCAAGTAACTTTTAGTTCTAGAAATAAGCCAAAATTTTAGGCTGCATTTCACACATTCTATAATCAGTTTGAAAACCATCGGGAACAATGTTCACTATTTGGATGAAGGGTACACTAGAAGCCCAAACCTCACCATTACACAATGTACTCATGTAGCAAACCTGCATCTAAACGCCCTGAATCTAAAAGAAAATAAAATACGACTTAAAAAGAAAAAAACAAAAACAATTTTTTAGCCTCATCCATCCTATTTATATTTAAGAACATCACATCCCATCCTCCGCTGATGTTAGAGGAGCCAGCAATGAAGAAAGTATGATAACTGTGTTCCAAGAAAGTTTTTATATTTTCACTGTTGTATATGGCTTTGCTCAACTTGCCTTCCTAGAACTCTGTTTTCCCTACCTTCTAAACATAGAATTATGTCTTTAGTGTCTATCTAGTTAGTGTCTAATTCAAATTAGAATGAGAAAATCGTCCTTATCTCCTTAGTTGTAAGTTATTTATCCTTATGCAAGGTTACTAGCATCATATACTATATTTGATTTGTAATAACTAAAGCTAAATTCAAGTTGTTACTTTGAGTGATAATGGGTTACCTTATAAACTACAACTTTTTTGATATGTAACATGGATATGTACATGTATTACTTTATATATACATGTATGTATATGTGTATTTGTATACACCTATACACAAACTATACATTCATATACAGTTTGAATTGTTTTTGTTTTCCATAATTATAATCACAAAATAGACTCAATTAACTATCTGAAAGTAACTTAAGACACTATGTAAAAGACACTAAATCATGTTCACCACTTAATTAATCCACAAGAAAACACTCTTTTTCATTAGTTTTCAGAATTTGATTGCCAAATAAAAATATATAATTTAGGGTTCTCTCTATGGGATAGAAAGAACAAGAAAATTATTTCTTGAAATGAGTTAGATATAATTAGGAGGCTGCTAATTATATTCTATTTTAATGGCTACTAATCAAGGATCCACTAAAGCTCAGTAAGCTCATGTGGAAGGTTAATGGCAAGAGAAATGATTTCGATTTATTTCCCAATCCAAGCTGAAAAGTCAGAAGAAGTTTTCCTGTCCTCTGGTGATTGATGGAGCAAATATTCCAGCAACAATTCTTACAGCATATTAATGATACAATGAATTCAGAGTATTTTATTTTATCTCAAAATTGCATCTAGAAAGTTAACAATCATCATTTTAAAATAAAAACATTTTCATTCTAATCGCATGCTTATATAGGGTTCTATTAAAACAGAGCACTCTAGTTGTCTTAATAGAGCAGATGGCAAAGTATGTCTCAGGGCTATATGCCTAACATGTTGTCTACTGACTTCCCAAATAAAGAAAGACCCACACTCACCACAGATCAAACCTGATTCTCAAGGAGGATTTGTAGTAAATGCTCTTTTATTATTATCTCCTCTATCGTTGTTTACCCACTAAATAACTCAGGCAAGTCTTACATGCATTAACCAAAGATAATAATTTTCCCCAAAATTATTACTTGGGAAATAGAGCTACTTTTGAGTCTTTATGAATGTCATAAATTTAGGTGGAGGGGTCTAATTCAATTACTTGTTTTCAAGAAACTATTATTTGGAGAAGACACCTCTCTTTCCATCTACTGAGAATATTCTTTCCCTAGGTATCTTCCCTGTTTATTTTTTCAGATATGTAGCCAGGTATCATTTTACTACACCAGTTTTTCTTTATCTGTATGAATTACAAATACTAAATAGTATTTGTGGCTTTATGTTGATCTTAAATAACTCTAAGACTTCATTTCTTACATGTTTTCCTATAAGAGACAAGCATAGTTTTCATTTCCCATGTTAGTACTTTGAGTACCTTGTGTAAATCTAGCTGATATTTTTATTACTTTATTATTATAAATGAGACAGGGGAATTGTCAATGTTTTATATGGCTCAATTCCATGAATGTCAGGCATTATCAGATTTAGACAATGTCTGATAAGTCACAGGAAAGGAGCTCATTTAATAACCTACTCTAAATAAGAGCCAAACTTGTAGGGTGAGCTAGCATAATAAATACCACAGTTAGATACTACGTGGGGCTGTAGTTCTGGTGTAAGGAAACAAGAGCAAGATGTAAGCTCAGATACAGACTGAAAAGAAAGAGAAGGAGTATATTAGTTTTCTACTGCTGTTTAACAAATCAATAAACTAGCATCTAAAAACAACACAAATTTATAAGTTCAAAGTATGGAGGTCCGAAATCCAGGTGAAATATTACTGAATTCTCAGCTTAGTCTATCACCAAGTTGAAATCAATATGTTAGCTGGATTGATTACAAGTCTGAAGGTTTTGGGAAAAAAGACACTTTCAAGCCTATGCGGTTGTTGGCTGAATTCAAATCTTAGCAGGGCATAGAACTGAGACCTCTGTTTCCTTACTGGCTGTCAATCTGAGAACTGCCTTCACTACTAGCAGCTATCCAAATTCTGTATCACATAGTCCACTGCTTCTTTGAAGCCAGAAATAGACAGTTTCTTGTGTGTACCCAACTTACACTTTAAAACTTTGACTTCAAGATGAATTCAGCCACTTTTAAGAGTTTACCCTTTTAGGTCAGGCTCAACCTAGATAATCTTCTTACATTCAACTATGTTACACCAATTACGTAATTACAGGAGGGAGTAAAACTCATCATATATACATGTAATCTAAAGGACTATGCAGGGTGATGAGATTTGTGCAAGATCAAACTAGTGCTAAAGGTAAATGGCTACAGTATAATTTGTGGATAAAATCTAATGTAATTCTGATACAGGAGTGCATGAAAAAAGTTTACAGTAGAGCAGATGCATCTGGTAAAGATTAATAAGGAACTTAACACTTACTCAAAACAAAACACATTTTTTTATTTTTTTATTTTTCTGACTTTGGACCAACAATGAAGTCTTCACAAAAACACTAAACACAAACTTAGAAAATTCTACTTGCTTTTTAAGTTGTTATGAAACTATAGAATTAGTAAAAATTAAGTTTAAGAGAGTATTTAGTACATATTTTTGCTTTTGCTTTGTCAATATAAAGGAATGCAAATTATACACATTTGGATTAATAACATGAACACAATTTCGAAAGAAATTTTACTTAGGTAGCCAAAATTGTTTACAGACGTCGAACACTTTCTTTAACCATTTATGTTAAGGTGGTGAAGGAAAACAAAAGATATGCCGAGTTATATACAGCATAAAAAACAATGGTTTAGAGTATTTTAAGAAAAATATAAAATGTAAAATTTAGGGCTGTTTAGTATAATTTTCTTGAGGAACCAGGCACAATATTTCATTCACACAAACATTTTGGACAACAACTCTTGATATAACTCTTGATATAACTAGTAATATTACTAGTCTCCAGTAACACAGTAGTGAACAAAGTCTTTACATAATTTCTATGCTAGTAGAGGAGACAGATAATAAATGAGAAATAAAATGGTGTTATTTTAAGCCAAAATGCCATAGAAGGAGCAAGTGCAAAGTGACAAGTTTGAGGGACTGCTATTTTAAATAGCATTGCCAAGAAAGGCCTCCATGGCGATACTGGAGCAGAGATCTGAAAAAGGTGAGGCAACGAGCCATGTGAGTATCCGGGGGAAAATCATTCCAGATAGACTCTTTCATATTGGAGAGAGTTTCTCAATGTAAATACAATGAAATCATTAACAAGGTCAATATTTCTTATCAAAATTAATTGTTCCAAATCTAATATTAAATTAAAATATGCAACATCCATAAGAGAATCATTGTTTTGTTATTGGCTGTACTCCCAGTGCATGTAAGTGTGTCTATCACAGAGTGGGGACAATAAATACTTGGTGAGTGGTGGGTCAGGCGCAGTGGTTCATGCCTGTAATCCCAGCACTTTGGAGGCGGAGGTGGGCGGATCCCTTGAGGTCAAGAGTTCAAGACCAGCCTGGCCAACATAAGGAAGCTCTGTCTCTACTAAAAATAGAAAAATTAGCTGGGTGTGGAGGTGCATTCCTGTAATCCAAGCTACTAAGGAGGCTGAGGCAGGAGAATCACTTGAACCTGGGAGGCAAAGGTTGCAGTGAGCCGAGATCATATCACTGCACTCCAGCCTGGATGACAGAGCAAGATCTCCCAGCAAATAAAAAAAATAAAAAATAAAATAAAATAAATAAATAAATAAATAAATAAAATACTAGGTGAGGGAATAAATATTGACTTTCACAGAGTTCAATGTCAGATATAAGCCAATGTATTTTTCCAATGAAAATATTTTTCTTAGCAAACTGAGTTACCATTTTTGAGACCGCTATAAGCTGCAAGTTTTAAAACACCCAAATGTTAATGGCATTCACTGGGGGAAAGGGTCTCTAATATGCTCACGTTGCACTAAAGTATGTATTTGGAGAGTTGGTCAAGTAGTTGGGGGATCTCGTCAACATTCTAGCATTTCTCTCTCTTTTCCTAATGCATCGGTGATGTCCTATTACTGTTTGCCAGATGCCTGCAGCATGTCAAGCACCTTGTAATCACATGGCGAAGTGCTGAGGAATAGGGAGGGCACATACACCTTGCACCTTATACTTTTTATTATGAGCAACATCACGACCATAAATTCCCTAGAAAAACAATCTAGTTGGAAAGATAATCCCACACTACTAACTTCTTCCTACTCTGCTAGGTGTAAGATGGCACAGGAAAGTATGCATCTCAAACTCTTAGTCTCTACCTTAAAAATAGGTTCTGACAGAAGAACTAAGAGGAGTAAGACTGTTGTGTATGTTGCCAGTACTGATTGCCAGACTATTATTATAGGACTAGTGCACTATGATCTATTATTTAAACCAGTTCAATATAGGAGCACAGTCATTGCATATGCACTGCACTAGAATAAAACAACTTCAGAAAAGTATGTAAAATCCATTGCATTATTACAAAACCTCTTTTGTTTTTATGCATTAAAACTATTTCTGAGAATATATATAAGATGACATGGTTATTTCCAGAGATCAGAACTGAGTAAGAATGGGGAGATTTTAATTATTGTATTACTTTTAGGCTTGCGTGTGTGTGTGTGTGTGTGTGTGTGTGTGTGTGTGTGCAAGGGGGGGTGGTTATAGCTTGCATTATTGTTTCAAATCATTTGCTCCTTCTTCCAAGGAGAAAGACTGTATGCCTCCTTACCCCGTATGACTTGCATGTCTCCCTACGAGAGGAATACTCTATACCTGCTCTGCAACTTGCTTTAGTTCAAACAACAGGTGCTGGAAAGATATATGCCAGTTCTGATTAGATACTTAAGAACACATGTGTATTTCCAGCAGTATTCTTGCTCTTTTCTCTCTTGCAGAATAAAATAGGGTGTTAAATTGGGGATGGCAATCCGGCTGGGTTCACAAATGAGGACACACCTAGGTCAAGAGCAAAGTCACTGCTGGCCCACGGTAAATTGATAACATGACATCATAAATATTAAAGTGTTGCAGTAATTTGTGACTGTGGCCTTACCTTACAAAATCTGGCTAAAAACATGTTAATTGTAAAATTCAGATGAAATTGAACCTCAGAGTTTTTGTGAATTATTAAAGGTATGATTAAAATTGGTACTTTATTCAAAACTTTCTGAGACGTAGCAAATAACATATGAGTATTCAATTAAATAAATATTTAGACATATGTGACAGACAATACAATTTGTTCTTTGGATCATACAAGTATCTATCAACACAGTATAGAATAATTTGGATTATTCTATAATTCAACATATTTTACCCATATTGTTGAAGTAACAAACTTCAACTTTGTTATTCTGAAAATCCCCAAATGCTGTTGAAATTCATATAAAATTTTAATTTTCAGAGTGTGGCAATTCACCAGAGGTTAAGATGTTAAAAATGCTAATAAGTAGATGATGTCAGTTATTGTAGAAACCTAGAGATAGGTCCAGGCAGTCTGATTGAAGTCATAACGTTTAAGGGATTTCACAGATGAAAGGCTTTTGGTAGGTAGTACAGGCATTTTGACAGGCTTATTGTAAAGGGTTCTCATGTTTTCTGTCTTTCACAACACCAGAAATACTTTCAACCATGATTCTATTTTCCTGACACATTTCAAATAAAATAAGGGTGTGTAAAACATTCCACAAAATAAGTAGTATAAGACCGTAGTTAAGGTGGAGGATTCATAAAACAAAGATATTCTTGTCCAGTAACAAATGATTTTTTTAAATGCAAGAGTTTTATACTTCAGAAGACATGATAAAGAATATTTAGCCCATTACTCCAATTATATTATCCTTAAGACCAAGAATAAATAATAAAACATAAACGTTTCCTAAGTATTACTATGTGTCAAGTGATGAGCTAATCTTTTTTACATATGTCATGTATTCCTCATAATGATTATATCAAGTATTCCTCAGATCCACACTCATATATATAGTGCATGGAGTAAGCACTATTATTATCAGGGTAGGATTATAAATGTGATGTAAATGGCATTTCCCTGACTTGGGTGCAAGTTACTTCGGTAGAAGTGGCTCTGGCAATTATTACCACTTTTTCAGAGGAGCAAAGAGAAATTTAGAGATACACAGGATCACTTATTCAAGTACAAAAGTATCATAAGTGAAGAAACAGCATTTTAATCAGTCAATCTCTTTTTTAGAATGCTTCTAAAAATTTTGCTATCAATAGTTCTCATACAAAAATTCTTTATCAGGAAAATCAGATATAAAATATAAAAAATTAAAAAACAAAATTGTATGATTCAGTTAAAATCAGGTTGGCTATATGTAACCATATATGCATTAATATTATTTTAATTTGATAATTTACTTTCAAATATTGAATATTAAACCCTAGAAAAGAATAAAATGTACACTCAGAAGTTAATAACAATTTATAGCAATGAATATTAGATGGATCTTGATAGCTTAGAACTTGATAATACTACAATTATATTTGACAAAAGGAAGTCAAATTTTTATTTATAAAATTTTTGTGCAGTCTTTGAGACTACGTAGTAGTTCAATCTCATGACCTATAGCTTGGTATATATAAAGATCTACAGATAGAAAAATATGTATCTCATAATTCATAGGTCTTATATATATTTTATAACCTATTACTTGATGTATTTACTGAAGTAATATATCATTTTGTTATGCGTTATATAGCTTAATAGTATATGTAATTATTAATATTATATATACACAAATCCCCTTTTATTTTGCTACAATGGAAGTCTCTTTTCAACTATTTCTATTGTGTACTGCTTACCCAATATCCATTATTATGTACTCCAGAATCTTGACTAAAATTGTCAGGTGGAGTATTCTAAATTTGCAATCCTTTACATTCATCTTTTGGATATTTTATATTTTAATTATGCCTTATAAGTTATGATATATATGTGTTAGAAAATTAAAATGATGTTAATAGTCATATAAAGAAAAGCCTCCCTTATGCTGGAGAGCTCTAGTCTCCTTCATGGAAGAAATATATATTTTTTTAATTAAAGTGAAGACTTAACACTAACTTGGTTTGTAAACCAAACTTGCATATTTCAATTACAATAAGGACTTGAGGGTATTCCTTATATGCATGTATAGAACTATTTTTAGTAATTTTTAACTTTTGTAGAAGATTCCATGATGCAGTGTGTCAAATCAGGAGTCTTTCCATGGATATGTATGTTGATTTGGATCTATTTCTACATGAATAATAATTGTAATGATACATTTTCAGGAGTTGGAATTGCAGAACTCATTCCTGGCAGGAGTCTTGTCCTGATTAACTGTGTTTTTCCCCTGGACTCCACAACTTTCATTCCAAGAGTCTTAAGGAAGTCCTGCATCCCAGTGTGTCATGCCACTCTGACCCGACTTCTCATAACTCCTCAACTGCAGAAATCTTTCGATCCTCCCCTCCACCTCTGAAACTCAGAAAATCTCCCAAATCTCCTAATTTTTCTCTAAATATTGCCTTCATTATCTTGTTCAACTCGAAATCTTATCCTGCCCTGAAGCCACTTCTCTTGCAGCCTCTCAAGTGGGATATTCTCTTCCTTTGTAGTCCTGGTCATATCGAGTCCTCAAGTGGAGCAGACACCCTATTTGCCCTTCATTTTGGCTTCTAGAATATCATCTTTCTTCTTGTTAAACACTCTCAGTTTGGAATCTCAGGTGAACAGAATTAACCCACCCTCTCAAAAACCCTTTGTTTCCATTTTGAGCTAGAATCCATTAACTCTTTCTGTATATAACCTTCATCACAGTCTTTACTCTGTTCTATTTCACCTAACTTAAATAATTATCATTTTTCCTCTGCCTCTACCTCAAACCATTTGCCCATCATTGCTTTAAATAATCACCTACAAAAGTAAAGAAAATTTTAATCCACACTTTTGACAATGGAGTTTAACTTGTTTGAAATGAAATACACAATCATGCCAACTGATTTTCTTTAAATGTATGACTTGGGTTTTGTGGAGCATTCGGTGTTAGCAAACATTTGTATATATTTCCAATGCAGCTATGCTTATATTTTTGTTACATTTCTCCTGACACCACCAACACATCTTTTTCTGCCTTTATTCTTATCCATACATTTTCCTTTCTGTTCCACTGAAAAATTAGGAAGAATTAGGGCATATTTCCACAAGTTCCAACCATCACTTCTACCAACTTACTTGATTCTCCGCCTACAAAAATCTCTGCAAATCTCCCCATTACAGTAAAACTCCATATGTAAAGATAAAATTCATCTCCTTCCACGCTCCCTTGAATGCAGTCCACATCAATCATATTTTCCCCATCAAAACGCTGAAGCTATGCTTATTAAGATCACAATGACATCAGTGTTGCTACATCCATTATCGATCTTCATATTACAGCAGACAGTATTTTAAGTATTATCTTTTTAAATTATTGTCAAGTGACCAGCCTTTTCTGCTGTCTTTCCTATAGTACTTGTCCCTTTTCTGTGTCTCCTCCTTCACTGTCATCTCTGACACCTCTTAATGTGGAAACTCACCTTTTATCATTTCATACATCCTCTTACTTTAAATATCATCTGAAAGGTAATGGCCCCTATATTAATATCTCAGTCTTACCCTCTTCTCTGATCCTCAGGCTTCCTTATAATTATGCAATTGACATCTCCTCTTGATGACCAGGAGACTCCTCAACCTTAAAATGAACAGCAAGCTGACCCTATGTTCCATCACACTGTCACACTGCAAACCCGATTTGCAGTAAATGATCTTTATTATTCTGATCACTCATGCCAGCAACTTTGTCATCTTCAATCTCCCTCTTCTCTTATATCCTACAACATTCTCATCAGTATATATTGTTGGCATTACTTTAAAAAATATACCCAAGCAACCATCTTTTCTAACCTGGATTACCGCAATAGCCTCCTAACTCATCTTACTCCACATCTGTTCTTATTACTCTGTAGCTATTCTCGGCCAGAGTCAGCTTATAAGCCAAAACCCAAATAAGATCACGGCAGTCATCTTCTCAAATTTTTACAATGGCTTTCCACCTCAGAGTAAATGTCAGTCTTTACAATAATATTCAAAAGTCTGCATGATGTGTTTTTTCTCTCCGTTTGTCTCTCTACCTCCTTTCCTTGTTATTTTCCCTTTTATTTTCCAAAATATACTGTGATTCTTTTCTAAAAAAATTGTAGACAAGCTCTATATTCAGAAACTTTGTCCAGCCCTGCCTTTAAAACGGAATCTTTCCTTCCCAATGTCCACATGGAATATTTGCTTCCTTCTTCCAGATCTCTAACAAAATGTCACCCTCACAGTGACAACCCTCTTACCCCAGCACTTGCCAGTGTATTCCTTGCTTTATAGTTTGTACTTGTTACCAGCTGATGAAGTACATGTTTGACCTTAAACATTTGCTATATAAAACAAAGTACTAATTTGATTGTCATCTATCTCCCACCCTTGGAATGTAATGAAATTGAAATTTGGCTTGCTTGTTATTTTTTCCTGATGTAATTTCCTGGCTTGGAACGTGTTTGGAACAAAGGGGTACTCTGAAATGCTTGTTGACTCAATGAATCTGCCAGATATTGTCAGACTGCCTTTCAAAGGTGCTGTTCAATATGCAAACTCTCACTGTATCAAAGTGTCTGTTTTCCCATCACGTTCACCAATGTTTTGCATTATAAAACTTTTCGCTTTTATTTTAGAAATCGGTAGGTGGAAACACCTGTCACATTATTACTTTAAATTTCATTTTATTAAATTATGAGGTATGTTCAGCACATTTCTGTGTGTGTGTGTGTGTGTGTGTGTTTTAAGGCTGCTGGCTACATGCCCATTTATTTTGCTCATTTTAGATAAACTTTCATTCCTTTTCTTATCAGATTTTAAGGATTATAAATATCTTTAGGAATTTGGCATTTGCCTATGGTTGTATTGTTCATATTTCCCCACGTTTATTTATTTTTTACCTGTGAACATTATTCTTTATTATCCTGTCAAATTTAATGTATTGAAATTTATCCGTCTTGGTTTTGATTTTCTGAATTTATGACATGTTTTAAAAAGTAAAAAGTCGTTCTTTAAATTCAAGTCTTAACAGAGATAAGAAAAGGCTTACTTGAGAATACACACAAATGTATTGTGCTAAGCTATATTCAGTTAACCTCACAATAAAGTTAAGAATACTATGGAAAGGCAATTTGCAAAAAAGTGATTATACTCTCCCTTCACTAGAGGATTTGAGAATCCTATACATACAGGCCTAAAATAAATGTCAATATGGCTACCTTTTTAATTCCCTTTTTTCATTTTCTGGATTCTAATGACTTTTCTAACAATTTTCTGCATTTTTCACACTGCTGCATTCACTACATTTATTGCATGATAATGAATAAAATAATTACGGAGAAATTTTATCATTTATATCTGTATTGACTGGAATATAGTTTTTATGGAGTTGTAATGAAGAAACAAATATGTTAAATATATCATAGGAATCTAAATTGTGGACAATTTAGGAATTTCTCTACCTGCTTTTGTATTTTGCACTGCAAGTATCTGCACTGTTTGTCTATTGACTGCGTAATCATTTCCACTCGGCCTTTTGGCAATGTGAATACTTGTGGAGACCATCATGGATATGAAGCAGGAAAAATACTAGGTTGAACACCTCTGTAAGTTCTTACATTCAATATCTAATGCTTGTCTAAAAATGTGTGTTCAGTAATATAAATATTAAATTTACACAGATGAGAAAAATATTGTAAGTGACTTATCCAATATTACAACATTACATCATTTTTCAAGTGGTGAAACAACACAGAAACTGCTGCCTCATTGTTTTTGGAAAAAAAATAATAATAATTCTATTACTTCATGTTATTTGGGCTAAAATCCACAAAAATCCACTGACTGATTCCCTGTATTTGAGAGTGGATGAGAAATTCATTTTCTTCCATGCGCATCATAATAAAATACACTGAGATCTATAGGATCACCAGTAGGCAGCCATGCAAGAAAAGAGAAGAAAGTACATTAGATCTGAGAGAGAATGCATTTCACATAATGAAGCAACGATGAAGGCCAGTGAGCCAGGAGAGGAGTAAATGAGGTGTGTTTGGGGGAAGGAGAGAGAAAAAAGGGATTGTTACCAGAAGTCAGAGAAGTAGACGGAAGCCAGAAGTAGGCATTGCTTTTTTGTTTTTTCATTCACATCTTTATTAACTTGATTTATAGCTATTAAACACAGTTAATAATTTTGTTTATGATAGAAGCTATATATAAGTAGAACTTTCAAACGCTGTAGAATGGGTTGAGATAGATAGCCTATGAAAATAATCTTAAGATCTATATTTGAATCAACCTAATTATAAATACAGATGAAAGCTACATAGTTAATAAATGTAAGCCTTACATTCTGATTATACTACTATTTGGAGGTTAATGAGTAAATAACTGTATCTATTTGTTATTAGCATGTCATCAATACTGTTGGAGGGTTTTTTAAATATTTCATGGAGCAGTAAAAGTGAATAATAATCGATATAAGGAGAGTTTATTAATAAATTACATTTCTGGGCAAAGGTAAAACTTGCTTTGTCGTACCACTTTGAATTTTGTGATTTTAAAAAAAGGCTTTTATTATGAAAAACATGGTACCCTCACTTAGTGACTTTGCATAAGTTCTTAATTTCAGTACTAATTTAAATGACTCCATTGTCTTACTACATTAAGAATTAAGGAAATAAATGAGTCACCTTGTTCAAAATGTGAAGAAGTGACATCTTTGATATTATTAGTGTCTGCATTGTGTGAGGAAAGTTGATTTTCTGTGCTAGTGCAAAACCCATGGCTCATAAACTCAACAGAGGTGAGTGAGTTATGAGAGTCTTGGAAATACATTAATGAAATTCTCCAGACATCAGCATGGTACATTAGTCTTCATCACATTTGGCTTTATTAAACACACAGATAGATGGGAAGCTGTCATGTATGCCAATTGTTTTGCTTTTTCAAAATGACCGAAGGAAATATAAAAGTGCTGTTTTTAAAAAAGCTATTTTAACATCATGTGTGAATGATAACATTTCATAGTTTGATGATTTAAAGAATGAGACAGTTCAGGATTTTGTCATCATCATGATTTAACATTCATCAAAGACCTATAATATGTTGGATACTACCGGGGAGGGGCGAAAAGGACACTGCAAAGACACAGTCTCTGCACTTAATTTATGTTTACTTATTTTTTCTAAAGACTGAAGAAAACATGTTTGCTTCATAGTACAGGTTTTGAAAGCTAAAGCTTTTTATCAAAATCAGTGGGGCTTATGCCATTGGAAAGGACTAAGTTGATCTGTTCATTTCAAGGAAAAATAGGCACTAAAGTGGAAGTTATACCAACTAATAAACATTCAAACTTTAAACTAATTGAAAGAAATATTTCTATATATACCTAATTATATAAATTTTTAGTTTTTTGACATTCTCGAATAGGAATGAAAAACACAATTTACAATCAGGATTTTTATAAATTTAGTTTTATTTTGGACCATAATATAATAGATTATGTAATCAATTTAGAACTTGGAAAGGGAAAGTGGCAGTTATTTTCAAAATGTGGTGTAATACATACTCAGCTCTCTGGGACATTCCTTTAATATAGCCTATATATTATTGTCAGAGTAAACTATTTCAACACCAAGACCAAACTCATCTTTCTTTTCAACTACAGCTTCCATAATTCTCTTAGGCATATTCTCTCCTGCAGTGTAAAATCTAAATTGATTATGTGTGTGTGTGTGTGTATATATATATATGTAGAGATGTATACATATGTCTGCATATGTATCCCTTTGCATATAATTGCTTTCTATATGGAAAGAAAAAGATTATGTTGCATTACTCATGCACTGCACAAGTTCCTCAGGATAAGACTCTTTTCTTTCAGTTGCTGTTATTTAGTTTTTGTGATGACGATGATTATTATGACTGTTATTGCTGAATTGTCATATTTTTTATCCCTGGTCGTAATGCAGTACTATCTATTCTCTAAGGACTCAATGTTATTAGGTGACTATATGTACATATATACACACACAAATATTGTATGAATAGTAAGGAGAAGCTTTTTAAATATTTGATGAAGATTAAAAAGTAAAGGAATTAATATGCATATGCATTAAGTATGTTAAATGTAGTCTGGGCACAGTGGCTCATGCCTGTAATCCAAGCACTTTGGAAGGTCAAAGCGGGCAGATCACAAGGTCAGGAGTTCAAGACCAGCCTGGCCAACATGGCGAAACCCCATCTCTACTTAAAAAATACAAAAAATTAGCTGGGCATAGTGGCACGCACCTGTAATCCCAACTACTGGGGAGGCTGAGGCAGGAGTATGGCTCAAACCCAAGAGGTGGAGGTTGCAGTGAGCCGAGATTGTGCCACTGCACTCCAGCCTGGGTGACAGAGCAAGACTCCATCTATATATACATACACACACACACACACATATATATATGCTAAATGGAATAAAAATTATTCCAATGCTATATTTATATTTTTCATGTTTCATTATATTAATTGTATAAAAATAAAAAAAATTATAAATTCATTGGCAGTATTCTTGTAATATTTTGATGTCTTCCAGATTTCTCACATTGCCTTGAGGGAAGTATAGATATGAGTCTCTTAATGTGAAGAAATTACAGTGTGAATTATTATTTTTATTTAAAAAGTTATTTTATCAATAATCAGATAGTTGAACATCAGAATTGTTAAGGGAAATTTAAATGTCACTAATATTGTGGTAGTATCATTTGAAATCAAACATTTCAATTACTGGCTTTCTAAATAGTGCCACAATGAACACTGGAGTACTAATATTTCTTTGAGAGTCTGATTTCAGTTATTTTGGATAAGTACCCAAAAGTGAGATTGCTGGATCATATGGTAGTTCTATTTTTAATTTTTAAGGAACCTCCATACTGTTTTTTCTAGTGGCTGTACCATTTTGCATTTCTAACAACAGTGTGCAAAGGTTCTAATTTATCCACATCCTTACCAACCCTTGTCTTTTTTTTAATATTAGTTATCCTGACAGGAATAGTGTTCTCTTTATACTCTACTCTACCTCTCGTTGTCCACAAATTCAGAACAAGACAAATCGTAAAATCATATATGGGATAAGGAGGCTCATACACTAAAATGATAGATGTTTTGCTATTATGTCTATAAAGAAAATGGGTAAATGTGTAAAAATGTACTCCTATGGTGCTAGGCAAGAGAATGAGAAATGTAAGTTTATATATTGAATTTAGAAATATGAGTTTATTTACAAGAGATTTTAAATTTGATGTGTTTCACCAAACGTGGTAGTAGTCTGTTCCCAGCAAGGGTTGATAGTAACCTAAATAAATGGGATTCTACACTAAATAAACTTGAGATGTCAGAAATCTTTTGATATAATGCAGAGGTAAGATGCCAAGTCTATTCATGATAGAGATGTTGGAATGGATTTATATTGCTTACTATGTTCAACTACCACTTAGATAAGTTCCTGAATGCGGCAAGAAATTAATCATTTTAACAGGCAGTGAGAAATTGTTTTAGGGAAAGGAAAACAAGAATCTTTTTAGAATATTATTTTGGCTGTTTTCTAAACACCAGCGATTTAGATATTAAATTCTGCCAATGAAACATTCTGCCTGATTTCAATGTGAATAATAAGATGCTGGTGAGGCAAAATTCTAGTATCAATACTAAACTCCAGAGGTAACCTTCACAGTTACTAGGTCATGCCTATAATCAGAATAGAATAATCTGCAAGACTGCATAGACATAACTAATTAATTATGGTTTCCTGCAACAAACATAATCAGGTACAAGTTCCATCATTATACGATTAGGTTTTTATAATTTCAAAAGTCCATACTCTATAGACCTGGTTTACAGTTCCCTGAGTTGAGGCAACACAATCTCTATCCCTAACTCAACTTCTAGTCTAAATCCATTCATAACATTTATGGGTCCATAGGGTTCCCTGGAGTAAGAACTACACTATAACATTACAAATACCTTTAATAGGTCACCATTTTAACTTCTACTGACATATAAGTTACCTCTCCATTTACCAGGTAACTGTACACTTGGTAAAGTAAGCTAATCCCAATTCATCATGAATAATTGTACACCTTTTCCATGTTATATTCAGGAATAGAATGTGGAATGGCACCGTTATCATGGTGGTAGCTTATGGGTTTCAGGTTACAAATATGTTTGCCCATGTATATCTCAGTAGAACTTTATTGAGTAAAGAAATACGTACTGGGACTAATTTCTTGAGTGGACAATTGGAATAAATATATTTTAGAAATTGGAAAAATCACCACATTTGCTTCCTGCTCTAAGAAGTTTAAATCTATTAAGGAAGAGCCAAATGAAATAAACTAGACTTTCCACTCCTCTCCAAATTTAAAACCCCGGAGCATTATGCTGTCTCGGGGGTGATTTTAACATTTATTCCACCAACAGGGACCTGAAAAAAATGCAAAATTATTTACTTTTATCATAAACCATTTAACATTTCTGTTTACCTTGCGAAGAAAATGTTGGGATTTGGAGAAGATAGAATAACTGAAGATAATTGGGAGCTTAGTTGAATGGTGAATTGGTGGGTTCTTGGTATCGCTGACTTCAAGAATGAAGCCGTGGACCCTCGTGGTGAGTGTTACAGTTCTTAAAGATGGTGTGTCTGGAGTTTGTTCCTTCAGATGTTCAGATGTGTCTGGAGTTTCTTCCTTCCGGTGGATTTGTGGTCTCGTTGGCCTCAAGAGTGAAGCTGCAGACCTTTGCGGTGAGTGTTACAGTTCATAAAGGTGGCGGCCAGAGTTGTTAGTTCCTCCAGGTGGGTTCGTGGTCTCACTGGCTTCAGGAGTGAAGCTGCAGACCTTCAAGGTGAGTGTTACAGACAGCTCGTAAAGGCAGGGCGGACCCAAAAAGACAGAAGCGGCAAGATTTATTGCAAAGAGCCAGACAACAAAGGTTACACACGTGGGAAAGCAACTACAGCTGGTTGCCACTGCTAGTTGGGGTGTCCTGCTTTTATTCCCTTATCTGGCTCCACCCACATCCTGCTGACTGGTCCATTTTACAGAAAGCTGATTGGGCCATTTTACAGATAGCGGATTGGTCCGTTTTAACAGAGTGCTGATTGGCATGTTTACAAACGTTTAGCTAGACACAGAGTGCTGATTGGTGCAGAGTGCCGGCTCCCACCAGTGCCTCTACCTCCACACCTCCCCACGAGCGTAGGGAGACGGCTCCGGCCTTGGCCAGCCTCAGAGAGGGGCCCCCACAGCACTGCAACGTGCTGAAGGGCTCCTCCAGAGCGGCCAGAGCGGCCAGAGCGGACGCGCAGGCCAAGGAGGCGCCGAGAGCGAGGGCTGCTAGCGCGTTGTAACCTCTCAATATGATTGCTGCTGCTGTTTTATATATTCTGTCTTTACTGAGGTGACGCAGCCCAACCCTTGTACCTAGCTATTCATCTCTCAAAAGTTTTCTCCTTCATTTAGGGAATAGAAAATATCAGAAGCAATTTACCTTTTCCTGACAAAGAGGAAAGTTCATATTCACAGTCTTGCCTCAGAGTTTATTTAATTTCTAAGCCTATGCTATAAACATTGATCATTACATGCTCCCCAGGCCATGATTTTCATGCACTGCTTTGAAAACCTACCATTAGTTCCTGGAAAAGAAAAGGTAGTGGATATTTTAGCAGTGTTAGAAAGATAGATGTGTAACAGAGGAAAATGGATTTATCTCCTCAAAATAAAGGCATCATTCATCTTATTTACATTTTCTGAGTATCTTGTCCTGGGAAATACTTGTATATTGTGCACAGATTTGAAAAAATTGGCTCCAAATTGTAACCAATATCACTGCAAAAAGAAACAGTGTTCTTATGGCTTCCTTTAATGCTTATACACCCGAAGGGCTATGATCGATGAGTGAGGGGGAGTGACTCACAGCTGCTTTCATCCTTCTAAGAGTGGTGGGAAGAGGAAAAAGTCACTGTAGATGGGGAACATGGAAAATGTGCTAATTTTAATCAGCTTTACAGGTTGTATAGGACGCAGCATGACAGATAACAATCCCAAGTTTCACAGGCACAGAATGCATCTGATTGCACCTGCAAACACCTATCCATGGGGCTTAATTGAGTACAATGCAGAAGAACAATGGCTTGGAGTCATTGTGGGAAGCTGATCATCCTCCTGTGCTGCTGAAGCACAGGGGTTTTCCCAAGTGCACTACAGCTACTTTCTGAAGTCCGGGGTTTGGGCAAGAGAGCAGAGAGGGAACTCTGGAGATACAGAATACTGAGGATGGGACTGAAGAGCAAAGAGAACATCCCAGATGTACAAAAATTGTCATGCAGTCTATGAAGCAGGGGGAAGTTTCCCAAAATGTGCAAAGCCTGCATTTCTGCTATGAAGTCTCAAGAGATATTCAGGATTTCACCAGGACTTAGGCTCCAAGCCCTGGTGAGATCAGAGTCATGTTCCTGTCCTCAAAATGTTTGACACCAGGGGTGGGCCCAAAATAAATAAAAGTGCAATAAAGCCTAGATGTAGTTTACCTACAGTTCAGATTGATTCTACCCTCTGACAGTAGTGACAGGACAAAAGAAAATGTGTCCTCTTCACAGGAGCCCAGTTCCCACAACTATAATAGAAAATGATACACTCCATTGTTAACAGGACCCTCTGTAGGGTTGTGAGGGCTTTATTTGTGTTAGGCATTTCTAGCTCAGCTTTATTTTAGTAAACTGGGGAAATAATGACAAGGCGTATCACTAAAATGTGTGGATGCTATGTGAAATGAACTAAAATCATAATTTCACTTTTAACATTTTTCTTCTTGAGCCCTCTACTTTAACTACAGGACCTGGATAGCGCTTGGTGTCCCCTAGTAAGAAACCCATAACTAGTAGACCTCAAATATTCTTTTATTCACCCTTCCCAATGCACAGTTACACTAGAGAGTGACCAATTTGAGGAAATATTTGAGTGAGGAACATTCATATCACATTGTGATAATTACCCATACTTCACTCTGACTAAGTGTCATTTCTTGCATCTTGCCATTCTGAAATTCTGTGATCTATTCATTTTACAGAGCCCATTTTCTTCCCCAATATCTTCTGTTTACATCAAACTACGAAAATAAAAATTTTTTTAAAATGACAACCAAAAAAAACCCCCCAAACAGCCATTACAAGTTATCCAGAATACTGAGTGACTTTTCTCCAGTAAATTTCTTACTGCCTAAGGGGATGGAAGCCTTCTGGCAACTCTTAGAAATATAATTGCATACTGGTTTCTCTAAGGACAAATACCAATTAAAAGTAAGAGCCTTAATTCTCAGGAAAGATATTTTCCTCCTCTCCTTTTTCTTTGAGTATTTAATTTAGAAAACGTATAATTACAAGTACTTTCTCCTCCTTTGAAATGTATATATCTCCTTTTCTAAACTAGATAGGCCTTTCAGCTTTATAACCTAGGAATGTCTTTCTCAAGGACCTGGGAGCCATCTCTTTGAAATATAAACATCAAGGAAGATAGAACCCCTATGTTCCAGTTTCTGTAGAAAAGTAGCAGTCCAATTTTTGGTAGACTGCTTGCTTCAAGCTGCAAAATTTCTTCCTGTTAAAGAGCTGTAAGTTTTTCTCTCCTCTGGATGAAGCCACTTAGCTAATCACAGTTGATCTCCCAAATTCCCAGGTCAAGTTAAGATAGATGATGTGTGACAAACGGTGTTGTGACGTCCTCTTACTTGAAGACTAATTATAGTTTATAACATGTATGTAGTGGATTGTGTCTGCTTAGATAAATAATAAACGTGAGGGTTTTTTTTTCTCATTTTGCCATCTTTTACTAGATTCCCTGTGATACACATTGCATTACATTTTAGCTTATTCAGTAGTAAATGTTTTGTTTCTCTACTACCTTTGTGGAGAGGATATCTGCATTGGAAAAATACTCTGTTTTTCATTATATTTATCCAACAATTCTCAGTATATATTTAATAAATACATGTTAGCCATTCCAATCTCCATAAGTCTTCCCAGCAATGTTTTACACTCTAACAAAAAAGTTCTAGCATCTGTACTCAATTTATTTTAAGTTATTTTTAATCTCAAGATTGAAGATACCTTCCTAATTAAAAAAAAAAAAAAAAACTTGAACTCCAGGTACCCTTGTCAAAATTAAGTCATGTGTTATGGTTAAATATCCCCACATTAATGAATTCTCTTTACCCAGATTTGTATTCTGTACTTCTTTCTTTGTACACTGCCTTGAGAACAACCCTTACACATTGTATCTTGTTTCCTAGGGCGCAATATGACCAGGTACTGAAGATCTATCAGCAAATGGGAAGTCCTGGTGTAAGCTTGTGTTTCTCAACCTGGGCGATATAGAAACTTGGCTTCCCAGCCTAAAGATGGATAAAAGGTGTTTGGGGCTGGTCTTGAAGGAAATAAGTGTTACCTTGTGATGGACTTGCTTAACTTTAGTGCATTTTATAGTCTTGGCTAATGAAAATGATCACTTCTGCTTTCTAAAAATCTTAATAGTATGAAGAGGATCACATTTTTCAAGTGCAGCTACCTATATGTTTCCTCCTCAAGTCTCAGATGCCTTCTCTTTTAATTACTCCTTTATTTTATAATAGAAGACTATTCAGTAATGCACATTTAAGATTTTCTTTGAAGCTTTGCCAAGACTAGAAGCACATTTTTTTTCAGCACTGTCAATCATGTGACTACAAGGAGTAAGACTAATTTAAAGTTGCTATGGAGGTCTTCTGGTTTGAAATCATTCATTGCATTGGCAAGAACTGCCCTAAGGCTATTAGGTAATTTTTACAAAGTATCCAGTAATATCAATCCTACCCCCACAATCATAATTATGTTTATTGTTGCCCATAGTGATTAAACATTACATTCATTACCCAATAATTTACCTTCTACATGTATTTCATCTCAATTACTAATTGAGTAATCTTAAGTAATTGTGATATGACAATTTCCAGAAGCTATTATCATCTCAAACTCATATTACTGGGTTCATTGTTGTCTTAAGTCAGGTGGGTAATCCAATTTTACAATCTCATTCCAAAGGCTTATTTTCTGAAACAATACCTGCTAGCAATTTTCTGAGCTTTAGTTTCTAAAAAGACAAACCTTACACATAGAATAAATGTCAATTCTTTATTTGACTCTTAAAATCCTAGGGCAATGACAATAAGACAATAGGGATGTGATAAGGGTAAAACTGGAAAGAACTGCATGATGAAGCATTACTCTCCTGGCTACTGCTTTACCATGAGACCTAAAAAAATCACAGTAGTTTGTCTAGCGGATACATCTATAGAATCATGTAGACTGGCTCCATGGACAAACAATCTGGCGTTGTCCACTGAAAGGAGAATAGCAGGTATAATTTACTTACACATTACCCTCTTATTTCCTGTTTGATTTCATTCACAGTAGAACAGCTTCAAAGCCTGAGGCTGATCAACCCCATAGCTAGTGGCTTTGATTTAACCAATTTGTTTTTATGCAAGAGCATGGTCTGCCACACCACTGGGTGGGAATCTGAATTCTACAGTGTCCGCCTTATAGACCAGCTAATGTAAAGATAAGTGTGTGGGAATGAGGAGGCCAGGGGTTGGGTGGGTAGGGTGTTAACTTTCCTAATGTATATCTATAGGCATTGAGGGATAGAAAACTATGCATGTTTCCATAAACGTTAATGCTAAAATTCTTTTTTTTTTTTTTCTTTGAGACAGAGTCTCGCTCTGTCACCAGGCTGGAGTGCAGTGGCACGATCTCAGCTCACAGCAACCTCTGCCTCCCAGGTTCAAGCGACTCTCCTGCCTCAGGCTCCCAAGTAGCTGGGACTACAGGCACGTGCTACTGCGCCCAGCTAATTTTTGTATTTTTAGTGGAGACGGGGTTTCACCGTGTTAGCCAGAATGATCTCGATCTTCTGACCTCGTGATCTGCCCGCCTCGGCCTCCCAAAATGCTGAGATTACAGGAGTGAACTACCACGCCTGGCCAATGCTAAAATTCTTTATGTGATCAAAAATAAAACTGGATCTTAACATCGTACCACACACAAAATCATTTCCAGATATTATTTTTTGAAGTCAATTTAAAAAATTACTGAAAACATACTATAAAACAGTTTGAAGGGAAGTTCAGAGAATATTTTCACATGCTTGGTAGAAGAAGGTATTACTTTAACAACAAAAAATAAAGTTCAAATGGGTAACAAAAATATTTAAAATAAAATTTTAGCTAACTTAAATTTAAGGATATTTGTTGATAAAGAGAAGACATAAAAGGTATGAAAAGAAAGACACAAACTGGGAAAAGATATATGAAAGACACATAGGTCACAAAATAATAATAGCAATGGGCCTGGTGTGGTGGCTTGCGCCTGTAATCCCAGTACTTTGGGAGGTTAAGGTGGGCGGATCATGAAGTTAAGAGGTGGAGACCATCCTGGTCAACGTGATGAAACCCCGTCTCTACTAAAAATACAAAAATTAGCTGGGCATGGTGGTGTGCACCTGTAGTCCCAGCTACTCAGGAGGCCGAGGCAAAAGAATTGCTTGAACCCAGGAGGCAAAGGTTGTACTGAATCAAGATCGTGCCACTGCACTTCAACCTGGCGACAGAGCAAGACTCTGTCAAAAAAAAAAAAGAAGTAGCAATAGATTGTGTGTGGCACCCTGAATAATAAAAGAAAAAAGGACAAACAAATATATAAATAAACAAACAAAGGCCTGCACTGTTATTCGAAGAAATAAGAATCATGTTGGCTTATTAGTAGCTAGTAGCAATCTGTGTAATTATCAGTAAACTGCAATTATATATAATTTAATACTGAAAAATATGGCAAAAAAGTAAGAGTATGAAAATATAAAACACTGATGAGAATGTGAGGCAAAAAGCCTTTAGTGAATTAAGACTAGAAGGAAACGTTCTTAATGTGAAAAATTTTACTAACACAGCTATATGAAGCAATTTAAGTTGTAGAGGGAGAAATTGTACCTACATTTTCCAAAATGGAGACAATAAAGGATAGCTAATATCATCTGTAACTCTTCCCATGGCACTAGAGTCCATCCAGCATTGTAGGACAATAGAAAAGAGATGTCAAGATAAAAATAAAGGCAATAAAATTATCTCTAGTTATGGATAATAGGAAAAATTGATTTAATTCTAATCTAAAACAATTAGAAATAATAAATTTGGAAACATTCTGAATATGAAAATTGATTCACAAAAATAACATATTGGATTTGTTTTCAAGAACAATAATCAACTAAAAAGTTACTAACACATAAGACAATTTAAGCCATCACCAAAAACTATAAATTGCACATGAATATGTTTAATGTACATTAGCATCAAGAGAATGTTAAATCTTTTCTAAAGATCATAAATGAAGGTCAGCATTAATAGTTCTAGGTCTGGCCATGGTGGCTCATGCCTGTCATCTCAACAGTTTGGGAGGCCAAGGTGGGCAGATTACTTGAGGGCAGGAGTTCAAGACTAACCTGGCCAACACAGCAAAACCCCATCTCTACGAAAAATGCAAAATTTAGCCAAACATGGTTGGCACCCATCTGTAGTCTCAGCTACTTGGGAAGCTGAGGCACGAGAATCGCTTGAACCCGGGAGGTGGCGGTTCCAGTGAGCTGAAATTGTGGCACTGCACTCCAGCCTGGAAAACACCATGAGACTCTCTAAAACAAAAACAAAAACACAAAAAACAAGTTCTATAAAGCACACTATTTCCTGGTGAAATCAAGATTCAAGATTTTAAAGACTTTTATTAATTTCAGAAGTATCCAAAAATTATTTAATATGTATTTTAATTTGTAATTGTTACTTTGAAGTAGAGCCAAGGAGAGGATATTAAAAAATGTGAACCTACTAAAACATTTGTAAAAGGGTAAATCCACCACCAAGGAGAATGAATAGAAAGCTCAGATATCGATTTCTATCCATTTAGATTTGTTCTATTACAAATATGGGGAAAACATATCAATAAGTAAGCAACAAGTTGGCCCATTCCATGCAATAGAATAAATGAGGATGTCTACAGTATCTCCAAAGGTAGACTTCAGGTTCTCCTGCCTTAAAAGTGAGCAAAATATAAGCTGTATATCGGGGTATAATTATTAAAGATTCTTTCTTTCTTTCTTCCTTTCTTTCTTTCTCTCTCTCTTTTTTTTTTTTTTTTTTTTTTTTTTTGACGGAGCTTCACTCTTGTCTCCCAGGCTGGAGTGCAGTGGCACAACCTTGGCTCACTACAACCTCCGCCTCCCAGGTTCAAGCAGTTCTTTTGCCTCAGTCTCCTGAGTAGCACCCGCCACCACACCCAGCTAATTTTTGTATTTTTGGTAGAGACAGGCTTTCACCCTGTTGGCCAGGCTGGTCTGGAACTCCTGACCTCAGGTGATCTGCCTGCCTTGGCCTCCCAAAGTGCTGGGATTACAGGTGTGAAACACTGTGCCTAGCCATTTAAAAGTATTTCTAAAGCATAAAACATAATATGAAGAACTGACATGTAGGATTGAATACATACCATATAGAAGTTTAGTAAAAGTTATATACAAGCTCAGAAACTACAGTAGGCTAAATTCTAATGTGTGTGTATATGTATATATGAGCTCTTGCAAATCACTAAGAAATGAAACAGGAAATACAGTAGAAAAATGGAGGAAAGGTATAAATAATTAATAGAGGATAAAACTTAAATAAATTCCATACAAGGTACACAAATCATAGCTAATTAGTCAGTGAATATAAAAATATGCCACTATATTTTGTCTATGTGATCTTCAAAGATAAAAATGTTGAGTAGAACTTTCTGTGGAAATGAAGTGAACTCTGCACTGCTAATAGAAATTCATCTGGTGAATTCAAAATAGGGAGTAACCTGACATCCTCTGTTATAATAAATCCTGTGATTCAGGAATGTTTTTCTGCGTATATAGACCAGAGAAATTCTCACAGAGCTCTGTAAGATAAAATGTGCCAGAAGTTCATTTCAGCATTCTTGTTGTAATGGGATTTGGAGAGTGTCCAATTGTTTATTTCTTTTTTTAATTTAGTTTCATTTTTTTCTTTTCTTTTCTTTTTTTTTTTTTTTTTTTTTTTTAGACATAGTCTTGCTCTGTTGCCCACGCTGGAGTGCAATGGTTGTGATCTTGGCTCACTGCAACCTCTGCCTCCCAGGTTCAAGCAATTCTCCTGTCTCAGCCTCCCGAGTAGCTGGGATTACAGGCAGTAACAACCATGCTCGGCTAATTCCTGTATTTTTAGTAGAGACAGGATTTTAGCATGTTGGCCAGGCTGGTCTTGAACTCCTGACCTCAAATGATCCACCCACCTCAGCCTCCCAAAGTGCTGGGATTACAGGTGTGAGCCATACCACCTGGCCATGAATTGTTTATTTTTGATGAAAGAGAGAATTAGAAGATACACGCTATAAATGCAATACACGAGTCAAAAGAAATAAATTAGTGTAAATACTTAATATAACTCCTTTTATGTATTAAAAAAAAGAAAGATGTTTTATATTGTTAAGTCATGTGTGCATTTAAAAAATATATAACACATTCAGGCACAATGGCTCATGCCTTTAATCCCAGAACTTTGGAAGGTGGAGGCAGGAGGATTGCTTGAGCACAGGAATTCAAGACCACCCTTGGCAATGTAGTGAGACCCCCGTCTCTACAAAAAATACAAAAAAGAATTAGTTGAGTGACGTGGCGCACACCTATGTAGTCCCAGCTACTTGGGAGTCTGAAATAGGAGAATCACTAGGGCCCAAGAGGTTGAGGGTGCAGAAAGCTATGATCATGCTGCTGTAACTCAGGCCTTGTCAGTAGACCAAGACCCTGTCATTCATACACACACACACACACACACACACACAATTACAAAAGATATAAAACTTAATAATATATACTAAGCATATTAGAGTGCCTGTGAAGTGACGGGGGTAAGAAAAATGGAATGTATGAATGAAGTAAAAATTAAAGAAATAAAAGAAAGAAGGAGGGATGAAAAGTATGTACCTTAACTGAGGTACATGTTTTCCCAATTCTCTTCCTTATGAGGTAAAGAAAAGTAACAAAACAATATAATAACATAACTTATTGTAACATAGCATAAGCAGGTGATAAGTGAGTAACAGTTATGACTCTAGCATATAAGTGTTAATGACATGTACATTTCCTATTTAGTTTGGAGTACACAGACATTTGTACATCTCCTAGTGTCTGGCTAATTGGAGATTAGATTTATAGTGAAATTTTCTACTTCCAGTCTGACCTTCTTATGATATGGTAATTCTGATTCTTTTAGTTTAAAGATTCACTGTCAAAATAGCTTATCCAATATTTACAATAAACAAACAAAAATAAGCAAAAAATACCAACAACCTTCCCTAATGTGCTTCATTTATATTATTTAAATTAACAAATGAAAAAGATAATTGTTACTAACTCATCTAATTCTTAAAAATAGCCTTGATTTAAATAGTTCACTTTAAACAGTGTATTGAACGATTTTGTTGCAGAAATAATACTTCAATACAATTTTATTTCTCATTAATCTTTAACTAAAAATCAATGAATATAACATAATCCTAGTTTCATTTCCAACCCTCTCAAAAGCAGAGCCTTATGGATCCAATATCTTCATTTTAGGACAAGATCAAAATACTTTAAAGATTGTCAATATTAGTCTCCTCAATCCTCTCTCAGTTGATAAAAATTACATTATTTTAATGATTTGCATATATAAATAAATCTGTTATTACAATGAATCTGTCTGCATGGCTTATACTATATAAGCGTCTTAAAATTGGGGGTAGTTCTGTTTATAAATTAAAAATTGAAATATTTCTTGATACGCGTATCTTTTTTCAACTATTGTAGTGGAAGGGAGGTCATTAAATAAGGCTCAAAGCTGTCTGGTAGAAAATACATTAGGTTGTTCAGACAACTAGGAAATTGGGAAGAATAGAGCGATGAACTGGGAGTGAAGTGGCTTGAGTTCTGAGCTACATCTTTTGTCAGGAATGTGTTGTATGAAGACATAGATTCTTTTCCCATCTTATTTTCTATTTTCCTTATTCTGATAAAAGAGGGGAGGGGACTTAGAAACACACTTACATATTGCAAATTCCTGAAATTATTCAAACATGGGGTCAATTCATTCATCAAAATCTTTCTGAATGCCTTCTATGTGCCAGACATTGTTCTGCATGGTTAGGAAGCCTTGATTTGTAGTAAGGACAAGCAGAGTTAAGAGGTTTAGGCAAGGGAATGGTTATAATGCTGGCTCATGGAATTTAACCTATAAATGAAAAATAAAAAAGCATCAGAGGGATGAGAAATAAGTGGATTTGAAAATTTAGCAGCAACAAAGGTTTGTACGTCTGGGTAGGGTCAAAGCAGTTTGGAGGTGGAGAACTTGAAGGACTAAACTGAAGGCTAAGACAGAGAGTGAAATATTTGAAAGTGAGGTAATGAAAGGGTTGCAGTGATTGGGAACCGCAAGTTGCAAGGTTAACTCTCCTTATTTCAGAGCTGCAGCTGCTGCACTGCACTGACTCCACCAATTATTATTTTTTCCCTCATAACCAGAAAATTGCTGCCAGAAATGACTGAACTTTATCTTTTCAGGATAAAAACCAGCATTCTCAGCGATATGCCTGTGCTTGAAACAATCCCTGTGGCCAACAGAATTAGAGGCATGATTTTCTCAGTTCTTCTAGTATACTCTAGAGATGATTCACATTTAAGATGGAAACTCAAAGGAATAGAACTTGAAGAGTCAGAAGAAAAAAACTGTTGAATTATCTTAGGAAAATCATTGACAAAAATAGCACTGATGCTCTAAAAGCAAAAAGCAAATATCCATTAGAGTATATCAGTATAAATTTTATGATTTTGTATCATATTTAGAGTTTTCATTTCTAAAGATTATTTTATCTAATATTAAAAATTGTTCAAGACTGTGACCAAATACACAAATTTTCCCATTATATTATGGCAATCCAACATTTATTCATTGGATATTTTCATTTAGTATCAGAAATTGTCAAATGGTGAATTATTCTATTTTTTAAATTTATATTTTTATTTTCTTAAAATTATTATCCCCCCTTCTCTCTCTCTCTGTCTCTCTCTCTTTCTCACACACACACACACACACACACACACACACACACACACACACTCCACTCAGAAAGCATTGAAAATGAGATAATGTTTCCCACCAGTTCAAAAAGAGAAAACTGGGACATATTTGAGAAGACTAAATCTAATTATCTAAAATCTCTTAACTGCAATAATCGTCTTTCAAAATCCTTATTACTAATTAAGGCTAATAGATGGTAGGAAATTAAAATATATCTACCAAGTGTATTTTAAATATATTTCAAGAATTAAATATGAAAGCCAAATAGAATAGAGAATTAGTAATCCACAGTTCAGCTCAAACACTGACTGGTTTTGGTACCCACTAAATGCCTCAGGTAATGTGGCTCTTCTCGGAGATAGAAGAATGCATTAGAAGTAATTTACATACTCAGACTAAGATACCTGCTATTTGTTACCTGCAGTTTTATGATATTGCAAAAGGGAACGGATAAATAATTTTTTTCATCTACATTTAGACACAAATGTCTTTGATCTATTTGCCAGAATTGTTTGAACAATCTTTTTATATTGCTCAATAAATAAATTTACTCTTTCACCAATTGTTCATTAAAGCTCAGTCCTATTTTGCCTTAACATAATTAAAATATCTCATCAAAGAGAAATCTTGAATCTGTCAACATTTAAAAAAATTTTATGTGCATCTATGAAATTGATACTGAATACAATGTTAATAATACATAAGAAAGATTTTATAATAATGTCTTTGCTAGAAATCAGCATAAATTAATTTTGGTTTGTTTTACATGCATTCAACTGAAATTTTCAAAATAAAATCTACTTATCTATTTATTGTATTCATGTATTCAAACCATTTATTATTGTAGGTGTTTGAAATATAATAGTGAGAAATAGGTAGTCAGAAAATATTTCACCTTAAGAGTTGAGTGCAGTGAGAGGAAACAGTATAAAGAAATTTAGAAATAATAAGTAAGGTAGTGTTTTGTGGATATATTAATAGTCTCCTAAAAGGTGTACACACTCTGCCCCCTGAACCCATACAATTCAATGTTATCTTACATGACAAAGCATATTTTGCAAATGCTTTAAACTCCTGTGAGAAGGGGAATTATTCCTAAGTATTCAGGTAGGCTCAGTCTAATCACAAGGTTTCTTAAACACAGTGAAATTTCGGGAACGGAAAATACCACATGTTCTCACTAGTAGGTGTGAAGTAAATGATGAGAATCCATGGACACATAGAGAGGAACAACATATATTAGGGCCTTTTGGAGGGTGGAGGTTGAAAGTGGGGAGAGGATCAGGAAAAATAACTAATGGATACGAGGCTTAATTCCCGGGTGATGAAATAATGTGTACAACCAACCCCCATGACACAAGTTTACCTAGGTAACAAACCTGAACTTGTACCCTTGAACTTAAAAGTCAAAAGAGGCCAGGCGTGATGGCTCACGCCTGTAATCCCAGCACTTTGGAAGGCCGAGGCAGGGGGATCACGAGGTTAGGAGATCGAGACCATCCTGGCTAACACGGTGAAACACCATCTCTACCGAAACTACAAAAAATTAACAGGGGGTGGTGGCGGGCGCCTGTAGTCCCAGCTACTCCGGAGGCCCAGGCAGGAGAATAGCGTGAACCCGGGAGGCGGAGCTTGCAGTGAGCCCAGATCGCGCCCCTGCACTCCAGCCTGGGCGATAGAGCGAGACTTCCGTCTCAAAAAAAAAAAAAAAATTGTTAAAAGAAAGCCAGACAACAACAGCAGCAGCAGCAGCAAGAACAGCAAATAACAGTAAAATTGTCCAGGCTGCGGTCAGAAAAATAATGTAAGAGATTCCAGGTGAGAACTCAGCCCAAATTTTCTGGCTTTGAAAATGGAGGAATGAAGCTATGAATCAAAGAATATGGCACCTATAAGAAACTGAGGATAGCCCTCCTGTTACAGCCAGCAAGAAACAGGGGTCCTAGTACCTATGAGGACTATGAACTGAATTTTGCCAACAAACCAAATGATCAAGAAAGCAGGTCCTCCCCTAAAACCTTTGCAAAGGAACACAGCCCAGACAGTACTGTGACCTTAGTCAAATGAAGCAGTGCTGACTTTCTTACTTATAAAACCAAAATGTAATAATTTGTGTTTTACGTCAGCAAGATTATGGTAATTGTTATGGCAATGATAGAAAACTAATACATACTTTTAAAGCTAAATGAAGCAAGATACAAGACTGGAATGATCTGTGTGGGAGGCAGGGTAAAATTTTCGGCTAGTAACTGAAGCATTCCTGATTGAAAAAGTATGGAGGGAAAGCATTCCAGTCAGAGGGAATGGCAAATTCAAATGCCCTAAGGCAGAAGTGCTTGATGTATTCAATGAACAGAAAACAGGTCAGTATGGGTGCAGCAGAAAGGGAAAAAAAAATCACAAATGAAAAAGTCAGAGAGGAAACCAGAACATGATAATTAAGTTTCTTTAAGCCAAAGTGAGATTGTTTCTGTTTTAACTGAAATTAAAAGATAATACAGAATATATGAAATATGATGTTATGAAAATAGTCTACAAGGGGGAAAATTGAGTAAAGATAAAAACTTAAAATGAATTTCAAAAATCTTAACTAAAGAAGAATGATGACTTGTATCAGCATTATAGGCACTAATAAGTGATGATGGTCAGAACTGGGATTTTAAAGACAGGACCAGGAAAAAAGGAATTGAAATGAGTAAATAATGATTATATGTATCATTTTAGACTAAGAAATAGGTTCACTCTTGGGTGTATTTTAAACAGTATTAGACAGTCAAGTCAAAAAGGTGAAGTAGGAATGTGATAAAATTTAATATAAGTTTAACTTAGAAGTTTATATAAGTAAAATATAAATTTAACATTGATGTAAATTTAAGTAAGACAAGAGTAAGTTCAATATGATGTTCCGGATCTGAGATACATATTTCTAAGTCATCAGTTTAATAATAGCATTTAAAGTCTAGGGTGAATAAGGGGACTCTGGGAGTGAATGCACACAGACATGAAAAGAAGTTTGACTGACTCTGGTACAAAAAATGTTTAAAAGTTGGTAAGTCAAGGAACGGACAAAGGAGACTACAAGGTGATGACTAGTGAAGGGCTGTGCAGGAAATAACAGAATAACATATTTAAAGAACGTGAGGGACAGACCATTTCAAATGCCATACACAAGCCAGCACTGAAATTAGCCTTTGATTTGTCAATGTGGATGTTGTCGCTGACCTGAATTGAAAATCATTTGATAGTGACTTGTGAACAAAATTCTGATATGAGTGATAAGAAGAAAAAAATAAGACACACAGTAGTGATTACAAATACATATAATGCAATATAGTGTGCTTTATTTTCTTTGTTTTTAATGTTGTCTTGACCCAATGTGGGGTCTCTGGCTAGAAGCCAGTCAATTGCCCTTCTTGAGAGGGTGATTAAGTTTAGATCCAACCAGATTTTTGATCTGCCGCTCAGACTCCAGAGCCACTATGCCCCTACCATAATCACCCTAGAGACAGATACCAGACAACTAGGGACCGTCTGTATGTTCCAGAACTGGAAAAATAACTCAAATTAGCAATCCACAGAAAGTCCACAGAACCTACCTAACACTACCCTGTTTGCCATGCATAAACTGCTCCCTACAGCTAGATACGGATTGCTGTGATTTTCTGTTCCTGTCCCTGAGTGCGACCACCTTTAGGGCCCTGAGTTGCACCCTCTTTTTAGAGCTGCCAGTCATAAAGCATTGTCTTCCATCGAACTATCTGAGTGCTATAGTGTCACTGGGTTGGATCTGTCATCAAAAGAATTTTTATATCTTATAAAATAAATATCTCTTGAGAACTTTTGCTATCAGGGAAATTAATTGAGGTGATAAGATTTGGTCGAGAAAAGTTTCTCTTTTTTTTCTCTTTATTATGTTTGGCAGAGACTAGTATATTTGGATATTGATGGGAAAGATTTAATAAAGTAAAATACCATTGATTTAGATTTAAAAGGTGAGAACATTGCAGGACCGATGTATTTTAAGAATCCATCCATACTAATTGAGAGATGGGTTTGTGACAGCAAGGGGAATTCTTAATAGTTACTTCTAAAGTAGGAATAAACATACATTCTTGCTGACAGCAATATGAAGTGTATGCCACAATATCAATGTATATAGGCTCACAAGAGAAAACATGTGAGCAAAACACAGTTAAAACTTTAAAACACTAACATGTTGCACTGTGGATCAAGGAGTTTCCCTTAAACCATGAAAACTTGGCTCATTTTCATTCTATTAAAAAAAAATCATACTATAAAAACTGCTGAGCTCTGCAATTCTCGATGGAAATTAACCAATTTAAACAAACAAAAGTCAGTGAAATGTGACAGACTAACTCATAATTAAAACTAGCTCAGTGTAGTTAGCATCGATATATCATTTTTCTTTGGACTACCATTGTCCCGAGAGTATTCAAGAGCAGTATAAAGGGTCAGGCTTATTCAATTATTAAACGTCCTACTGGGAATCTGCTACCTAATCCGTATCTTTTCTGTGTAGAATTGCAGCAATGAGGAATGTTTGAGTGTTTGATTTTATGCATTTGTTTGCAGTGTATCCAATTTTAAAGTAATAAAAAGATGACTGATCTTTATTCGTTTTAAACTTTTACTTGCTTCAGTAAAGTAGGTTTAAATCATCAACCTCAGATTTTGATTTTGCATACGTTTAGGCCTTTACTTTTATATTTTCTTTTGGTGTGGAGATGATCAATATGTTTTTGTCCTCTTTATAACAAAGCCATTCTATTTTCTTGTTATTCATTGTTAATGTAAAAATCCTCTAATAAAAACTCTTGGGGATAAATAGATCTAATAAATGGAGATTTGCAATAGTCAAATAGTTTTGAGATAAAACATTACTAGGGGTGTCCAATCTTTTGGCTTCCCTGGGCCACATTGGAAGAAGAAGAATTGTCTTGGGTCACACATAAAATACACTAACACTAATGATAGTTGATGAGCTTTAAAAAGTCGCAAAATAACTCATAATGCTTTAAGAAAGTTTACCAACTTGTGTTGCCCCACATTCAAAGCCGTCCTGGGCCGCATGTGGCCTATGGGCCGTGGGTTGAACAAGCTTGCATTAAACAATCATTTTGTCTAATTTCATAGGCAGATTTTTTTTCAAAATAAGGTCTTGCTATGTTTTCCACCCTGGTCTCAAACTCCTGGGCTCAAGGGATCCTCCTACCTCAGCCTCCCAAGTAACTGAAATTACAAGCTTGCGCCACTGTGTCTAGCTATTAGCAAATGTCTTTGAAAGTCACAAATATTTCCAAATAAAAAGCAAATATAAAATATTTCATAGATTTTCAGAATTTTATATTCCTACCCTGAGTATTACATTTATATTTGAAATGTATCATTCAATTGTTCATATACTGAATTATTAATCCATCTTTCCAAAAATGTTGTAAGCCAAATCAAAGAGAAATACCAGGATTCCTGAAAAATGATGTTTTTACTTGAGAGTTATTGTTAATATAAAAATGTCCAATATATAGTGAAAATTCTTTTCACTCTCTATGTAAAAATACATTATATCTTTATAAAGTCATGATTTGGCTGGGCGGGATAGCGCATGCCTATAATTCCAGCATTTGGGGAGGCTTAGGTGGGAGGATTGCTTGAGCTCGGGTTTCAAAACCAGCCTGAGCAACACAGTGAGATCTTGTCTCTACTAAAATTTTAAAAAGTATCCAGCGTGACAGTGCCTGTAGTCCCAGCTACTCAGGAGGCTGAGGCAGAAGCACTGCTTGAGTCTGGGAAATGAAGGCTGTAGTGAGCATTGATCGTACCACTGCACTCCAACCTGGATGACAAAGCAAGACTATCTCAGAAAAAATAAAGGGTCAATGATTTGATTATAATGACAATAAGAAATAGTCTAATTTTGGGAAAATATAGCAGATTCTAGTTTAGATATTATTACTGAAGTGACTTTCAGTATAACATCTACCATGTTCATATATATATGCATATATATCAATGTATTTGTTTTATATAATAGGTGAAATTCATGTGTAGAGTATTTTCTTTTTTTGAAATATAAACTTGCAAAGATTTCAATCTTACAACTCTTACAACTTAGACATTTATTGCACAGGCTAAAAAATGAGAAATGTTAAAAAAAAGCAGCAAAATATTTAATCAGCATTTAGAAATATTGTTAATTTATCTCTCAGTTTTACTTGAAAACAGTCTTTAACTTCAGATTTCTTTTCAAAATATTTAACTAATCTAGAATAAATTTGTTTTTCTCTATTACATATTGGGAATAATTTCTGAGGTACATATCTTTAGTTTAGAAAGTGTGTATCATATTACAACAATTAATAACTGATTCTCACTTAAAGATAAAATTAAATACTCAACTATGTTGAAAAGAGGCTGATGACTCATTTACATACTGTACATTTAAAGGTTGTTACATACTACTATTTTAAAAATAATACAAATGTATTCCAGCAATAGAACACTGATAATACTGTTATATATTATATTTCTGTTGCAGTTGTGTTGGATGATGAATTATCATAAATTTAGTTGGAAATAAAAGATGAACAAGAAAGACTATTTAAATACAAGATTCAACCTTATTTGCCTGCAGGGAGAACCTGTTATTTTGACCAGAAGGATGGAACAACCTACATGTTATAGACTGAGCAGTTGGTAGCAATTAGTCGAAGTGAGCATACGCTTTTTAAATAGTCTTTCCTTAGCAAAAGCTGTTCTTCCTAGCAAACAAGTTATATTCAAGAATTACTTTAAACAGTAGTGGGAATTATGAGTAATATTTTACAGTTTTATTTATATTTACCTTTATTTTTTAGGAGGGGAATGGAAAGCCTGCGCTTGTATCTAATAAAGACATATGTGTATTTTTCTCATCTTAAAATAATGTTTAGCCTTTTTTTTTTTTTTTTTTTTTTTTTTACCTCTGAGGATTTGAACCCATCTGTTATCAAAGCTGCTCTTTCTAACAGTGTCTGCTGTTGAATACAGTTCTGAGATGTAACTGTAGGATGTATCTTAAATCTGAGTTCCCAGGTTTTATTTAGAAATTTGAAATAAACGTAGGTTATTTTTCTTCACACATCTTATGAGAAACAATTTATATAAAATTGTAACAATTTGATAACATTTATATTTTTAAACAAAAACTCAAAAATGAACATCTTCTTTCATTGTCTTCTGTTTATCCGTGTATAAAATATATACACTTAACCCACATGTATTTCTTATGTTTGTTTCATTTCCCTTCTTTGTTATATTAATCATCCTGTTGACCATATTACTAGGAATGCTTCTTTAAGTCTAATATTTCTATATCTCTATTCCTAAATATCAGAGGAAAAAATGGTAAAAATATGACAGAGAAACACTGCTGAAATTTACATGAAGATGAGAGAGTTTAAATTTCTACAAATGTAACAAAAATATCCAAGAATACAGTTTCATATGATAGATGTATAATCAGGTTATTACAAACCTGTTGTTTTATGTATGAATGGGGACAAGGTGAATGAAAATTATCTTTGTGCCAGATAATAAACACTTTTGTGCAAACATACATCTATCACCAAAATATCATCTGAGATTTGGTTTATGAGCAACAAGATCTCCAAAATGCCAAACACTTACAAACAAAATTGACAAATGCATATGCAGATGATTAAGGATTTTTGCCTAAGTGCAGGTAGAGAGGATGAGAGAAAGCTCCAGAGGTTCAGTTCCATTGTTATATTATTCTGATTTATGTTTCCGTAGCATATTTATTATTATTAATGTATTAGTTTCTACTTTTTTCTAACCAGCTTCATAATACATTGGGCTTTACAATCAAGATAATAAACACAGCGAGGTCTAGACATAAAGAGAGATCAGGTTTTATATTTTCTTCAAGTAGCTGCTGAAAATTATTCCTCCTGAAAATGCTTTTCGTGTCCTCTCTAATTTATAATTTATGATTTTGATTCATTCTTTGGGTATAGCAACCACTTTTCTTCTCCCAGTGTTCTTATAAAAACATAGTCGTAGTCCATGCAGTAGTAACTCATGAAGTTTCAAATCAAAGAGTTAACATGCCAAAGAATAAATGGAAATAAGAGAAAGCTAGCCAGGCAGGGGCCATACATTATTGAGGGTGAGGTGTGTTTCCAGGAAGAGATGACAGGTCTATTCAACTGTAAGCATTGGGTCAATCTCTACAGTGATTTAGTTCTGGAGCCATGAACTATAGCAGATAAGGCCAAGCAAGTCTCATAAATCTTGACATGCAGAATGACAAATGTTAGAGCACTCAGGTAATGCAGGTTTCAGGATATGTAAAGTAAGTTCGAGGTAGTAGTACTCAAAAAAAGAAAACCTGATTGTGAACTGTGGTCATGGCACAAAAGTTGAATTTGTTTTGTAATACATACTGAGTGGAGAGGTAAGCTGGGCCAAATCACAAGGAGCATGTAGGGGAAGATATTGGGGATAATGGCACAGTTTGAGTTTTTGCAAACAAGCAATGCGAAGAATATATGTGTGAATTTAGGCCAGATCAGGAATTCAAGAGAGAAGAGACAGGTCTAAAGTTCTTATATTGCTCCACACAAAAGTCATCAGAATGTTGGTGTTTCAATATAACTCATAAGGAATGAGACCTTTTTGTGTGTGTAGTGAGAACACTTGATATCAATTCTCTTAGCAAATTGCATGTGTACAATGGGTTATTAGTAATTATGGTCAACATGGTGTTTATTGCTGCAAATGGTAGGAATTTTTTTCTAAGGCTAAATAAAATTCCTCTGTGCATGTATGCATGTGTGTTGCATATTTTCTTTACTCATTCGTATGTTGTTGGACACTTGGGTTTTTCCCTCCCTAGTGTTGTAAATAACGTTGCAATAAAAATGGGAGTGCAGAAATCTCTTTGATTTTATGATTTCTATTTCCTTTGACTATACACTCAGAAGTCAGATTGCTGAATCCCATGATAGTTTCCTTTTTTAATTTTCGAGGAGCCTCTATACATTTTCCATAATGGCCGTACCAATGTACATTCCCACCAACAGTTTACAAGGGTTCTCTTTTTTCACATTCTTACCAACACTTGTTATCTTTTAATTTTTGATAATAGACATCCTAAAAGGTGTAAGACGGTATTTCATTGTGATTTTGATTTGCATTTATCTGATAAGTATTGACGTTTCACATCTGTTTGCTATTTATATGTCTTCTTTGGAAAAATATCTGTTCATATCCTTTGAGCTTTGTTTTATTGAGTTATTTCTTGTTATTGAGTCGTGTTCTTTTTGCATTTTGGATGTTAATTATTGGATTTACAGTTTACAAATATTTTCTCCCTTTCCATAGGTTGCCTTTTCATTTTGTTGATTGTTTCCTTTCCTGGATAGAAACTTTTTAGTTAAATGGAGTCCTATTGTTTAATTTTGCTTTTGCTGCATGTGCTTTTGGGATCACATGCAAAATAAAAAAAAAAAAAATGTATTGCCCACACTAATGTCAAGGAGATTTTTTCCTATGTTTTCTTCAAGGACTTTTACAGTTTCACATCTTATGCCTAAGTTTTAAGCCATTTTGAATTATTTTTTCTGTATAATGTTAGAGTCTCAATTTTATTTTTTTTATCCTGAATATCCAGTTTTCTTGTTTTCCTTTGTGTATTCCAGGTATCTTTATCAAAAATTGTTGACCATGTATTGTGACTGTTTTCCTAAGCTCTCTATGCTGTTCCATTGGTCTATGTGTCTGTTTAAATGTCAGTACTATACTGTTTGGATTACTATAGCTTTGTAATATAGCTTGAAATTAGGAAGTGTGATTTCTCCAGGTTTGTTCTTCATGCTCTATATTGCTTTATCTATTCAATGTATTTTCTGATTCTATATGGACTTTGGAATTATCTTTTCTTTCTTTTTTTAAATATTTTAAAGACAGAATCTTGCTGTGTCACCTAGGCTGGAGTACAGTGGCACAATCTTGGCTCACTACAATCTCTGCCTCCTAGGTTGGAGTGATTCCCACATCTCATCCTCCTGAGTAGCTTGGATTTCAGGCCTGTGCCACCAAGCCCTGCTAATTTTTGTATTTTTAGTAGAGTAGGGGTTCTGCCATGTTGGCCAGGCTGGTGTCACGCCTAACCTCATGTGATCTGCCCTCCTCAGCCTTCCAACATGCTAGGATTACAGGAGTGAGTCACCTTACCAGGACTATTTTTTCTTTTTATGTGAAAAATGGCATTGGAATTTCGATAGCGGTTACATTGAATCTGTAGATTACTTTGGGCAGTATAAATATTTTTAAAAAATTAATTTTTCCAATCAATGAATGGGGATATCTTTCTATTTTTTTGTCTTCAACAATTTATTTTATCAATATTTTATCATTTTCAGTGTACAAATTTTTCACATCTTTAGTTAAATCTATTCCTAATATTTCATTATCTTTGCATATCTGACTCTGTAGCTTTTCATGTGCATATGGATTGCCCTCACCACTACTTGTGTACCCATAATTGACCCAAGACCCTGCTCCAGGCCCTGGCTTTCACCACCATTTGCTGTGCATTCGAAGCTTACCCATGCTGCTATGCGCTACATAGCTGAGTGTATTCATATGGCTGTCCCCAAATCTTATTGCTGTCTTCCCTGCTCCTCAGTCACTGTAATGAGAGGAGCCACCAGAGACTCAAAGAACCCCTGCAGCTACTATGGACCTCATACAGCTATGGCCATCAAATGCCATGCAGTTACTATCATTGTGGACCCTAAATGCCTGAGCTGATGAGACACTATTCCCCTGCAAGAGCTGGAACCACCATACATCCACAACTTGACCACAGGCATCACTAGTCCTGGTATACAGAGATCCAACATGTCTCCTTACATCTGCAGGTGAATGTCTTTCCTTACTAAGACCAGTCCATAAAGTCTGGAGGAGGCAACTATTTCTTAAAATTCACAGATAACTATGAAAGACTGTGAGAATCAGGAAGAATCAGGGAACACCATCACAAAAGGAAAACAATAAACTTCCAGTAACCAACACAAAGAATTGGAGATCCCCAAATTGCCTGACAAATAATTCAAAATAATTATTCATAAGCTCAGTCAACCACAATAAAACATGGGCAAAAAAATTTAACAAAATCATAAAAACAATACCAAAAATAAACAAACAACAAACTCAAGAAATTTTACAAAGAGAAACATACAGGAGAACTAACCTAAGATTTTGGAGCTAAAGAACACAATGACCAATACAGGGAAATAAAAATTTGAGTTTTAAAACTTTTAGTTTACATTAGTTTAGTTAGTTATTTTAGCCTATTTTAATTTTAAACCTTTTTTTCTAACCATACGGTTGGATTATTTTTATAAAAGCATAAATTTATTTTAAAAATCTCATGCCTGTAATCCCAGCACTTTGGGAGGCCAAGGCAGGTGGATCACAAGGTCAGGAGATCGAGACCATCC
Source organism: Macaca mulatta (assembly GCF_049350105.2). Lineage (NCBI taxonomy): Eukaryota > Metazoa > Chordata > Mammalia > Primates > Cercopithecidae > Macaca > Macaca mulatta. The sequence continues at coordinate 79,598,786 of NC_133422.1, forward strand.
TGGCTAACACGGTGAAACCCCGTCTCTACTAAAAATACAAAAAAAAATTAGCCAGGTGTGGTGGCAGATGCCTGTAGTCCCAGCTACTCGGGAGGCTGAGGCAGAAGAATGGTGTGAACCCAGGAGCAGAGCTTGCAGTGAGCCGAGATCGTGCCACTGCACTCCAGCCAGGGGGACAGAGCAAGACTCCGTCTCAAAAAAAAAAAATAATAATAATAATAATTTAGAATGAAGAAAATTTGGACAAGTACAAATTTTTAACATTTTTTCTAATATGTTAACAGTTATTTGACACATATTTATTGTAACAACTAAAATAAACCAAAATATAAAATAAGGAACAAGCAACATGAAGCAGTTTTGTATAGCTTTAATTCCAAGGACTCCTCTTTAAGATTTTGGCATGCATCGTACTCGGGTTTCAGCAAATTGCAGAAAACAGAAACCATTCTACTAGTTAAAGCATAAACAAATTTTTAAAGAAAAAACAAGGACATAATTTAATACTGAACGAATAGAAGGGACTTATAAAACTAAAACAGAGATTATAGTCACTAATTTTTCTTCAGCAAGTACAGTAATGAAGAAGCCACAGACCCAGGAATTTGCTGTCATAGTTACTGATTCCATAATGAAACAGCATACTCCCTGATTAGGAAAAGAGAAGCCTGATCCTCAAACCATGGCCACAGAAGATAGCTGCAGAAGCTCTGCAATCAGTGACGGCAAAATGCATGCTTTGAAACTTCTCAGTTCCTCAGCTCACCATAATCAGTCCTGAATCAAATTCACACAGGAGTGCATCTTCTAGAAAGAATCTAAATTACAGCCAAGAGCCTCACTGCAGAGAAGTGTGGGAAAATAGGTTTTGCTCTCCAGCCTGTGTGGTAAAGTGTATTAAGATTGGAATAGGTATCGAGCAAGTCAATGCCACATGTACAAATTCCCTGTGGTGAGAACAAGTATATATTGATCTTTGCATGGAATTTTGTATATTAAAAAATCTCACCTTTCTAGTGCAAATTTCACATCTAAATTTAAAATAGTTCATGTAATTATTCCTATATATGCACTAATATTTCTAGTTTGGGGAGGTTGTTATTTGAAGAATACTGCAGTGAACACTGTCATATTTTTGTCAGATACCTACATGCTTTATTTGTTCATGGATACCTCCTCAGAGGAGGATTGCTCTATGAAAATTTGCCTCTTTAGCTAAAATCAATATATCCAATTTGATTTTCATAAGAGTTGCCAAAAAATACATATTTCCCTAGAAATTAAAAACACACACAATATTTTGAGACATACAGTGAGAAGCAGAATATTATTGCAAATTTAGTGCTACATTTAGATACTACGTGCTAGATTAGAAATTTTGGAAAGAGGTAAATATAATCTCTTAGAAATTTAAGACTAGAAAATTTCCCAAAATGTAAACCACCTAAAATAGATGAATAGAAATGAGTGAGTGCACTGAAGTTTCTTTATTCCTAGACAGACATTACTAATTGGAAGCAAGGCATTTCATTGTTGCTTCTGGTACCTCTTTCATTCTCTGCTGATTTGAGAAAGTTGTCAATCAAGAAGATCCCAGACCACAGCACAATTCTGAGATTCTAATGTAGGGTGACAAAAAATTATCCCCATAGCTTGATCATTTTGTTATTCAAGTAGTGATGTGGCACCTATACAGGCCCCTTGATTTTGATATTGGGAGAGAGACAATCAGGTAATCTTTATGAGACTGTGTGTGCTTAAGAAACACCTACATGTTAAGCTACTATAATACATATTTCCTGTTCCACCGGGAGATATTACTGGAGATTAAGGATCCAAATAATAGAAAAAATAATAGACAGAATCAGTATCTATCATGTAGACCTAGGTTTAAACATCTAGGTCTGCTTGATTCTAAAGCCAGAGTATTTTATTTCCTTTCATTTATTTCATTATTCATTATTCATTTTTTTCTTATTTTTCTTCATCCCTTTGTTCCTTCCTTCATTCCTTACCAGCACCAAGTTTTTGCTTGTAGTCTACTTTTAGTACACTAAAAAGTGTGTTCGAGTCTCTTGCAAATGAAAGAGAACTACTAAAGCGTCATCATTAATACATGTCAGAAGACAGCAGAACTGTAAACAGAGCTCAGTTGCAAAGTTGAGAATCTTGCTATTATAGCCTTCCCAGATATTCAGAGTGTGTTTACTCTAGATAGGAGACATGCATTCTTATTGTTTAGTAGGTTACATACCACACAAACTCAATCTTGTGCACAATGCAAAGAGGAGAGGTATTTAGGACTTCCACCAGAAATCTGAGATTGCAGGCTATATTAGTCTGTTTTCACACTGCTGATAAAGACATACCCAAGACTGAGCAATTTACGGAAGAAAGAGGTTTAATGGACTTACAGTTCCACATGGCTGGGGAGGCCTCACAGCATTGTGGAAGGCAAGGAGGAGCAAATCGTATCTTAGGTGGATGGCAGCAGGCAGAGAGACAGCTTGTGCAGGGAACACCTCCCCCTATAAAATCATCATATCTCGTGAGACTTTTTCACTATCATGACAATATCACGGGAAAGAGCTGCCCACATGATTCAATTACCACCAACTGGGTCCCTCCCACAACATATGGGAATTCAAGATGAGATTTGGGTGGGGGCACATCCAACCCCTATCAGAGGATAAACTAGTCTCCACTGTAGTCTTGTCTTTCTGTAAAGACTTGTAAAAGTCTTTACAAGTCACATTTGTGAATTAATCAAGAATGCAAAGGCCTGACTATTCCTACCCCGGAATTTTCTTCCACTTTTATTTCAGTCATCCCTATCAAAATGCTTCATTATTTATACCTGATTTCAAGTGTTTTCAATCACTCTCTCTCCACAGGCTTTCCCTCTTAAGCATAATAATGCTCAGGTTTTTTGCATCTTAAATTATCTAGCTGTCATTCAGGCTTTCATTTCTGCTAGACAGTTCTCTATACATTTGAAATAAAGGCAAGGTTGAATTCAAATCACCACACTGCAAAATATACATGAGATATATCATTTTCAAAGCATTAAAAATCTAAAAAGACAAAATGAAAACAGTAGGCCAAAAGTGAGTGGAGATATAAAACAAAAAACAAAGTCGCTTTTACCCGGAAGCATTTTACATTGTCGGGTATATTTCTGCTCTGTATTTTACGTGGAGTACAGGGGACAGAAGATGCAGCTCAGAGAGAAAGGCTCACTCAGTGTGAATAAACTTTTCCTTCAGTTTGTTGATCAAAATTAGTTAAAGGCTATTGTTGAGTTTTGCAGCTCCTTGAGGCGATGAAAACAAAATTGGGGGTATAATCAAAAATGCAGAAAATAAAAAATGTTGGCTAGCAAGAATTCTTGAAAAATGGAGCCCTCATGCATTGTTGGTAGTAATGTAAAATGGTGCAGTCTCTGCTTAAACCAGTCTGGCAGTTCCTCAAGTGAAACATACCAGATTTACAGGAGTGTAACTTATTACAATAACACTGTATAAAGAATTTTGCCTTATCTTGTAATGTTGAAGATATTTATACCTAAACATACAACTAATAATAGTAGTCTACAATATTTGTTCACATATGCCTTAAAGAGTTTTGCAAAATTGTGTACCTACGGCCCGGCGCGGTGGCTCAAGCCTGTAATCCCAGCACTTTGGGAGGCCGAGACGGGCGGATCACGAGGTCAGGAGATCGAGACCATCCTGGCTAACACAGTGAAACCCCCTCTCTACTAAAAAAATACAAAAAACTAGCCGGGTGAGGTGGCGGGCGCCTGTAGTCCCAGCTACTCGGGAGGCTGAGGCAGGAGAATTGCTTGAACCCAGGGAGGCGGAGCTTGCAGTGAGCTGACATCCGGCCACTGCACTCCAGCCTGGTCGACAGAGCGAGACTCCGTCTCAACAAAAGAAAAAAAAAAAATTATGTACCTACACACCAGTTTTATATTAATGTCTATCTTTCAAGGCAAGTATTCATAGTTTTAAAAGATAAAATTTCTTCCATTTAAACATATTGAAATTGTATAATAAAAACCATTATAGGTTTTAAGAAAGGATACTTAGCTTTTTCTGTTTGGCCTTGAGTTATGACTTAATTAAATCACTCTGGCTGCAGGATGAAGTAACCGAGCCATATGAAACAATGTGAAGACTTCAGAACAAAGCAAAAATATGTTTTCTTCAATATGCCTAAATGGCAGGAAATTAAATCTAAATGATGTTAACATCATTTGGACTTTAGAAAAGACTTTGTAATAAATAACTTCTAATAAGTAATTTATTAATACATATTTTAAGTGTAGATATAGCACTCTTAAGCAGTAGATATTGAAATTATTTAAAAAATTTTCAGCCTTTATTTTAGATTCAAGGGGTACATGTATAGGTTATATGAGCATATTGTATGATGCTGAGGTTTGGTTACAAATAACCCTGTCACCAGATACTGTGCACAGTACCCAGTAGATAGTTTTTTGGCCATTTCCCCCCTTCCCTGTTTAGTAGTCCTTAAGGTCTATTATTGCCATCGTTATGTCCATGTGTACCCAATGCTTAGCTTCCACTTATAACTGAGAACATGGAGTATTTGGTATTCTGTTTCTGTGTAATTCTCTTAGGATAAGGACTTTCAGCTGCATCTATGTTGCTGCAAAGGACATGGTTTTATTCTATTTAATGGCTGTGCAGTATTCCATGGTATGTATGTACTACATTTTCTTTATCAACTCTACCATTGATGGGCACCTGGGTTGATTCTACATATTTGCTATTGTGAATAGTGCAGTGATGAACATACGAGTACATGTGTCTTGTTGGTAAAATGATTTATTTCCTTCTGGGTATATACCCAGTAATGGTTGGGTTGAATGATAGCTCTTTTTTAAGTTCTTTGAGAAATCTCTAAACTGCTTTCCACAGGGCTGAACTAATTTACATTCCCACCAACAGTATACAAGCATTCCCTTTTCTTTGCAGCCCCACCAGCATCCTTTTTTTTTTTTTAATAATAGCCATTCTGGCTAGTGTGAGAATGTATCTCCTTGTGATTTTGATTTGCATTTTCCTGATAATTAGTGATGTTGAGCATTTTTTGTATATTTGTTGGTTGGCTGCATGTATGTCTTCTTTTCAGAAGTGTTCACTCATGTCTTTTGCCCACTTTTTTTTTTTTTTTTTTTTTTTTTTGAGCTGGAGTCTCACTCTGTTGCCCAGGCTGGAGTGCAGTGGCTCAATGTCCGCTTCCCTGCAACCTCCACCTCCCAGGTTCAAGCAATTCTCCTGCCTCAGCCTTCTGAGTAGCTGGGACTACAGGCATGCACCATCTTGCCCAGCTAATTTTTGTATTTTTAGTAGAGATGGGGTTTCACCATGTTGGCCAGGATGGTCTCGCACTCTTGACCTCATGATCTGCCCGCCTCGGCCTCCCGAAGTGCTAGGATTACAGATATGAGCCACTGTGCCCGGCCTTTTGCCCACTTTTTAATGGGATAATTTGGTTTTTGTTTGTTGAATTAAGTTTTTTATAGATTCTGGATCTTAGACCTTTGTTGGATGCGTGGTTTGTGAATCTTTTTCTCTCATTTTGTAGGTTGTCTCTTTACTCCCTTGATTGCTTCTCTTGCTGTGCAGAAGCTCTTTAGTTTAATTAGGTCTCACTTGTCAATTTTTGGTTTTGTTACAATTGCTTCTGAGGACTTAGTCACAAATTCTTTCCCAAGGCTGATGTCTAGAATGATGTTTCCTAGGTTTTCTTTCAGAATTCTTATAGTTTCAGGTCTTATATTTAACTCTTTAATCTATTTTGAGTTAATTTTAGTATACCGTTAATGGTAGGAATCCAGTTTCATTCCTACGAATATGGCTAGCTAGTTATTCCAGCACTATTATTGAGTAGGGAATCTTTTCCCCATTCCTTATTAAATAGTTGTACACTGAAAATGCAGTTTTAAAGCAAATTAAAGAAAAACATTTATGCGTAACCAAATATTTTGAAACTGTTCTGTAATTGTGTCATTCCCTGTAAAATTTATTAAAAAAGGAGAAGGCTTCAGATTGCTTCTAAACTGATCAGTGTAATTCTGACGACTGGTGAGGCACATTTCCTGCCAGGTTTCAGTAGTTCAAGAAGTTGGAACAGTCAGAAAACTCTGTTATTTGTTACATGATTGCTTATTAGTTCTTCTTCCTTTTCCCAAGTACAGCCAATAGATGTTAAGTTCTTCCTGGAACTTTTGTTGGATATCTGGTTCAGTTAAGCTGCACGTAAGTAAGCCTCTGTGTGGAGTGAGAACTCAAGGTATTTTTTAAGTTCTGCTGTTTCTCTGCTTGAAAGTCTTCTCCATAAATTCTATTTTATGTTTACAGTTGAACCACTTTTGATGTCCATGTTCCAACTAAAAAGCATGATTTTGAAGTCCTAGAAGAGGTCTGCCTCTCATCCTTTTTTCTTGAGAAATCTTACATTACACAAAATGGAGACATTTAATTTGAATTCAGGTTATAGGATTGAGTTATAGGAGTCTGTACTGAAAGAGTTCAGAGCAATTTATTTTCCCCTGGATGAAAAGATGATCAAAGCATAACAAGTGTCAAATCCTCTGAAGTCTAGTATTTCCTGAACAATCACAGAGGGACAAGAAGCTCTTATAAATAATTGGAAATAAATGGATCTAGGGAAGATCACAGACAAATGTGTACATGCACACCAAGTTTTTTTCTTTTTTGGACAAGTATTGTATACTCCATTATTTACACATGAAAGTGTTCTAATAAGATTTAGAAGCATGATGCTCATATTATCCTTAATATATACTTTTCTTTGTAATTAAATTTAACAAATGAAAAGTAGCTCATGAATAGATGTATAACATTCAAAATTATAATATAAATCACAAAATTTACCCAATCATTATTTAGATTTTATAAGATGTAATTTTAATTTTTTTCTAGCCATTTTTAGACTTATGTCAAATATTACATTTATATTATCTTGGAACCATATTGTCACCCATCTAAAACTCTATATTAGAAATAGATTATTAGTATGATAGAAGAATTTTTCTTACTTGTAAAACCTGTTCAAAACTATATGCGTGTAGTGTATTTCTTAGGTATATTGCTCTAGAGAAAGTTTAGCACTACTGAAATTTACACATTTTTCTGCAAATGGCAGTGTCATTAAATAGTCTTGCTTCAATTACATTAAAGTTTTACTCTCTCTTATCTACTGATAGTTCTTCTACTTCGCAAACATTCCATTTCTAGCCAGGCATGCAAACATTCCATTTCTAGCCAGGCATGGTGACTCACACCTGTACTCCCAGCACTTCGGAGGTCAAGGTGGGAGGATTCCAGGAGTTTGAGACCAACCACAGCAAAAAAGTGAGCCTTTGTCTCCACAAAAGATATTTTTTAAAATAGCTGAGTGTGGTGGCATGTGCCTGTAGTCCCAGCTACTTGGGAAGCTGAAGTGGGATGATTTGAGCGCGGGAGTTTGTGGTTGAGGTGAGCACCACTGTACTCCAGCCTGGGCAACAGAGCAAGGCTCTGTCTTTAAATACATAAAATAAAAATAAAATGAAAGCATTCAAATTATTTTAACTCCCATGGAACATATTTTTATCTATTACTTTCACATCGTGTATTTCTAAATGAAACGGGAAAACTGACGTGTGTGATCTACCTATGACATGTCCAGAGTTACACTTATTAAAAATAAAAAACAAATTAAAACTTTCAAGATTGTGATTCCAAGGAAATTATTTGCTCAATTAACATTTAAATTAACTAAATTTAAGCAAAGTAAATAATCCTTAGAACAATGATGACAATATTGATTAAAGTTTTTAACAATTTTATTAAGGCAAAATTCATATATCATATAACTAAACAATTTCAATGGTATAATTCAATCATTTTTAAAGTAAGTTTACCAAGTTCTGCAATCAAAATTCAGTTTTAATGAATTTTCATATTGTCAATAAAATCTCTTATGTTCATTTACATTAGGTAATAATTGAGGTAATAATGGCTCATTAGCATAATTACCTCAAGAAACCACTAATTTGCTTTCTCCCATTTGCTTTTTTCAGAAATTACATAAAGAGTCATATTATATCTAGTCTCTTTGGTATGGCTTCTTTCAACTTAACCAATAATTATTGCAGCTTAAATAATTATTCATTCCTTTCCAATTTAATTGCAAATACAACTGGCAATGTTTGCACAGGATCTTCAGAATTAAGACTTCTTTTAATTACCATGTCATTGGGCTTACACAAATACAATTTCGCTAAAATATTGTGAAATTATACTCTTTATCCAAATTTGTACTTTTTGTTTTCCTTTGACCCTTGTTAATATTCTTACAGAGAAAATTTATATTTCAGGTTTTCGAATCAAAATTAAGACTAACCACCAATATTTATAAATGTTTGCTAATTATTGAAATCCATCTTTTAGAATGTGTCAACTTGTTTTGTGAAAAACCATGATGTGAAAAATTGATTCCAGATTCATTAAAGATATAAACAGCAAAAATGAAAAGTACTTGATTTTTAACTGATTCTTAAAATATATTTATCTGAGAATTTGATGTATTTATTTTTAATTTTCTATGCTTATATTAGTTGTAAATAATAGGATACATATATAATAGAAAAATATCTCCGATTAGGAGAGATATATATCACATATATATCACATATATATGTTTCCAATCTGTATAATTTGTATTAATTTTTATTTGGCTTATTTCATTGGGTATATTCTGCAGTAAAATATTGAAGATAATAGTTATAAGAACTTGTTTTTCCTGAATTGCAAAATAATAGCTTTAAACATTTCATCAATAAATATAAATATTATGAAATGTTTTTTTTAGATATCCATTATCAGCTTTAGAAGTGTTCTAATAATTACAATCATGAATGAATTTTAAATATAATAAACTTTGTTTACCTGAAATTATAAGGTGATCATATAACTTTTCTTCTTTTTAAAATTTTTCTCCTGTGATATCTTTTATAAACCGATTATAATAGCATAACATAATAGAATAGTATTAGTAAGAATAGGAAAAAATTAGAAATATCTATATATAGTTTCTTTCCCCCTTAAAACAGAAAATTTTACTCTTGTAACAGTAATATCAGTGGCTTTTTCACTATTGTCTTAGTTTTCATGATGCGTTTGCAATTATGTCACCTACAGGCTTATCTCTCAGATTTGAGTTTCCATTACACTTCTTTATGAACTGGAACAAGAGTTCTTTGTAGGGTAAGCGATTCTCTATTGTGTAGTAAGAAAGTTTTTAAAACAAGCTCTGTTAGAAAGCAATTTAATATAGTTAATACTTAAGTGTGGGCTGAGAAGGGTAATAGAAATACATCAATGGCCAAAGACTGGAAATTTGTTCATGTGAAAAAAATAAGTCACTTCACTTTACTTGAAAATATATGTTTTTTAGGGCATTAAGACAATTATGATGCTATAAATTAGGTTATACAAGTATGCTAAAGAGATGGTATCAGTGTAAATATGAGTTTTCAATAGAACCTACTGAAAATGGTTTAATCCAAATATGTGAATACTGTATTTGAATCTTGGTAAATGACAAAGTCGAAATAATAATGCATCAATAAAGAGAAAATAAAATCTGTATATTTTGGTTTTTTAAATATATATATAATTTATTTTTTAGAAAGTGAATAATGGAAATATTTTAAAGAACTGTTAAGAAAAAACAGAATTGGACATGAGTTCAAACAACATAAAAATATTTTTTTTCAGAAAATATTGCAATTGGGAAAAAGGGACCTCAGCATAGAAGACAGCATGGCCAAGCTGGGATTTATAGCCAAGGACCAGGCTGGAGGTCTGTGGATGGAAAATAGCCAAGAGGAAACATCAAAGGTAAGGAAAGATTTATTTGACAGGATTTGTCCTGACGGCAACCAGGGTGATCAAATTTCACCTGAAGGATGGTGAGGGAGGGGGAATTCTATCAGATATCAAAGGTGATCAGATAGTAAAGGTGGGTGGTTCTCTAAACTGACAGCAAGATTCTTACTAGAAATGGAAAATGTACCCCATGTTTCACTATGCAGCCATAAAACGGAATGAGATCATGTCCTTTGCAGAGACCTGGATGGAGCTGGAAGCCATTATCTTCGGCAAACAAATGCAAGAACAGAAAATCAAATACCACATGTTCTCACTTATAAGTGGGAGCTGAATGATGAGAACATGCGAACACGGGGTAGGGGAAGGAGAACCACACACACTGGGGCCTGTCAGAGGCTGGAGGGTGGGAGGAGGGAGAGCATCAGGAAGAATAGCAAATGGATGCTGGGCTTAATACCTAAGTGATGGGATGATCTGTGCAGGTAATCACCAAGGCACACGTATAACTATGTAGCAAACCTGCGCATCCTGCACATGTACCCCTGAACTTATACTAAAAGTTGGAAATATATTTTTTAAAAAGAAATGGAAAATGTAAAACTGGTAAGGTAAGATGCCAATGTCAAGGTCTAGAAGGCTTAGACGAGCCTAACGAAAGTGTGGTCAAGGATGGAGTCTTCTGAAAATCTAATATAATAAATGCTAGTTTATAAAAGAGTTAACGATTCATGCATATACATAAAAAGCATGAAGCAATTATTAGCAATGTGTGTTGTCTTTATTTTGTTGTCTCTTTGCAAACTTCTTACTCAATGAGTCCTCTGATAACAAGTTAGGGAGCACCATTTGAAAAAAAAGTTGCCAGTGCTGTGATATGTCTATCGGGTTGTATGGGATATGACGACTTTCAGATTGAACTATCACTGTGTGTAAAGCTAAGCTTAATTTAGTATTACTACCGGAGTTAAGCCCTACCAGAGTTATGGAGCAAAAACAGAAAGTCTATCCCTCCATGAAAGCAACAAGAACACTGGTAAAAACTGTCAAAATTAACACTTGTAGGACTTGAGAAATTGACCAAATATTTGGAAAAAACCTGAAGACATGTATGTAACAAAAAACCCGGTGAAACCCGGTGAAAACAGAAAGTTCGCTAGCATTTTACTCTCTTCCTATACATCTCTTCCCTGCTCCATCCTAGCTTTGAAACCAACCGTTTCATGGCTATACTAGTTTTGAAAAATAGCTACTCAAAAGCTACTAGCACAGATCCATTTTGGAGCCCCCCATTAACCCAATCCCCAGAGAATTATTGATGGCAGCGACGGTCTGGAGCAGCCTCTGCGAAGACGCGGTTTGCAGCAGGTGAGGTGCAGCTGGGTCTGCATATTCCACAGAGCCCGCTGGAGCCAGGCACAGACAGGAGCACTGGGCCCTACTGAGTTAAAAGGGCAGGAGCTCCGCACTCCCAGGCACAGCTGCAGCCACACAGCTAGGGCGCTATACCTGGGCAACCTTGAGCTCTCAGGGCCCAGGAAGCCACCTCTGCCCCCTTAGGCTTGGAAGTGCCTGCTCCCACTCCCTGGCTTCTCCCCACTCCCCCGCGCCCACCCCAATTTTGTAGCAAAGTTGTGGTCAAGCCGGGGTATTGCCGCGACCCGGTGGGGTGTGCAAATGCAAGGACATCCAAGCACCCCTTGCCCCCCACCGCGTCCCCGCGCACCCCCGCCACTTGACTGCCTGTGAAGCTTTGGGCACCAACAAGCTCAGCTCCCCTCCTCCCCTGCCACTTGCCACGTTGTGGGCCACCATAAGGCGTCCCTCCTGGCATCTCCAAGCTTCTGGGCACCACTGCGTTCCCTTTGTCCAGACACGGGGCAGCACAACGGGAACTGAGTGCGGTACATCTGGCCAAGTGGCAGTCTTACGGGGAGCCATCACCTATGCCAGAGCCCCGAGCTGCCCGCCCCATCACAGCAGGCTTTGTGAATGGCTGTGCCTAGTAGCCAGACCCCGCACTCCCTCACCCACACACCCCTCACTGCTCCATGCCTGGCTCACCCTAGGCAGATGTGGGATCCTGGTGGGTAAAGTGAGCGGAGCAAAACCTGCCAGGCTGAGTGGGCAGAACAAGCCCAGTGAGCACTAGCAATACTCAGACAGAAGGTGCCGCCAGCTATAGAGTTTCCCGGCTAGCAAAGCAATACCCAAAAGATCCCGTGACATTATCGTTACCTTTATTAGAATTGATAATTATTAATTAACCAATTAGTGATTTAGCACGGGAGTTAAACATAAGATAAATATACAGAAATAAATTTTTAAATATACTGGTAATATGAGTTAAAAAAGGGAAATTTTAACATGATATAAATTAAAATTGCACCAAAACCCACCTAATATAAGTTATTCTACAAAACATTGCTGAAAGAATTGTTTATACACACACACACACACACACATTTATTTTAATAGGTTTTTGGGGAACAGGTGGCGTTTGGTTACATGAATAAGTTCTTTTGTGGTGATTTCTGAGATTTTGGTGCACCCATCACCCAAGCAGTGTAACTGTACCCAATGTGTAGTCTATTAACCCTCACCTCCCTCCCATCCAGGGCCCCCAAAGTCCATTGTATCATTCTTACGCCTTTGCATGCTCATGCCTTAGCAACCACTTATAAGTGAGAATATACAATGTTTGTTTTTTCATTGCTGAGTTACTTCCCTTAGAATAATGGTCTCCAATTCCATCCATATTGCTACAAATGCCATTATTTCATTCATTTTTATGACTGAATAGTATTCCATGGTATATAGATACTCCATTTTCTTTATCCACTAGTTGATTGATGGGCATTTGGGCTGGTTCCATATTTTTTGCAATTGCAAATTGTGCTGCTATCAACATGTGTGTGCAAGTATATTTTTCATATGACTTCTTTTCCTCTGTGTAGATACCCAGGAGTGGGATTGCAGGATCAAATGGTAGATCTACTTTTACTTCTTTAAGCAATCTCCACATTGTTTTCCATAATGATTGTACTAGTATATATTCCTACCAACAGTTCAAAAGTTTTCCCCTTTTCACCACATCCACGCCAACATCTATTATTTTTTGATTTTTTAAATATGGCCATTCTTGCAGGGGTAAGGTGATATCACATTGTGGTTTTGATTTTGATTTCCCTGGTAATTAGTGATGTTAAGCATTTTTCATATGTTTGTTGGTCGCTTTTATATCTCCTTCTGAGAATTGTCTATTAATGTCCTTAGCGCACTTTCTTATGGGGTTTGATTTTTTCCTTCCTTATTTGTTTGAGTTCCTTGTACATTCTGGATATTAGTCCTTTGTTGGATGTATAGATTATGAAGATTTTCTCCCACTCTGTGGGTTGTCTGTTTAATCTGCTAGTTATTTATTTTGCTGTGCAAAAGCTTTTTAGTTTGATTAAGTTACATCTATTTATCCTTGTGTTTGTTGCATTTGCTTTTGAGTTCTTGGTCATGAAATATTTGCCTAAGCCAATGTCTAGAAGGATTTTTCCATAGTTATATTCTAGAATTTTTATGGTTTCAAGTCTTAGATATAAGTCTTTGAGGTATAAGTATTTATACCTTAGTTCCAGGTGGGATTTATCCCAAGATTTGTTTAACATATGAAAACAAATCAGTTTATGTACCACATTAATAGAATAAAGAATAAAAAATACATGATCTCAAAAGGCAGAGGAAAAAACATTTAGCATGATAAACCAACTTACACGATTAAAGAACGCAGATAATTCAGAATAGAAAAGAGCTTGTTCAACCTGATAAAAGGTATCTATGAAAAAATCAACAACAAACATACTTGATGGTGATAAATGAATGCTTTCCTTCTAAGATCAGGAAAAACACAAGGATAGCTTCTCTTGACACTTGCATTCATTATTGAAGTAGAAGTTCTAGCCAAAGCACTTGGGTAATAATAAAAAACTGGACCAACATTGGAAAGAAAGGAAACAAACTATCTTTATATATAGGTGTCATGATCTTGCACCTAGAAAATCCTAAGGAATTCACTAAAATAATACTCTTAGAATGAATCAGTTTGATACAATTATAGATTGATGTACAAAATTCAATTATATTTCTATACACTAGCAATGACCGAACAGAAAATGAAATTAAGAAATTAATTCCATATATAACAAAATAAAAAAGAATAACACATTTAGAAAAAGAATCAACAAAACTTATAGAAAACTTGTACACTGAACATTATAAAATATTGTTGAAACATGATAAACCTAAGTTAATACAGGAACTCCCATACTTAATTCTTGGAAATAATATTTTAAAGATGGCAATTCTCTGAAAACTGATCTACCATCTGAACACAATCTATTAAAATCCCAATCGTTTGCTTTTCGAATTGTATACCTTATCCTAAATTTCATACAGAAATTCAAGGGTCACAGAGTAGCCAAAACAGCCTTAAATACGAAGAACAATATACTCACTGATTTCAAAACATATAAAAAGTTCACTAACCACGATGGTGATAATGTGTTAGGATTAACATACAGATAAAGAGAACAGACTTGCAAGTCCATGGATAAATGCTTAAATATGGTCAATTCAACTTTGATGAGGGTGCAAAAAATTCAATGAAACAATAATGGTGCTAGGACAACTGAATATCCATGCACAAACAAATGCAGTTGACATTTTCATGCAATACACAAAAATTAATTCAAAATATACTATAAGCCTAAATACAAGTGATAAAATGATAAAGAACTTAGTTCAAATGGGGTAAATATTTCAGACATTGAGTTTGAAAATGGCTTCTTTAATATGACACCAAAAGCACAAGCAACAAAAGAAAAACCAGGACGAATTGGATTTCATCAAATTTCAACACTTTTCTTTTCCAAAAGACATCATTAAAAATTAAAATACATGCACAGAAAGAAAAAAAAATCAAATTACACAATTTAAGTTATTTTCGTATGAAATATATACAAATCACTTAGAAATTTACAATAAAAATCAAATAACCTAATCATTCCTTTAAATAGACATTTCTTTAAAGAAGCTTTATGGCCGGGCGCGGTGGCTCACGCCTGTAATCCCAGCACTTTGGGAGGCCGAGGCAGGCGGATCCCGAGGTCAGGAGATCGAGAACATGATGGCTAACATGGTGAAAACCCATCTCTACTAAAAATACAAAAAAAAAAAATTAGCCGGGTGTGGTGGCGGGCACCTGTAGTCCCAGCTACTCAGGAGGCTGAGGCAGGAGAATGGCGTGAACCCGGTAGGCGGAGCTTGCAGTGAGCTGAGATCCGGCTACTGCACTCCAGCTTGGGTGACAAAGCAAGACTACATCTCAAAAAAAAAAAAAAAAAAAGAAAAGCCTTACCCAAATAGCAGCAAGTAGGTGAAAAGATGCTCAAAATTATTAGTTATTAGGCAAACGCAAATCAAAAACTCACAAAATATCACCTCTAACTTATGAAGATACGAAAAATAAAAAACAGAGAATAGTGTAAAACACAGATATATGCCAGAAATTGAAACTTTCACACGTTGCTGATGGGACTGAAAAACGGTGCAGTCACTTCAGAAAACAATTTCATACTTATGAAGATACGTAAAATAAAAAACAGACAATAGTGTAAAACACAAATATATAAAAGAAATCGAAGAAATTGAAACTTTCATACACTACTGATGGGATTAAAAAATGATGCAGTCACTTCAAAAAACAGTTTCATACTTATGAAGATATGTAAAATAAAAAACACAGACAATAGTGTAAAACACAGATATACGTAAGAAATTGAAACTTTCATACATTACTGATGGGATTGAAAAATGGTGCCTTCACTGCAGAAAACAGTTTGGCAGTTCTTCAAAATGATAAATATAAAATTGTAACATGATCCAGTAATTTCAGTCCTAGATATTTACTAAAGAAAATTAGAACTATGTGTCCATACAAAAACATGTATATACAAATGTACACAGCAACATTATTTATAATAGCCCAGGTTGAGAAACCACTCAAATGGCCATCATTGGAGAAAGAGATACATAAAATATTATATATCTATGCAATGAAATATCAGCCAGCCAGAAGAAGTAAAGAAGTACTGATACATGTTACTAGGTGGTTGAAGCTTGAAAATCTTATGGTAATTGAAAGAAGTCAGGCACAAAATGTAACGTATATGATTACATTGATATAAAGTGTCCAGAATAGACAAATGCTCAAGTACAGAAAATGGAAGAGTATGTGTGAGCCACAGTTCTGGTGAAGCAGGAATGGGGAATGACTACTAAACAGGTATGAGCTTTCTTTCTGGGATGAGAGAGAAGTCTTATAAAATAAGATAGTGGTGATGGTTGCACAACTTTACAAGTACAATAAAAACCACTGGACTGCACAGTTTAAATACATTCATTTTACAATAAGTGCATTATATTTCAAAAATTGTTATACAGAGAGGGCAAAATGTTTCAAAAATAGCACACAAGGCAAGATGCAGACCATTCTATGTGTAATAAATAGTATAAATCTGTGGTTTGATTTAATTATCTTTGGAGTGAAGAGAATAAAAGTAGTGAACATTCAAAACAGTATTTGTTTACTCTGTGAATATAAGGTATATCTACAAAATACAAAATTAAAGTATTTAGTGTAGATACATATTTTTTTGATATACTTGTGGCCTATAGCTGAAGTCAAATTTTAAGATAATTTAGAGTGATCACTAAAGAAGAAAATGTTGATTTGACATCAGGAAAGCTACATAATATTTTAACTACTATTGTTGGGTCAATGCAAACTCATACCTTTAGAAGTAAAAAAATAAGAATAATAAAAACAAAAACAAAAAAGGCTGGGTGCGGTGGCTCACACCTGTAATCCCAGCACTTTGGGAAGCCAAGACAGGTGGATCATGAAGTCAGGAGTTCAAGACCAGCCTGATCAATATGGTGAAACCCCGTCTCTACTAAAAATACAAAAATTAACCAGGCATGGTGGCGCACACCTGCAGTCCCAGCATCTCGGGAGGCTGAGGTAGGAGAATTGCTTGAACCCAGGAGGTGGAGGTTGCAGTGAGCCAAGATAGTGTCACTGCACTCCAGCCTGGGAGACAGAACAAGATTCTGTCTCAAAAAAAAAAAAAAAAGAAAGAAAGAAAAGTATCCAATCCTGAGGTACTTTCTCTTCTTACCCAATCGTATAAAATCTTTAATGTTCACACAGGAAATTTAGATATAATAATGCGAGCTGGGAAATCTGTGGGAGCAAGAGCAGGTGTTTGGATGATCCCAGCTGTTAAAAATGAAAGGAACATTTAAAGCTGGAAATAAGATGATTACTTTGGAGAAATGGTATTTGTAAATGTGTTACTACTTGGTACAATGAAAGAAAAATATGTCAGACATTTACTATAACAAAATAATTATTATCTCTATCTATAGTAGTTGTCTCCTTAATGACGTGTCGCTACCAAAAAAAAAAAAAAGGGATCAAATCAGTGTTATTTTTATTAGTTTACTATGTTTTCACTTAATTATAAGACATTGTTATTCTTCTTTTCTCTTGGTATTATATCCTGGCAGGAAAGTAATAAAATAGAAAAATACATGAAACAATAAAAAGAGGTGGAATATTTTTAATAGACTAAATTTTACGAAGAAATTGTAACTGCAGATGAAAAAATGAGAAAAATAGGGACATACCAAGAAGAAACATTGATAAGAAAGGCCTCGGAACATAGAATAAAAGGAATAATATTAGCTTTAATTGTAAAAATTGATGCAGCTGACTGCATCAATAAATTCAAAAGAAATTTCATTTTAGCCTGTCCTTTGAAGACAAATCAAAGGGTAGCAAAAAAAAATTATAAATATTTTATTTTTAGTAAAAAATTAATGATAGCAAAATTTAAGTGTATAATTAAAGCTGTGTTTTATATTCTCTACATCCAAATATCCTGATCCTCAGACTCTTACTTTATGTTAACGACACTAATGAGAAAACCACATGCTCATATGGTAAATAGTAATTAGAAACTCATACTCAGCCTGCATCCCCTCCTAGAGGCCATTTCTGTGTTGTGAAACTGTTTTTACAGTTTAAAATTTCACACCTGGGCACACTTCCTTATGGTCAAGAGTGAAGTTGGAAACTAGCATGTTTAACAAATATAATGTTATAAAGGGTAAATACATTACATGTATAAAAGCTGACACCCTGCAAAATGAGCTCCCAGGTACAGATGAACTGTTATGTCTCCTTTTGGCTTGAGTTGTAGGTAATAAAATTATTCCTATCTATTCATGTTGTCTTAACTATTCTACTCCAACATAACTGCATGAAATGAAATTTAAAAAATTCTACTACTGGAAAATGATTTTTCTCCTTATGCTCTGTGCTAATATTCAGACCCATCTAACACCCTGTCATTTGGATAATTCTGCCTGCACATCTCTTATCTGCATGCATGAATCTAGAAATAGTACAAACATTGTATGTGAAATAAAGAAAGCTACAAAATTATACATATATGTAATTTATATTTGTATGTATATATTTGATCTATAGATAAAATAACCTGTTATTTGTATGAGTATAACTTGATATAGAAGAAATTTGAATAAAATTTTAGCACAGTTAAACATGAGGTGATATTGAAGAGCACGTGCATATTTTTGTTTTTTTCTATCTTATATATGTTTTAAAAATAAACATGTGTTTTTAATTTAATCTAATAACTTTCAATGAATGAGTCAATTGTAGTCAATAATAGAGGTTAGCATTTTCTCATCTTGCTTCCAGTTGCTGGGTTTTGTAGAATCCAGAGAGAAACTGATTATGGAAAAGTTAATGGCTGTGGAGTTTGATGAAATAGTAATGCTGGAAGAAATGTGGCAGAAAAAATCAGACGAACTCCATGGTGATAAGTGTAATTCACTTTCTGTTGAAATGCATGTTTCCTCTGATGCAATTTTTGGTACCTAAATTCTTTCAAAGTTTGAAAAATACAAATAATTTGGTATAATTTTCATTTTTCAAGGGAGTGATTTAATTAAATACAAGATACTCAATTATGTAAAACTCAAATAATGTACCTTTAATTTCACACATTTTTTGTTTATTAAGATAGCAGAAGGCTTCACCTAAAAGAGAAAAGAAATTTTTGAGGAATGAAATCTCTAAATTAGAGTTATTTGGATATAGCCTTCTTTACCCTTCCTTTCCTACTGCTCAGACCAAGAAGAAATAGTGGGCAAAGGCAGAATTGTTGCCGTTAAATTGATAGTATCTTACATTAATAAATCCTAAATCTTTTGCTTTTCTATATTTCCTTCTTGTATTTCCTTGCATTAAAATTATAAAATAAATTTGTTAGATATATGTCCCTAGTTAAAGATTGGCTTGAAAACATCTACCTTTTTATCGCTTTTATCAAAATATAATATATATTCACATATATTAGATATTATATATTTCTGTTTAATTGGCTTGGTCATCTTTTATCAATATATGATGCATTTCTGTTTATTCCCTACTGATACCTATTGAGAGGGATATATCACAATATTATTTATTACAGTATTATGTGAAATATTTTCCGATATTTGATTTCAGTACTTCTCTATAAAACAAGCAAACAAAGTTAATCTGGCTAAACTATATAACCTCTATGTATCAGTATATAATTATTTCTCAGTGCTGTTTCAGAATTAGATTGTTTGTATGTAAAGAAGTGCTTTTTACATTGTCTGACACATAGAAGATGCTTAACCAGTGTTTGTTCCATTTTATTAATGCTGTTTGTTGCTGTTGCTGTTGTTGTTTTAGAGATAGAGTCTCACTCTGTCACCCAGGCTGGAGTGCAGTGACATGAACATAGCGTCGAACCTCCTGGCTCAAGCAATCCTCCCGCCCCAGTCTCCTGAGTAGCAAGAACCGCAGGTGTACACCACCATGCCCTGATAATTTGTTATTTTTCTGTAGTGACAGGGTTTTGCTATGTTGCTCAGGCTGGTTTCAAACTCCCAGGCTCAAGTGATCGTCCCATCTTGGCCTCCTAAAACTTTGGGATTACAGGTATAAGCCACGGATTCAGTTATTCTCCAATCATACAACTATGTAATTATGGAGAGATTATCATGAATCGGTTCTGTGGTAGCTGGTACATCTTACGTAAACTTCAGCTTTACTGGTGTCTGCTACTCTTTTGTTTAATTTCAGTGATTCTGCTGCTCTCATTTTGATCTCAGTCATGTATAGTATCAACATTTTCTTGCACTTTCTGTGTGCGGCTTGTTTGTAAGCTACTCACAGTTACTTCACGTAAGATGGTTTCCAAGTACTTTCATATGGCATTATGCCCTATTGCCTTACGGGCTGAGAGTTAATAGCAAAGACCCCAAGAATAAACACTACAGTTTCTGTGACTACCACATTTTACAAACTTTTATTTGTTATTTTTAAAATATCTCCACCTGCCCAACATATATTTATTACCTTTTGCTTTAATATTGTTCATCTCCATTCATATAAAATACATTGTATTCCTATGACAGATCATTTGGGGATTCTTTAAAAAATATTCCATGCCCATTTATATTTCCCTTCAGCTATCAGATAAACCATGGCCAGTGAATGGTTTGAATGTCTTTGGTACTAACCCTTAGGGTATTGTGCAGGCTTTAGGGCCACATAATACCACAGAGTTTTTTATAAATCAAAACTTGTTAAAAAACCAGCAGTCCTGTGACACATATATTGACCTAGAGTGCTCAGATGCGTTGAATACTTTTCCAGATAACGTTTTAAAAATAATGGCCAAATAAAAATTCTGCACTGATTCGAAAGTACACAATCAGCATACTGCTTGAATATCTTTATGCTGTGTACAAGAAACCATTTCCTCAATGAACTCATTCTCTCTAGGTCTATTTTTGGATGATTTGGGTGGGATACTTTAAATTCACCTTCTCTGTCCCCTACTAATATTTAGCATTCTCCTAGAGAATGTGAAGTCATTCATCCTGAAATATCCATTGATGACAACATCATTATTGATTTTAACTGTATTGGGATGACATGGCAATTATGTAAAAGCATAACCTGTTTAGGTATCTATGTTAGAGGCATTTGCCGTAAAGAACATTTTACATTTTGCAAGTAGTGTAGTCATTCATTCAATCACAAAATTATATATTTACTGCGAGGTTATTATGACTCAGAACTATGGTGGCTGGTAGCAACAATTACACTTAATGACTGCTATCCTCTTTTTAATTTCAGTGATGTCTCTTTTGCTTTTATATTTTAGCAAGGTATAGTGTTAATAATTACTTGTGAGTTTTTATGTTCAGATTATTTGCAAGCTGCTCATATAAAATGACCTTTGCATTATTAGCAAAGCACAGAAATAGCTCACATGTTTAAAAATTTAAATCATCGAAAAAGAATTTTTTACTGTCTTCACAAATGTAGAATAAAAGACTATGTGGTAAATTTCCATTTTAACTTCATATGCTTTATTTGAATTTTAGATATTTTGAAAAGTTAATATGAAATATAAATATGATTCCTAAGGCACAAGTGGTTCTCTTTGCAGATCCAGGATCTGATAATACTTGGGAGGTTTTGATTCCCTAGATATATCCTACAATTTTCCTTAGCTTTATTTTTACTTTTGCAATTTATGCGAACTGAAATGTGTACTTGGATTAAAATATCCCAAGCATGTTGTAAAATGAGCTCAAATTATTTCATTCTCATGAAAACTTAATAGATTATTACAGTTGATATTGTACTTAGTAGAATTATTTGACATCTGTTTACATAAATTACATTCTCTACAATATTTTCAGTATGCTGAAGGACATAACTACTTTTTACATGGTTTCCCCTCCTCACAGGTACACATATTAATTTGATTAAAATAGACCAATTAAATGAACGGAAAATAAACTTTCCTCTTAATTTTTTGGAAATAAACTATTTCAAACTTAGTGGTCAATCAAGTATGAGAAATTGGTGCATGCTGACTTAGTTATAAATTTGCTTATTTTATCGATACCATATAGCATTTAGCTTTATGTTCTCACTGAATTTTAATACTATTAAAATTCTCCAGGCAGTTCTATTCAGAGAGAAAAATTAGACTTTCTACAAAACTTAAAATTATTTATAGATGATTATCTTAATTTGTTTGTTGGGCTATATCTAGGAGGTTAGTTTGTGTTTAGTTGTTGAAATACATCAATATTGAGCTCTTAGTGTGTCTCAACAAAATAGCCACATAGGGGAGCTCTAACCCAGCAAAAGAATAAATTACCTGCTAAACAGGATACCAAAACAGTTATTTTTCTCTTTTCAAAATGAAATCCAAAGAGAGTTTTAGGCAATTTTATATTATTCCAATTGCATTCTTTACATGCCTCTCAGAAATGTTTATGTGAAAATTATATGTCACATTCAAAATGATTTATAGCAAATGCCTTTTTCCCCCCTACTAACCTGTGTCCATTCTATATTAGCATGAAATTGCATTGCAATAGCTAGAGATTTTACTTCAAAGCAATTATACTCAATAAAATGACCATGAATTTAGTTTGGCTGCAGTAACTGATGAATGGAAGCATTTATTAACTGTATAAAGATGAAAATATGTCTGGGCCCAGTGGCTCATGCCTGTAATCCCAGCACTTTGTGAAGCTGAGGTGGATGCATCACTTGAGGTCAGGAGTTCGAGACCAGCCTGGTCAAAGTGGTGAAAGTCCATCTTTACTAAAATTTCAGGAAAAAAAAAAAAATTAGCTGTGCATGGTGGTGCACACCTGTAATCACAGATCCTTGGGAGGTTGAGGCAGCAGAATTGCTTGAACCTGGGAGGCAGACGTTGTAGTGAGGCAAGGTTGTGCCACTGCACCTCATCCTGGGCACCTGGGCAACAGAGTGAGTGAGACTCCATCTTAAAAAAAAAAAAAAAAAAAAAAAAACAGGAAAAAAGATGAAAATATCAGAGCAAATCTTTAATAATGCATAGTTAATCCATGGTAAAAATGACTATTTTTAAACTCTCTGCCCTATACTGAGTACATAGATCAACACTTTCTGCCTGTGTTGTAATTTTAACTAAACTAGGACATTTGTTTTGTCTCTTATATTATGCATATTAAGAATCCTGAATCCAAAAATCTGAAACCCAAAATGCTCCAAAATTCAAAGCTTTTTGAGTACCAACATGATGTTCAAATAAAATTCTCACTGAAACATTTTGGAGTTCAGATTTTGGAATGAAGGATGCTCAACCAACATGTATAATACAAATAAACATTGAAATCTAAAACACTTGAAAACCATTTGGAAAAAGGAGACTCAACCTGTAAAATGAAACACAATGTAAAATAAAATGTCATTAAATGCTTTTTAAAAAATGATTGAAAATCATCACTTAATATATTTTGTATTCTATCATTGTGGGTGACAAAATGACTGTACTATAGGGGTGTCAAAAGTACATTTGAATATGCAGAAGAGAGGTTAAATTAACTTGATAAATGATTGTTAGAGATTAATCTGAATAACGGAGACAAAGATTGATGAAAACAAACAGCCTCAGAAAAACGCAGTTCGTTATTAATCACAACAACATATTACTGATGTAATAGCAGAAAGAGAGGAAGAAAAGGTCTACAAAACATATCTGATGAATCACTAAAATCTTTCCAAATTTGAGGAATAGCATTAGTGTAATTCTCCAATAGGCTACAAATCAGATAAATTCAAAAAGATCCACACAAATACAAATTATATTAAAAATGCTGGAAAGCAAAGACAGTCTTGAAGGCAGCAAGAAAAATATAACATCACTTAAAATGGAGTGCAGGTAAGATTAACGGCAGACCTCTCATCAAAACAATGGAGGCCTGCAGGCAGTGGGATGACATATTCAAAGGGCTAAAAGGAAATAGATAAATAAATAATTATCAAACAAGAATCTTAAGTTCAGCAAAATAAGTTTTACAAATTAAGATGAGAAAATAAAGACATTCATAGGTAAACAATTGAAAAAAATGTGTTATTAGCAAACCTTTCTTATAAGAAGTATGAAAGAAAGATTTTCCAACTAAAACAAAGTGACTTCCAGCAGCAATCTGGACACACACACAAACAATGTTTTAAGAAACTAACTCAAAAAAGTATAGAAAACTTTAACAAAATTGAGGTGTTAAATTAAAAAATATTAATGAATGCAAAAGAAAACAGCAAAAGGGGGATACAGGAAGAAAATACATGAGACATATAAAAAAATAGAAAGTAGATTGGAAGATATAAATCCAACTATATCAATGGTACCGTTCAATATTATTGGTTAAAAATCTGATGAATGAATGGCCAGGAATGGTGGCTCACGCCTGTAATCCCAGCACTTTGGGAGGCCGAGACAGGTGGATCACTAGGTCAGGAGCTCGAGACCATCCTGGCCAACATGGTGAAATCCTATCTCTACTAAAAATACAAAAAAAAAATAGCTGGACATGGTGGCAGGTGCCTGTAGTCCCAGCTACTCAGGAGGCTGAGGCAGGAGAATGATGTGAACCCGGGAGGTGGAGCTTGCAGTGAGTTGAGATTGCACCACTGCACTCCAGCCTGGGCAACAGAGCAAGACTCTGTCTCAAAAAAAAAAAAAAAAAAAAAAAAATCTGATGAATGAATAAACAGGATTTTCATTAATAATTAAACAAGAATGAATAGAAACAAACAAAACAAATATCAAATGCTCTATATTGAAGACACACTTTAAAAACAAAAGTTCAAAAATAAAAAATGGAAAAAGTATATTATACAAATAGCAGCAAAAATAAGGTTGAAACAGCTATACTAATATAGACACAATTAATTTAAAAACAACAAAAGAAAAAGAGACAAACATTTGAAACCAATAAAAATGGTAAATCATACAAAATTTAATTATGTGCGTATATGCACCTAAGGAAGTAGTCCAAAATGTAGGAAACAAAAAATGAAAGACATGAAAGAATAAATATGTAATTCAAAAGGAATAGTAGGAAACATTAATACTTCACAATAATAATGGGTAGAATAGATGGGTGAAGATGAACTGGAGAAAATGTGATTAACACTAAAATACAAGCCTTATCAGACATTTTTAGAAAATTTCACCCAGCAATGATAGAATGCAAAGCATCTGCTATACATGAAACAGCTTCAGAATACACAATATGCCAAATCACGAAGTAAGCTTCAGTGTATCTGAAAAGATTTAAATCTTAAAAAGTATTTTCTTCAATCACAATGGAATATTATAATTCAATAACAGAAGGAAATTTAAGAAATTTACAAATAAGTGGAAATTAAAACAAACAAAACATGCCTAAATAGCTAATGAGTCACAAAATCACAAAGGAATCTAGAAATACTTTGAAATAAATGAAAATAAAGGCACAACAAACCAAAACTCATGGAATACAATTAAATTAGTGCCTAAAAGCAAATGTATAGCTGTAAATGCCCATATTAAAAATGAATGAAGCTCTCAAATTAATACCATATCTTTCCATCATAAGAAACTAGAAACAAGAAAATAAATGGAAGCAAGGAAAGAAAATAATAAAGATTAGGGCAGAAATAAAGAAACATTAATGGAAAATTTTTGAAACCAAAAGTTGATTCTATAAAAAGACAGGAAAAGAAAACGCCAACAAACTTTAAGGTAAAGAGATCAAGAGGAAAAAAGAAACACGAAGACTTAAATTGTTTAATTATTTCAATTTGATTTCAATTATAGAAAATGTAGGAACAAATGTGCCTAGGATCAGGAATGGGAGAGAGAAGGAGAAATGAAAAGTAACTGTTATTGTGCACATGAGATTTTTTGAGTGGGGGATTGATGATAATTTTCTAAAATCAGTTGTGGCAATATTTGTACAATTCTGTGAATTAACTAAAAAAATTTTAATTTTGCACTTGAAGTGGGTTAATTATATATGAATTACATCTCAGTGCTATTAAATATAAAATTATCAATATATGACTAGCAATCAGAATGGGGAGGTCACAAGCACAGTGTACTGAATGTTGCATTATTTCAGTCATCACATGGCTGAAATTTACAGAAAATAAACCAGTAGACTATTTTGAAAAGGTTAAAAAGTTGGATACAAAATATAAGTAGTCAATACTATGTGTAAACTTTAATATTTTAAAATTCTAATATTAATTACCACAAGCTCATTTAGTTCATAGAGGTAGAACTGAGAAGTCCATATTACAAGCCTATCAACCATTAGAATTTAATATCAACCTACTTACTTGATGGTGGCAACTTGATCAATGCAACTGATGCAAAAGTCAGAGTGAGGGCCTAAGGTGAAAATGATGTGCCATATATTAAAGGCACACTAGAGTTCCTTCTGTTTCATGCAACAATGGTACATAAATGAGCTTTCTGTAAATAAACATGCAATACATTTTTCAAAATATTTAAAATTCACACTAACTTGTTATCAATAAAAAAGACGAGTTCCAGCACAGTAGATCATTAAGTTAAAAAGCCTAATTGTGTTCTTTTTCAAAATGAATGTGTTCTAAACTTCTAAATTGTCAACACACTTTATAATCTCTGTATATTATAGAGGACATAGTAAATCATGTGCTCTATGTACTGAGGGAGGCTGGTACCCTGAAAATAATACCCAGCTTTCATTGCCAACTGGATCCAGGTAATGTTCTGATAGTGGGAATGCTAGAAGATTAGACAAGAAAAGGGAAAAGTTAAACAATTCCCAGTTCTGCCTTTTTTCTGTCTTTTTTTACCCATCCATCAGCAGAGGACAGATCTGGGCTGCAACATCATCATCAGCTTCAGGGCCTGCAATGTGAAACCTCTTTCTTGGTCTCAGTACCAGAAAATTTTGCCCTAGCCCCTACTGTGCATCACCAAGGCAGCTCCTCTGCATGTTCAACAGTGACCTTCAGCAATGACTTTCACAGTGTTCCTATCAACCACCACGACCGGTCTCTTCTCTGAGATCCCGGCCATGCCTATGCAGCCTTATTTTAGTAGTATCAGACTGCCATGCAAATTCGCAAAATTTTTCCTGAACGCTTTTTTTTTTTCCCTTTCTTTTCACTCTTTAAAATTTTTATTTTATTATGGTAAGATATAAACACCATAAAATTTATTATTTTAAGTATTTTAAGTGTACAGTTCAGCAGCATTAAGTACATTCACACTGTTGTGCGACTATCACCACCATATGTTTCCAGAACTTTTCATCATCCTAAATTGAAACTCTGTACCCATTAAGCAATAAGTCCACGTTCGTCTTTCTCTGAGACTCTGGTCACAGCTGTTCTCCTTTGTTTTTTTCTTTCTGACTTTTATTTTAGTTTCACGGGGCACAAGTGCAAGTTTGTTTCATGGATAAATTGTGTGTCACAAGGGTTTGGTGTACAAACTGTTTCATCACTCTGGTAATGAGCATAGTGCCCAATAGGTAGTTTTCTGATCCTCACCCTCTTCCCACCCTTTTCCTAAATGAATTAACGCTGGAACAGAAAACAAAATACCACACGTTCTCATTACAAGTGAGAGCCAAACACTGAGCACACATGGGCACAAAGACCTGAACCCTTTTATATACAAATTCCTCCCTTCATTTTTCAGAACTAGAGCTACCTTTTTTTTTTTTTTTTTTTTTCAGTCAGTTTTCCAGGCTGGAGTTCGTACTGGAACCCTTGGCCGCAAAAAATCCTCTCACCTACCAAAGCGGTGAAGTTATAGGCACGAGCCACCATGCCCTTATTCTGTTTGTTCTGGTTGTATCTCAAGTCTCCCAGTTACTTTACCTGCTTCTTTTTGCTTTTCCAGCTTGTGCGAGTAAAAAATCATTGTACTGAATCTCTTCTGTCTGAAGTAACTAGACTGAATGTTTTGATTTTTCCTGACTTGACTCAGAGCTAGAAATTGACTGACAGACCTTTTATTTTATTTATTTATTTATTTACTTTTGAGACGGAGTCTCTCTCTGTCGCCAGGCTGGAGTGCATTGGCGCAATCTGGGCTCACTGCAACCTCCGCCTCTCGGGTTCAAGCAATTCTCCTGCTTCAGCCTCCCGAGTAGCTGGGACTACAGGTGCATGCCACCACGCCTAGCTAATTTTTGTATTTTTAGTAGAGACGGGGTTTCACCATGTTGGCCAGGATGGTCTTGATCTCTTGACCTTGTGATCCGTCAGCCTTGGCCTCACAAAGTAGTGGGATTACAGGCATGAGCCACCATGCTTAGCAGACAGACCATTTTAATGGTAACAGTTATTTGAAAATATTATTTTGTTAAGACAACATTTTTAAAAGGTGGGGTAAATAGAACAATAAATACTTAATCATCTAAAATGACACGAGTAAATCAAAGTTGTATTTACTTGGTATGCATCAGATAAGTGACATCTAAGATATATACTCTGATATTTCAAGTTTCTTCAGTATAGACCCATGTTCACAGATAACATCAATTTCACAATTAATATCCCTTTCTAATATCTCATTATCAAGCAACTAATTTTATAAATGTAAATTCTTTTATTTTTAATGTTAATTGCCAGAGTCTCTGGCACTCAGCAAAGGTTAAGATTACAGAAACACATTTAGAAAACACTTCTGAAATAGAGTTTTTCATGAAAATGCTAGCTAATCACCTCAAAAGTGTGGGTTTCTGCTTAGTATCACTGATCATCCAAATACATGGATATTCAATATGTTTAAGTACATTAAAGGCAATATATTTGCCAGAGTACAAACATATTATTTAATATTATCTGAAATGGTTCACTACATGAAGTTTTAATGAAACTTTTCATGAAAATCGTGAAAGGGAATTTAGTAATATTAACTTAAATTACTTTGATTTATATGAATTTGCTTGATTTGGCAGGTTTTTAGATGCCGATTGTAAACTTTAGATGTATTTTAAACAAAATTAACATACTAAATGTTAACTCAAATAAATGATGTTTTTGATATGCTGATAAAGATGTGGGTAATAAACACAAGTGAAACTTTTGTTGAAATGAAAATTATTAAAACTTTTTAAAAGAAATTTTGAATTAATCTATTATAATTTTAGTATGTGTGTCACTTAAATCCAGAAACATCAATTTTAGAAAACTTTCAGATTTTAAAACACCTGTATATTAGAATATGTGTTCAAGTATATTATTATTTATTGCAATATACTTTTTAACTCACAACCAGAAACACAGTGTCTATCAACATGTCTATAAATGAGGTGTGACTGAAAATGTGTGGTACACCATTTCACATCTCTGATAATAAGTAACTATTTTGATAGTTTTCAATGTCTATCCATCTTCTATCTAAAAGTTCTAAATTTCTGATTCAACAAAAAAGATATTATTAATATTCATATTTGTAAACCTTAGTACTGTTTGTTGAGGAAAAATAAATTGATATAATAATTTGGAAAACCAAAAATATTTTATACTTTTAAAAATAAACATCAAAAAGCAGCTTATTTAAGTAGGAGACTTTATTACTAAAGTTATGAAATTATACTTAAAATAGATTAAATAACATTTGATCTTATTTTTCTAGAATATTTCTACTTTGTATTAATAAAAAATGAACCACTTGATCATTTTGGAAGGTGTAAATTTTTTCTGAAAATTGAAACAATCCTATGTGGTCAGGAGAAAGTGTGCCTATGTTATCGTTCTTCAGGGAATGAAATCAGATTTGAAGAAGACCAGTTTTCTATAGGTACCACTAAACCTCATTCTCCTCGTGTAAAGAAACTGAAATTGGGTTTGCTATGGTACAGGATGTATCAAGAAAACCTTTTATCTGCACCAGTTTATGTGTCACAGACTCTATCACTCTCATATAATGACAGAAAATCATTGAAACAAAAATGCTTACTATCCTGCAATAGCAATAAAAAACACATTTACCCTGAACCAATACATCCATTATCTTGTAACATCAGGGATGTAAAAGAGAGATAAATTGAGACTGCAAGACTCTTTAGTGTAACTTAGTGTTTCAGTATTTTCCATTGTTGTAATGTCAGTCAGATTAGGAAGAAGACAAAAATGGAATTTTAACCTAATTATTCATCATTCCAATGTTGTTTTTCAAAATTTTCCATATAAAACCAAATAAAAAGTTATGTGACATGACATAAGCCACAATGCTTGGCATGGATTATAATCAAAATTGGATTTTTTAAAAAATCCTTCAATTTAAAGAGAAAATACAAATATTTATATAAAAACTATTGTTGGCTGGGCACCATGGCTCATGCCTATAATCCCAGCACTTTGGGAGGCTGAGGCAGACAGATCACGAGGTCAAGAAATTGAGACCACCCTGGCAAACATGGTGAAACCCCATCTCTGCTAACAGTACCAAAAAAATTTAGCTAGGCGTGGTCACGTGCATCTGTAGTCTCAGTTACTCAGGGGGCTGAGGCAGGAGAATCGCTTGAACCCTGGAGGTGGAGGTTGCAGTGAGCCAAGATCACACCATTGCACTGCAGCTTGGTGACACAGCAAGACTCTGTCTAAAAAACAAAACAAAACAAAACAAAACAAAAAAACTATTGTTGTTATAATACATATAGATAACGGTTGTATAAGCATGAATGCAATCTTTTTAATCATTTTAAATTAATATTCCTATATTGTTAAATTCCCATATTGTTCCCATATTGTTAAATTTTAAGTTAAAACATTTCCATTTAAATAAACCAAGAATGACTGAAGTTGGTTTAGGTCACAGTGACCAGATCCAGCAGTAGCTGTGGTCTTGGAAAATTGAATATCTGAAATATGAACTATGACAACCCCTAAAATGGGATGTGATTAATAATAAAATTGCTGAATTGTTTTTCGTAATAACTAATCAGCATAGCAATGTTTATTTATGTATATGACATGTAATTTAGATTGATTGTCAATATTTTTATTTCACTCTAAAATACAAATTTAAATTTTATATTTGAGTAGGAACAAATGAAGCTTCTTATATTTAATATTTTCAAATACTATAAGCAAATAGACAAAATATATGTCTATTATTTAGCACCTTATTTGTTCTGTACTCTGAGCTCTGAAGTACTTTTTTTTTTTTTTTTTTTTTTTTTTTTTATTTATTTATTATTATTATACTTTAAGTTGTAGGGTACATGTGCATAACGTGCAGGTTTGTTACATATGTATACTTGTGCCATGTTGCTGTGCTGCACCCATCAACTCGTCATTTACATCAGGTATAACTCCCAATGCAATCCCTCCCCCCTCCCCCCTCCCCATGATAGGCCCCGGTGTGTGATGTTCCCCTTCCTGAGTCCGAGTGATCTCATTGTTCAGTTCCCACCTATGAGTGAGAACATGCGGTGTTTGGTTTTCTGTTCTTGTGATAGTTTGCTAAGAATGATGGATTCCAGCTGCATCCAAGTCCCTACAAAGGACACAAACTCATCCTTTTTTATGGCTGCATAGTATTCCATGGTGTATATGTGCCACATTTTCTTAATCCAATCTGTCACTGATGGACATTTGGGTTGATTCCAAGTCTTTGCTATTGTGAATAGTGCTGCAATAAACATACGTGTGCATGTGTCTTTATAGCAGCATAATTTGTAATCCTTTGGGTATATACCCAGTAATGGGATGGCTGGGTCATATGGTACATCTAGTTCTAGATCCTTGAGGAATCGCCATACTGTTTTCCATAATGGTTGAACTAGTTTACAATCCCACCAACAGTGTAAAAGTGTTCCTATTTCTCCACATCCTCTCCAGCACCTGTTGTTTCCTGACTTTTTAAAGATTGCCATTCTAACTGGTGTGAGATGGTATCTCATGGTGGTTTTGATTTGCATTTCTCTGATGGCCAGTGATGATGAGCATTTTTTCATGTGTCTGTTGGCTGTATGAATGTCTTCTTTTGAGAAATGTCTGTTCATGTCCTTTGCCCACTTTTTGATGGGGTTGTTTGTTTTTTTCTTGTAAATTTGTTTGAGTTCTTTGTAGGTTCTGGATATTAGCCCTTTGTCAGATGAGTAGATTGCAAAAATTTTCTCCCATTCTGTAGGTTGCCTGTTCACTCTGATGGTAGTGTCTTTTGCTGTGCAGAAGCTCTTTAGTTTAATGAGATCCCATTTGTCAATTTTGGCTTTTGCTGCTGTTGCTTTTGGTGTTTTAGACATGAAATCTTTGCCCATGCCTATGTCCTGAATGGTACTACCTAGGTTTTCCTCTAGGATTTTTATGGTATTAGGTCTAACATTTAAGTCTCTAATCCATCTTGAATTAATTTTCGTATAAGGAGTAAGGAAAGGATCCAGTTTCAGCTTTCTACTTATGGCTAGCCAATTTTCCCAGCACCATTTATTAAATAGGGAATCCTTTCCCCATTTCTTGTTTCTCTCAGGTTTGTCAAAGATCAAATGGCTGTAGATGTGTGGTATTATTTCTGAGGACTCTGTTCTGTTCCATTGGTCTATATCTCTGTTTTGGTACCAGTACCATGCTGTTTTGGTTACTGTAGCCTTGTAGTATAGTTTGAAGTCAGGTAGCGTGATGCCTCCAGCTTTGTTCTTTTGGCTTAGGATTGTCTTGGAGATGCGGGCTCTTTTTTGGTTCCATATGAACTTTAAAGCAGTTTTTTCCAATTCTGTGAAGAAACTCATTGGTAGCTTGATGGGGATGGCATTGAATCTATAAATTACCTTGGGCAGTATGGCCATTTTCACAATATTGATTCTTCCTATCCATGAGCATGGTATGTTCTTCCATTTGTTTGTGTCCTCTTTGATTTCACTGAGCAGTGGTTTGTAGTTCTCCTTGAAGAGGTCCTTTACATCCCTTGTAAGTTGGATTCCTAGGTATTTGATTCTCTTTGAAGCAATTGTGAATGGAAGTTCATTCCTGATTTGGCTCTCTGTTTGTCTGTTACTGGTGTATAAGAATGCTTGTGATTTTTGCACATTAATTTTGTATCCTGAGACTTTGCTGAAGTTGCTTATCAGCTTAAGGAGATTTTGGGCTGAGACAATGGGGTTTTCTAAATATACAATCATGTCATCTGCAAACAGGGACAATTTGACTTCTTCTTTTCCTAACTGAATACCCTTGATTTCTTTCTCTTGCCTGATTGCCCTAGCCAGAACTTCCAACACTATGTTGAATAGGAGTGGTGAGAGAGGGCATCCCTGTCTTGTGCCAGTTTTCAAAGGGAATTTTTCCAGTTTTTGCCCGTTCAGTATGATATTGGCTGTGGGTTTGTTATAAATAGCTCTTATTATTTTGAGGTACGTTCCATCAATACCGAATTTATTGAGCGTTTTTAGCATGAAGGGCTGTTGAATTTTGTCAAAAGCCTTTTCTGCATCAATTGAGATAATCATGTGGTTCTTGTCTTTGGTTCTGTTTATATGCTGGATTATGTTTATTGATTTGCGAATGTTGAACCAGCCTTGCATCCCAGGGATGAAGCCCACTTGATCATGGTGGATAAGCTTTTTGATGTGTTGCTGAATCCGGTTTGCCAGTATTTTATTGAGGATTTTTGCATCGATGTTCATCAGGGAAATTGGTCTAAAATTCTCTTTTTTTGTTGTGTCTCTGCCAGGCTTTGGTATCAGGATGATGTTGGCCTCATAAAATGAGTTAGGGAGGATTCCCTCTTTTTCTATTGATTGGAATAGTTTCAGAAGGAATGGTACCAACTCCTCTTTGTACCTCTGGTAGAATTCAGCTGTGAATCCATCTGGTCCTGGACTTTTTTTGGTTGGTAGGCTATTAATTGTTGCCTCAATTTCAGAGCCTGCTATTGGTCTATTCAGGGATTCAACTTCTTCCTGGTTTAGTCTTGGAAGAGTGTAAGTGTCCAGGAAATTATCCATTTCTTCTAGATTTTCCAGTTTATTTGCGTAGAGGTGTTTATAGTATTCTCTGATGGTAGTTTGTATTTCTGTGGGGTCGGTGGTGATATCCCCTTGATCATTTTTAATTGCGTCGATTTGATTCTTCTCTCTTTTCTTCTTTATTAGTCTGGCTAGTGGTCTGTCAATTTTGTTGATCTTTTCAAAAAACCAACTCCTGGATTCATTGATTTTTTGGAGGGTTTTTTGTGTTTCTATCTCCTTCAGTTCTGCTCTGATCTTAGTTATTTCTTGCCTTCTGCTAGCTTTCGAATGTGTTTGCTCTTGCTTCTCTAGTTCTTTTAATTGCGATGTTAGAGTGTCAATTTTACATCTTTCCTGCTTTCTCTTGTGGGCATTTAGTGCTATAAATTTCCCTCTACACACTGCTTTAAATGTGTCCCAGAGATTCTGGTATGTTGTATCTTTGTTCTCATTGGTTTCAAAGAACATCTTTATTTCTGCCTTCATTTCGTTATGTACCCAGTAGTCATTCAGGAGCAGGTTGTTCAGTTTCCATGTAGTTGAGTGGTTTTGATTGAGTTTCTTAGTCCTGAGTTCTAGTTTGATTGCACTGTGGTCTGAGAGACAGTTTGTTATAATTTCTGTTCTTGTACATTTGCTGAGGAGTGCTTTACTTCCAATTACGTGGTCAATTTTGGAGTAAGTATGATGTGGTGCTGAGAAGAATGTATATTCTGTTGATTTGGGGTGGAGAGTTCTATAGATGTCTATTAGGTCTGCTTGCTGCAGAGATGAGTTCAATTCCTGGATATCCTTGTTAACTTTCTGTCTCGTTGATCTGTCTAATGTTGACAGTGGAGTGTTGAAGTCTCCCATTATTATTGTATGGGAGTCTAAGTCTCTTTGTAAGTCTCTAAGGACTTGCTTTATGAATCTGGGTGCTCCTGTATTGGGTGCATATATATTTAGGATAGTTAGCTCTTCCTGTTGAATTGATCCCTTTACCATTATGTAATGGCCTTCTTTGTCTCTTTTGATCTTTGATGGTTTAAAGTCTGTTTTATCAGAGACTAGTATTGCAACCCCTGCTTTTTTTTGTTCTCCATTTGCTTGGTAAATCTTCCTCCATCCCTTTATTTTGAGCCTATGTATGTCTCTGCGTGTGAGATGGGTCTCCTGAATACAGCAGACTGATGGGTCTTGACTCTTTATCCAGTTTGCCAGTCTGTGTCTTTTAATTGGAGCATTTAGTCCATTTACATTTAAGGTTAAGATTGTTATGTGTGAACTTGATCCTGCCATTATGATATTAACTGGTTATTTTGCTCATTAGTTGATGCAGTTTCTTCCTAGCCTCAATGGTCTTTACATTTTGGCATGTTTTTGCAATGGCTGGTACTGGTTGTTCCTTTCCATGTTCAGTGCTTCCTTCAGGATCTCTTGTAAGGCAGGCCTAGTGGTGACAAAATCTCTAAGCATTTGCTTATCTGTAAAGGATTTTATTTCTCCTTCACTTATGAAACTTAGTTTGGCTGGATATGAAATTCTGGGTTTAAAATTCTTTTCTTTAAGAATGTTGAATATTGGCCCCCACTCTCTTCTGGCTTGTAGAGTTTCTGCTGAGAGATCTGCTGTTAGTCTGATGGGCTTCCCTTTGTGGGTAACCCAACCTTTCTCTCTGGCTGCCCTTAAGATTTTTTCCTTCATTTCAACTTTGGTGAATCTGGCAATTATGTGTCTTGGAGTTGCTCTTCTCGAGGAGTATCTTTGTGGCGTTCTCTGTATTTCCTGGATTTGAATGTTGGCCTGCCCTACTAGGTTGGGGAAGTTCTCCTGGATGATATCCTGAAGAGTGTTTTCCAACTTGGTTCCATTTTCCCCCTCACTTTCAGGCACCCCAATCAGACGTAGATTTGGTCTTTTTACATAATCCCATACTTCTTGCAGGCTTTGTTCGTTTCTTTTTCTTCTTTTTTCTTTTGGTTTCTCTTCTCGCTTCATTTCATTCATTTGATCCTCAATCGCTGATACTCTTTCTTCCAGTTGATCGAGTCGGTTACTGAAGCTTGTGCATTTGTCACGTATTTCTCGTGTCATGGTTTTCATCTCTTTCATTTCGTTTAGGACCTTCTCTGCATTAATTACTCTAGCCATCAATTCTTCCACTTTTTTTTCAAGATTTTTAGTTTCTTTGCGCTGGGTACGTAACTCCTCCTTTAGCTCTGAGAAATTTGATGGACTGAAGCCTTCTTCTCTCATCTCGTCAAAGTCATTCTCCGTCCAGCTTTGATCCGTTGCTGGCGATGAGCTGCGCTCCTTTGCCGGGGGAGATGCGCTCTTATTTTTTGAATTTCCAGCTTTTCTGCCCTGCTTTTTCCCCATCTTTGTGGTTTTATCTGCCTCTGGTCTTTGATGATGGTGATGTACTGATGGGGTTTTGGTGTAGGTGTCCTTCCTGTTTGATAGTTTTCCTTCTAACAGTCAGGACCCTCAGCTGTAGGTCTGTTGGAGATTGCTTGAGGTCCACTCCAGACCCTGTTTGCCTGGGTATCAGCAGCAGAGGCTGCAGAAGATAGAATATTTCTGAACAGCGAGTGTACCTGTCTGATTCTTGCTTTGGAAGCTTCCTCTCAGGGGTGTACTCCTCCCTGTGAGGTGTGGGGTGTCAGACTGCCCCTAGTGGGGGATGTCTCCCAGTTAGGCTACTCAGGGGTCAGGGACCCGCTTGAGCAGGGAGTCTGTCCCTTCTCAGATCTCAACCTCCGTGTTGGGAGATCCACTGCTCTCTTCAAAGCTGTCAGACAGAGTCGTTTGCGTCTGTGCAGAGGTGTCTGTGTGTCTTAGTTTACTGTGCCCTGTCCCCAGAGGTGGAGTCTACAGAGACAGGCAGGTTTCCTTGAGCTGCTGTGAGCTCCACCCAGTTCGAGCTTCCCAGCAGCTTTGTTTACCTACTTAAGCCTCAGCAATGGCGGGCGCCCCTCCCCCAGCCTCGCTGCTGCCTTGCCGGTAGATCACAGACTGCTGCGCTAGCAACGAGGGAGGCTCCGTGGGTGTGGGACCCTCCCGGCCAGGTGTGGGATATGATCTCCTGGTGTGCCTGTTTCCTAAAGCGCAGTATTGGGGTGGGAGTTACCGGATTTTCCAGGTGTTGTGTGTCTCAGTTCCCCTGGCTAGGAAAAGGGACTCCCTTCCCCCTTGCGCTTCCCAGGTGAGGCAATGCCTCGCCCTGCTTCAGCTCTCGCTGGTCGGGCTGCAGCAGCTGACCAGCTCCGATCGTCCGGCACTCCCCAGTGAGATGAACCCAGTACCTCAGTTGAAAATGCAGAAATCACCGGTCTTCTGTGTCGCTGGCGCTGGGAGTTGGAGACTGGAGCTGCTCCTATTCGGCCATCTTGCTCCGCCCCCCTTTTTTTTTTTTTTTTGAGACAGAGTCTAGCTCTGTCGCCCAGGCTGGAGTGCAGTGGCACAATCTCAGCTCACTGCAAGCTCCACCTCCTGGGTTCATGCCACTCTCCTGCCTCAGCCTCCCAAGTATCTGGGACTACAGGTGCCCGCCACCACGTCCGGCTAATTTTTTGTACTTTTAGTAGAGACCGAGTTTCACCGTGTTAGCCAGGATGGTCTCGATCTCCTGACCTTGTGATCCGACCACCTAGGCATCCCAAAGTGCTGGGATTACAGGTGTGAGCCACTACCTCTGAGTTACATTTTTTAAGGAAAAAATGTTAAATTTTTTCCTTAAAATTTTTTTTAATTGTTAAAATTACTAATTTTGAACAGTACAATTGTTAGCTGCAAAATACAATTTCGACTGCACACCATTGTTAACTCCTTCTAGATTTTGTTGCCAATTAGAGACTAAAATAATATAGTTTCCTTAAAAGTACTATATGTGTCTATACACAAAAATGAAAAAGAAAAATAACATGTAAAATGCTAAATTCCCAAGAAAATTGGTTAAGTGAGGCTTAGAATGTTTTTTGAAAATGATGAAGTTTATATCATTAACTTTAAACATAATAGAGGTTATGTTTTTCAGAACATCTGTTTTCAAATGTTTTAAAAATCCCTGGGATGTGGTTATTAATAAATACTTTGGATATTTGTATTTCTTTCATTGTCTGTTGAATTGTTAGTTTAAAAATATGTGGCCAAATACTGCAACAGTATCCAGCTGAAGATTCTAATATCAGTCACAATAGAATGTTAATAAACTGCAAACATTGTTATTTGGTACATGGTTACATCAAAAGGTATATTCAAAGTTACAGGTGTACATGGAGCATTTAAATAGTAATGACTATAGCAAATAATCATAATATGTAACTGATGTATGCAAAAAAAATTTATTAAGTTTTTCTTTCAGCCATAATCTATGTAGAGTCCCCTCCAGGGTAAACCAGCTTCTATTCAGAAAGTTAAATTGTCAATTATCATATGCACTCCTCTGTAATAATCCTACTTAGTTTCTTAGTGGTTGTACAACTAGCCTCAGAGCTGTCATCTTACCAGTCGACAAGAAATATTGTGATATTTTAACGTTCTATGAGTGCAACATTGCCGAAAACATAGGGAAGACAAAGGTTGTTGAATGGCAATTGCAATTCCAAACCAGACAGTCTTTTCCCTTCTGCTCCATTAAAATGCTCAATATTCTTTAATGAAGGCTGTAATAAAATGTTGGAAATGCCTCCAGGAAAGCATTCAGTACTCTATGACAATTTTGCTTTACATTACACTTAGTTTTTTTTAAACGGCTTAAATGTCTCTCATTTTAAAAATGGTTTCCATTCATTTTTCAAGAAATTTACCTTAGGTGAAAAGTTTAAGCCTATATATTTTCCTAATATAATGTGAATATAAAACATGCTTACCTACTTGTCTATTTGGAACAGAACACCTACAAAAGATTATGATAAAATATTTGGCAATTATAGATTAGATCACAGGAATAGGCATTCAAGGGCAACTAATTTACATAGTCAACTGAAATCATGCACTTTTTAGAATTTTACATATTACTGAAACTTATGTACAGTTACAAACTATCATTTATAAACAACAACATAATGGTCATGATGATGATGATTGTAGTGTCCTGCTGCTGATGAAGAACTGAATGTCTTCACATGTCAGAAGACTCTGCATTAAGCACTGAATTGAAATGTAATTCACTTGGTTCTGTTGGAGTTCATAGTATGAGCGAGACACTGGACAATCCCTTCCCACTCCAACATTTAGTTTTTAAGATAACTTTATGAACACATGTTATTTTAATTATGGATATGTATCTAGTATCATTTTAATATCCATATATTTATATCTATATAACCCTAATGACTAAGTTTTTAATATTAATTAAATTAATATTTACTTGGTATATTCATACTTGCATACATATGTACATAGTATCAAAACTAAATCTTAATATCTGTATTAAAACAAAGATTGATAGAATACTTCTGAATATTTAAAATATAATTATTATATCATAATTATTGGATTGATCAGAATAATAGTTACCCGGAGGTGCCCAAATGGACAAGTGGATTCTAAAATTAAAGTTTTTTCTTTAAATGCTGCAAGAAATCGATTTTTACTTAAAAATAAATCACTTTTAAAATATGTTCCAAACAAAAATTTATCTCAAATAATTTTTAACAGTAGCTAAATAATGCTGTTTACTTTTATGTTTATGTTCTCTACATACCCTCTATTTTCGTTTTATGAAATATATAACTATTCTTTGTGTATAAGAAAATAAGTCAATGTTTGTTTATGTAATTTCTATAAACAAAGCACTTATTATTTATTTTATCACATGTATACAGCAAAATACCAACAAAATACCAAGGAACCAATTACCACACATGTTATTCCTGACATACAATGTAGTTAGATATTAGCATGTATGTAATTATGCACAGACCATACACACACATATTTATAAATTTTAAAAGCTTTGGACTTCATGCAATTGCGGAAAGGAGTTAGTCTCAGGTGTAGTGTTACTGTCTTTGTGTCTAATGTTAGAGCTTGAAGTCCATAAGACATCAAGGAAAGAGATAAATGGAAGTAAGTTAGGGGAAAACAAGAAGCTGAAACCCACAAGCAGGAGCTAGTGCCCACTGGGACAGACTAAAATCTTTGTCAACTTTTTCTGTTCTTGATCTTGGTAAGGTGGATGTTTAGCAGAAGCCAGATATCTTTATTTTTATTTTTTAAATTTTTTATTATACTTTAAGTTCTGGGATACATGTGCAGAACGTGTAGGTTTGTTACATAGGTATACACGTGCCATGATGGTTTGCTGCACCCATCAACCTGCCGTCTACATTAGGTATTCCTCCTAATGCTCTCCCTCCCCTAGCCCCCAACCCCCAGGCAGGCTCCGATATGTGATATTCCCCTCCCTGTGTTCATGTGTTCTCATTGTTTAATTCTCACTTATGAGTGAGAACATGCGGTGTTTGGTTTTCTGGTCCTGTGTTAGTTTGCTGAGAATGATGGTTTCCAGCTTCACCCATGTCCCTGCAAAGGACATGAACTCATCTTTTTTTATGGCTGCATAGTATTCCATGGTGTATATTTGCCACATTTTCTTTATCCAGTCTATCATTAATGCGCGTCTGGGTTGGTTTCAAGTCTTTGCTATTGTCAGTAGTGCTCCAATAAACATATGTCTGCATGAGTCTTTACAGTAGAATGATTTATAATCCTCTGGATATATACCCAGTAATGGGATTGCTGGGTCAAATGATATTTCTTGCTCTAGATCCTTGAGGAATCTGTCTTCCACAATGGTTGAACTAATTTACACTCCCACCAACAGTGTAAAAGCATTCCTATTTCTCCACATCCTCTCCAGCATCTGTTGTTTCCTGACTTTTTAATGATTGCCATTCTAACTGGCATGAGATGGTA
This sequence comes from Macaca mulatta, assembly GCF_049350105.2. NCBI lineage: Eukaryota > Metazoa > Chordata > Mammalia > Primates > Cercopithecidae > Macaca > Macaca mulatta. The sequence continues at coordinate 79,639,600 of NC_133422.1, forward strand.
TCTCATTGTGGTTTCAATTCGCATTTCTCGAATGACCACTGTGATGAGCTTTTTTTCATATGTTTGTCAGCCACATAAATGTTTTCTTTTGAGAAGTGTCTGTTCATATCCTTCTCCCACTTTTTGATGTTTTCTTTTTTTTTTTCTTATAAATTTGTTTAAGTTCCTTGTAGATTCTGGATATTAGCCGTTTGTCAGATGGATAGATTGCCAAAATTTTCTCCCATTCTGTAGGCTGCCTCTTCACTCTGATGATAGTTTCTTTTGCTGTGCAGAAGCTCTTTAGTTTAATTAGATCTCATTTGTCAATTTTGGCTGATACTGTCTCACAAGTCACTGTTGTTCTTTTTCATATTGTTTTCAATCTTTTTTTTTATTTTTTATTTTTATTTTTATTTTTTTTTTGAGATGGAGTTTCGCTCTGTCGCCCAGGCTAGAGTGCAGTGGCACAATTTCAGCTCACTACAAACTCCATCTCCCAGTTCACGCCATTCTCCTGCCTCAGCCTCCCCAATAGCTGGGACTACAGGTGCCCACCACCACACCCCACTAATTTATTTTTGTATTTTTGGTAGAGACCGGGTTTCACTGTGTTAGCCAGGATGATCTCGATCTCCTGACCTGGTGATCCGCCTGCCTCGGCCTGCCAATGTGCTGGGATTACAGGCGTGAGTCACCGCGCCCCGCCCCTGTTTTCAGTCTTATATATGTGTTTTATTTTCAAGTTTTAACTTTTTTTTCTTCTGTAAATTCTACTGTTATTCTTTTCATCTATTGTTTCCTTTTTTATTTCATCTCCAAAATTTCTACTTGCCTTGTTTTCCATACATTATGTTCTGTTTCGTTGTTTGTTTTCAGACAGAGTATTCCTCTGTTTGCCCAGGTTTGAGTGCAGTGGCAAGATCTTTGCTCAACGCAACCTCTGTCTCCCGATCTCAAGTCCCAAGTAGCTGGGACTACAGGTGCGAGGCGCCATGCCCAGCTAATTTTTGTATTTGTGATAGAGATGGATTTTGGCCATGTTGCCCAGGCTGAGCTCAAGTAATCTATCTGCCTCGGCTTCACTAAGTGCTAGGATTACAGGTGTAAGCCACTGCTCCTAGTCGATGATCATTTTTGAACATGCCTTCTGATCATATCAAACAGATATTTATGATATCTGTTTTTATATCTTTGTCTTCTAGTTCCATTATTACTGTCACTTTTTTGTTTTCTAGTTATTGTTGTTTTATTTTCCTGATAATAGTTTACATCATACTTTTATTTTTTGAGCTTGGAAATGTTATATGAAATGCTAGGAGGTGTTAATGTGATATTGTCAGATGCTAAATTTCATTGTGTTCCCTTAAATAATATTGGACATTTCATAATACACAGTTAGGTTACCTAAATGATGGGTTTTTCTTCCACAACACTTTTAAGCTTCATTACAGAGGATACAGAGCAATGTTAGGGGTAATTTAGTCCCACTAAAACTTAGATACATCTGAGGACCTCACCTCAACAGTGTGCCATTACAAGGTCTCTCTGGGTTGATAAAAGACAAGTCTCTTACCAACTCTGTGAAATCTCTAGGAATTATTTTACTTACTATTTTCCACTGGTTTTGTGCCTGGTCGCAGATGGCTTCCTTTCACACATGTACAGATTAGTGCTCAGCCAAACACCCGGGGCCCTTCTGAATTCCATGAAGTTCTTTCTGATTTTGTATCCCGCTCCTCTCCGTCCACCTTAGCCGCCTGATGCCTATCTCTTCTACTAAGTGACACTGTCGGGAATTTCCTGGTAATGGAGAAAGCTGCTTCCTGGAGCTAAACCTGAATAATTATAGAGATCATTACATTTGTTTTCCCCTCTCTTATGGATTGTTATCATGTGATATCGGGTGTTCAATATGTGGCAAACATTAAATCCCCTTTTACCATTTTATAGACATTTAAGGCAGGAGGTTAAATCTTCTCCTTTATATTACAAATGGCTAGAAGTGGAAATCAAGATAGTATTAGGGATCTATTTATTTTCTAATTGTATCTTTCAATTTTTTAGCTATAGTGCCTACAATTTTTACTGGATTAAAATCCTATCAACATAGGAAATGCAATTTTTTGCACCTGATACTCTTAGTGAGCTGAAGCAGCCTTTTAATAATGAATGCACTCTTTTAAAAATGTATTTAAATGAGAATCAACATTTTCTAAAATACTACTAAATAAAAATTGTTATTTTTACTAATTATCAATTTGAGAGATCAATGTGTTTTTAAAATTGGGATCACTTCTCTTTGAATCTCTATAAATTTTCACAAATATTTAAAAATGACTTAGGCCAATCTCATCTGCAATTATATTCATTATTTAGTAAGAATATTTACTGCAATAGAAGAATCTCTTATGTAGCAGTCATGCATTCTCATCTTGCTACCTCTCTTGAAATTGAATTATTTCATAATATGACATGTTCCATAATATCCAGATCAATAGTTACTCTTCTTCACAGCAGGGACAAAATCAACATACATGATTCATAATTCCCTATCTTCAATGTTGTATATTGATATGATATCTTTTTCCAAAGAAAATATCTTTTTATTTAAAAAATACAGTACATTGTTTTAAAGTATATTTTAAGTTTAATTTAAATATTATACTTTAGGTACAGAGAGTTTAATCTTACTCTTTAATTCACAGCATATTATATCCATACATTCATGTAAAGCCCTTTGTGATTTTTTTATTCAATTTTCATTCCCATCAGTTTTCCTTTCATCCCTCTAGCACTATCATGGACACTTTAATGTCTTTAACAAAGGTTCTTAAATATTCATCTGCAAAATACATATGAACTTTTTGCTTAATCATCTTATTTTTGCATAATATTAACTTTCTAAGAGCTTATTATCTTTCCAACAATGCTCTTTTCGAACTGCTTATACTCAAAGCTATACTTTGATAATCTATGATTATAATTATTTATATTTTGAAGGATGAAATTGGTTATGAAACTTGGTATTTAATTTGCATTCTGCAATTACAGTGATTTTGAACGTTTTGGACCATCTCCTGATGTGGCTGCAGCCTTTGATAGTTCATCTTTTGTGATTTGAAAAAATGTATATCTAAATATACTGTATATACGTTTCCTATTTAATCCCTGATTCATCCAATTTGATTTCTTATATTCAAATTGGTAAGCATGGTTGATTTTAGACTTAGAGAATATCTTATTTGGGCTCCTCTTTGTATGTTTTCTTTTATCATTTGCCTATTTTATTGAACTGAAATACTTTATTATGACTTAATTATATGCCCTATGTTTTATTTTCTATTTGATTATTGAACAAGTTTTTCTTCATACACAGGTCACAATTATATTTCCCTACATGATAATCTATTAGATTTACAATTCTAATTTTTATATTTCAGTTCTTATTACATTTAATGAATACATTTTAATATGGTATAATGACAGATTTCAGTTTTATATTTAAAACGTTTAGAGTTTTTTTTAATTGATCTTAACAATTTTTTTTTCAAAACTGTCATTGAAATCACCATCACTGGATGTGAAACCTCCATTTAGTGCCACTGTCCACATTATTACTATAATCACTTTTTGCAGTCTGGGATTTTTGAAAGTTTTCTTTTTTAATCACATATACACCCAAACATGTGAAATTTCCTGATCTTTTCACAGTGATTTCTAATATATTCAATTAGAAATGATCACTGTCTCCTGGCCAGGCATGGTGGCTCACGCCTGTAATGCCAGCACTTTGGGAGGCCGAAGCGGGTGGATCACGAGGTCAGGAGATCGAGACCATCCTGGCTAACATGGTGAAACCCTGTCTCTACTAAAAATACAAAAAATTAGCCGGGCATGGTGGCGGGCACCTGTAGTCCCAGCTACTCTGGAGGCTGAGGCAGGAGAATGGCATGAACCCGGGAGGCGAAGCTTGCAGTGAGCTGAGATCACGTCACTGCACTCCAGCCTGGGCAACAGAGTGAGACTCTGTCACACACACACAAAAAAAAGATCACTGTCCACTGTCTCCTAAGCTTTCAGTAATTTTTATTTCACTAATTTTTTTTCACCAACTATGTATTAATTGCCTAGTACATGAATATGTTATAAGGACAGAATTGTAGGAAGAGGAAACTTTGTTCCTACCTGAGACTTACAGTATAGTGAGGATCCTAGCCATTAACTTTTAAAATCACTTTTTTAACATTTAAAAATCACAAAACTATCTATACTTTAACAATCTGTATAATTTTAATTTGTTAAGCTTTTTATAAAAAATGATGTTTATGAATGAAAATTTAGAAGTGCTACAGCAAAGCACATAAAATTGGGCTACCTTAGACTGAGAGGCAAATTAGGGATTTCCAAGATTATAGGGCAGTTAATGTGCTATATAACTATGCAACAAAATAATTATTAGAATGATGTCATACTATTTTATTTAACTTGGTATTTTGTTTCATGGAGAATGAAGAAACAGACAAAGTAGTATATGATATCTATATTTATTCACATATTAATTTATGTAACTGTTTTAGTTGCTAAATAATTTTAACACCCTCTCTTATCTGAGATGGAAAAAAGTGATGATATGTAGAAATATTTGAGAAAATAAAGTCGCTAAAGTGACACCTTCTCTCCTTGAAAGGGAGGATGGGATGATGAGCCACATACTTTCCAGATCTTACCATCAGGGCCTCCTCCCATGTGGTGCTACCCCACTGCATATCTACATAATACATGGCCTGTTCTCTGATCCAGAGACATCATCCATTCTGTCAGAATTTCTGTCTATGATTAACAAACATGTTAATTTACCATAATTCACTTATATTGAGGAACAAAACTTTTTCTTAGATATACCTGACTTTATATATGTTGTGTCTTTGTTTGCTGTTCCTAAAATTATCTGTTACATATCTAAATAATATTTATTTATATAAGTGACTTTGGATCATGAACCTTCAAGATCTGAGGTCTTTGCTCTATTTGTCCTACTCTTTGAAAGTATGCCAATAATTTTATTTCAATTCTGTCTATCCTGTCTTTGGCTTAGTTTTTCTTCAAAACTACTGTTCTTGTTGTTTCCAATTTTTATACCATCTTTTTAGATTTGAAAATGTTCAGCTTTCTTGTTTAATTGGTTTCATCCATTTGGTGATCGGTGGTGTGCTATTGTGTTCATTTCATCACTTTCATTTTTATTTCCTCTTTACATGTCTTCTAACTCTTTTTCCCATATGAATTTATTCCAACTCACTTGATATTCTCCATACCTAGGCTCATGATCCCTTCCGATAGTTGTAAGAAGAGACACTATATTAACTCTAAAATATGTTAATCATATGAGTGAGGGAGGTGTGTATATTTAGGATTGCAAATGAGCCCCTTCATTTCATGTAAATTTTACCTGCAGGGTACCTCCAAATTTCTACATCATATATCTTGTTCTTGTGTTTAGGTGCAGCTAGCCTCTAAATAATTCCCTATACCAAGGTAAAAGAGGGTTCAGAGGTGTGCAGTCAAGCCACCACCACCTTCTTGGGTACTCAATCTAGTAACAGTCTAACACCTCCTTAATATTACCCTACCTGTTGGCTCTACTGTTTTGTTGCCTCCTGATATGAAAGGATCCGGCAAGATCCCAGGATTATAGGATCTGGGCTAATGATATAATCTGGACCAGTAGGCATAATAATGAACTCATTTTTATTGATTCATAATGCTATCAAGAGAATTTTGAACACCCCTACTGGCTCAAAAATGGAAGCTGATATTTGAGTAAAACCTAGGACAGATTTTCAGCTTTGAACTCACAATCATTTTGTTATATCTCTAATCTTAGGTTCTCACAGTCACAACATAAAGGACAGAAAGAGAAAATACAGATACTATTTTTTCCCCAAGACTGTTCTCAGCACTTCAGTCCTCTAGCCCTTTTCAGGTCCACACTTTCATTTCTCCCCAGCAATTGTGGCCCTCCTACTATCAGATTCTCAACTGTTTTTCACATGTTTCCAATCATTTTGACTTGATTTTCATCTAACTTTAAGCATTTTTTTTCTGAAATTTCTGGAGTTTTACTCAATAATTAAAATGATTAGTGTTTTCATGCCAACTATTTTATTCTACTAACATTTCAAATCTGAATCAACGAGAAAAGAACTCAAAACTTTTGCCTTTATAAGCTGATGCTAAGAATTAAAATAACATAACAAAATTATAGATGTTCCACTTATAAAGTGGGAGCTAAACAGTGTATACACATGAAAATACAGAGTGGAATAACAGGCACTGGGGACTCAAAAAGGGAGGAGAGTGGGAGGGAAATGAGAGTTGAAAAATAACCTATTGGGTACAATGTTCCCTATTTGGGCAATGAGTTCACTAAAAGCCCAAACTCTTGCATTATACAATATATAACCTCTGTGACAAACTTGCACGTGTACCTCTGAATCTATAATTTAAAAATATAATAAATGAATACAATTTTAAACATATCAATTTTGTGTCTGATGGACCATGGTGGGCTGAGAGTTGTTATGATGCTATGTCAGGCTTAAATGTTATAAGACAGAAATTTCTCACATTTTTCTCATCTTTTGACTAAATTTGGAGCTCTCAACTTTTTACACTTACTGTCAAGTTCACCCTATTGCCCTTTCTTGAATGTTGCATTTCACTCAGCATAAAGCTTTTACCAATCAAGTCACCTAGATTGATTCTTATTGAATATGTTTATATTCTCCACTTTATGGATATTTCCAAAAAGTCCTATACCAGCATTTTACTTCACTTTGTTCAGAATTTTGTTTCATTTTTCTCAATATCTTAGTCCCATTCATAATTTATGCTTGGATTTCCTTCTTGCTTCTCAGAATTGATAATTATAATACACTTCTATTCCATTCTATGTATTTCTGGTTTATTAGGCCGAAGTTAAACAAGGAGAACTGACCTACTTCATAGATTGGGTGGATCAGGAACAACGAAGAAATAGTTACTTATTTGAGTCTTGGAGCTAAAGAAACTTGAAAATCTAAATTAAGAGGCAGAATATAAGTTAAATTGGAACAATGAGAAATGAAGTTTATACTTCTATGAATAAAACAATTAAAATTCACAATGGATGTTACATGGAGCCATCAATGTGCTTCAGCTCTCAAAAATATATAGACTCTTCATGCAATGTCTAGAGGAAGGAAGATAACGGTTCAGCTTTAGGCTGTTCGTATCTGTGGGATATACTGATAAAACTTATAAATCTCTGCCCAGTGTTTTCTATCAAGTCAAATGTGTCAAAGAGCGAAGATCACCAACTCTGCCAAAATGGGAAATAAAATGATGAAATGAGGATATTTAGCCCAAGGAAGGCAAAAGTAATGTAAAATGTAATGCTTGTTTTCAAATAAATGAAACATTGTTTGATAATAAATTTGCTTCCTCAGAGGAGAAGATAATTAGTCTATAATATGTAACAATGGATATGAAAATGAGTCTATAAAAATGAGTTTGGAAAGTAAACTACCAAAAAAAAAAAAAAAAAAGGAACCAAATTAGGAATTCAATCCTACAAAATGGAATACCAAGAGATGACATATTTATTAATAGAAGTAAAACACAGAAACTTTCAATCATAGAATGGATCCATTTTATACATGTTATCTAAAACTAGGAAACAAAAAAATATAACTTTTTTGTGATGTAGCATAATTTTCAGTAGGTAAATATTTGAGCTTACCTAGTGAGGGTTTAGATTTAATCTGTGCCATCACACATACACACACACACACACACACACACACACACACACACACACACACACACATATATATAATGGGGGTCATTATTATAGGAAAATAGGGTTAAAATCAATAATGTTCCCTCAATTAGAGAAGTCAGAAAAGTGAATGGATTATCTTAGGAGGTTGTGAATTCTTTATTCCTTTATTCCATGTTGAGTGAAGGAGGAAAAGAAAATCTAGAGTTTCAGCAATACTTTGCTTCCAGTCTACATACACTAATTTTAGAACCAAGAGGAACAGTCTATGCTGGAGATTTAGTGAGTCCACTTCTTTGAAAAATACAGGTAAGAAAAAATGCGAAGAAGCTTAAAAATGTATTGATTCTAAACCCATTATTAAAATCGCCTCATAGAATTTCAACGAATTTGTTGATAGCCTATCATATGCAGCTAAAATGGTAATCAGATCATTCTACCATACTCATAGTTACTTCTCCAAATTAGTTTGAGCTTATGATTGACACTGTTATTCTTATTAACGAACCTGCTTCCTTCATGATGTAAAGAGCTACAAGCAGCCTACCAAGCCAGGTCTAAAATCCTTGAACTCATACACTCCAGTAATTTTAAATGCATTCCACTTTAGCTTTATATCCCATTGCCACATCGATATATTGTCATAATCCAGAAACACACAATCTCTGGAATCTTAAATTGCAATATTCTACTTGATCTAATATTACTACTTTTTCAATTCAATCTGTTAAGTTTGTTACCCCAATATGCTTAGTCTTCTAATGCTTCTAATGAATTATACTATCCATATAACCTAGCATAATGTAAACGAACAAATTAAAGAAAACCTAAGCACAAAAGTATATGGGAACATGAACATGCAAGCAAACGAGACTAACATGAAAGCTCAAGCATAAAAGAAGCACATATATATGGATATATGTATATATAGTCTCTCTATAGTATTTGTTACATATTTTATACATATCAATGTATTTTGTATATTTAAAATATATTAGTATATAATATATAAATAATATGTGTAAAATAAACATTTTACACATGTTTCCTATTTTTCCTATTTTGGAAATAACCTCTTTACATCTACCTTATAATTGCTATTTTACATAGCACTTTCTATATTCTAAGCACTATTGTAGATCCAAAGGGAAAGAAACAATATTAGTTTAAAAAAAATGAAGAATTCCTTTTGCTTTGTTGCTCTTACAATCAATTGTGTGTGTTTTGGAGCAAGAAAAAGTATAAATTGCTTAAAATGCATTGATTGATAAATGATAATGGATACTATGCAAAAAATGACAAGGCAGTGCCATAGGGAGTGCTGATTGAAAGGGACTTTCAATTTTAAATGTGTTTTTCACAGTGATCTCACTAAGAAGGTAAAATGTGCACATCCACTCATATGTCATTCATTAGAGAAAAAAACTTGGCCTCACCTAACTTTACAGTAATCCTCTCCTATGCACAAAATTATGAGAGAAATGGACATTGGTAAATAAAAACACTTCCATATAAAGTAATTACTGCTGCAAATAAGATTACACACCTAGCTGAGAAATTACTGGAAATAAGAGCAGTTTAGAACCAGAAAGGGTGCTGCTTAAGATAGAAAATTGTAAATTAATAAGACTGGGGGAAAATGTATTTGAAATATACAGTGCTAACCACTAGATAAAATACAACTTGAAAAGATAAGAATCTCTGCAAGAATCTTTTCTGTAGGAAATAAAATTCAACTCAAAAAGGGGCAACACAATATCACTTATTGTAAATTGATTTTGACAAAACCAAACTTCTCTACGTGATGCTTATATGTATGTGTGATTATCTGTTTTCTAGTTTTTTTCTCATATATCAGGAAGTTTTGTAGTTACAGAAGTTAGCAGAATCTCTGAAATGTAGCAGGCAATAAATAACGACTGTTGCTAAATTGAGAAGTAAATGGATGAACAAATTCACTTTAGTGGTACCAGTGAAATCAGGCTTCAAAAATATCATTCTTTTCATATTCCTGTTTGAAATGATGAAATAGCAAAAATTTGTTCGTTTTCAGTTGTGTGTATATGTGAGAGGAAGATAAAACACAAATTGTTTTAGTTTATTTTGTTTAGCCTTCAGTACTGGTAAAAAGAAATCTACTTATATATGTGCTATGTACATTTTAAATGGATTTTCAAATAGTAGGGTAGAGATTTTTGTCTTGAGCTCTTACTTTTTAAAGTATACTCAAACACTTTTGAGTCAGGCAGGGGTTAAAAGGTTTCATGTTTTAGTGTTTGATAGCACTGTAGGATAAATACAGTTAAAATCATTTATGTATATGTTCAAAAAGCTAGAAAATAGGATTTTTTACTATCCCCAACACAAAAAATGATAAATGTTTGAGGTGCTGAATTTGTTAATTACTCTGATTTGATTATTACACATTATATATATGTATTGAAATATCACTCTGTACCTAATAAGTATCTACAATTATTGCTATAAGTAAAAATAAAAGAGAGAAAAGGTTTTAAGATGAAGATATTTACCACAAATTTACTACTTTAAAAAAAACAGGTAAAGATTTTTGAAAAAACAAAAAAAAGATAACCGACTAGCTTTGACCAGTGAGCGGAAATTGCTCTGACCACCCAGTGACACAGACTGCAGTTGCTGAAACATTAACAATGAGAAAGGCAGCTGAGAAAATTATTAAAGTGGACAGTCACAAAATTCATTTCCAGTCCATTAGAACATGGCACATCCAGCTAGATTTTAACCGATGACTGAGATTCCCATAAACTATGAAAATTCTCTTTAATTTAATTATAAGATTTCAACCGATGAAACAGGCTGATTTATTGCACATTTTTCAGCTGACACCAAAGGTCCATTGAAGGAGTAGTGAAAGCACAAGGAAGCCTGAGGCAGCTTGGCTTCTTTGGCTCCAGGCCAGTGCCCACTAACATGCCACTTGTTGTTACTGCAATGCAAATGCCTGCAATCCAGGCACTTACTGCATCTGAATTAATAGAGGAGAAAAACAACAACAACAAACACACACACGCACACTCACCAGACCAGCCGAATCGCCATTTAGAAAACAAATCTTGGTATGCTCAATGGCACTTTCAACTTCTAAATAAGAAATATAAATAGATTAACTCAGCAGTGCCAAAGAAAACACAGCGTATTAAAATCTACCTGGAGGATTTTGCGAAATGGTAATGACGTGAAAAAAATTCTGAAAGAATACATTGAATTTTTACTTCTCCCTTACCCAAGTAGCTTACATGACATTTAAAAAAATGTATTTCTCTTAATAAGATGCATTTTATAACTTAAGAATTATGCAAATGAAAATGGAATGATTTTAATCATTTCAAAAAATCTTGATTAGTATTTTCAAGGTAACCTAAAATAAGTAAATAAATAAATAACTACAATGAACTAGACTTAACTCTATATCTCAAATAAAAATTTGTAATTGTTTATTATTTTATAAATTTCTAATGATGTGTTCTGAGTTTTATGACTTCTGAACAAAAATAAACCTCTTAAATTTATAACTTTTATCTTCAACTCTTGATTAAATACACACACAAAAAACTAAATTCTAAAAATAGTTCTATATTTCCAAAATTTGCAACAAAATATAACATGTATTATCAAAAACTACGCAAATGCTGGGAAAGTTTCATTCTTCCCGTTATTGAGCATGTATAAATTGTATTTTTCTTTGTGTTGTTTGTATACAGACACTGATAGAGACATTCACACTAATAAGAAAAATTTCCCAGTCATATTTTTATTGAAGGAAATGATAGTATGATGTTCCTGTGTCCACTTGAAGTGAAGAATGAATCTGTGAGTTGTTTTGGCCAAAGGAATGGTAGTTTAAGTGGCGAGAGACATTTCTGTGCAGTAGCATTAAGAATTACTGTACTGTTTATTCTGTGAGTGTGTTTTATTTTTCCCCACCTTGGTGGTTTTGGAAGCATAGCGAAGATGAAATGAGAATCAGTCAGTAAAACAAAATGTATCTGAGACAGGCCTCCATCAATTTTGAAGTGTATTTTGCAAAGGTTAAGGACATGCTTAAAAAACACATCTGTGCCTTTCTCCAAAGATAATTTTTGAGGACTTCAATATTTAAAGAGGAAAAACAGGCTGGAGGGGAAAGAGGGAGGGTACAGTCACATTACAAAATCCACGTGTTGTAAGAGAAAAGGAGCACATAGGGGAATAGTACATTAGGTATTCCTCTCATGCTCAGTGAGTCAGCACTTTACATGAGATAAAGTGAACACAGAGTAGCTACCTGTGAAGATATTTAACCTTTTATCTGTACCTGTCTGCTTAGGAACCAAAAGAAAGGCAGCTTCTTGCATGACTCAGTTTCAGCTTAATTTTTCCTTTTGGCATCTTGAATTGGGGCCCCACATTTCTATTTTCCTTTTATATTTCACCTTCCTCTTGTTTTTGAAATCTTCCAGAGAAAGCATTTTAGAAGAAAATTAGTCTCTGGTCTTGGGTTTTTTCTCATCTCTCATTTGTAGGACAGTTTTTTCCTAGACAAACAGGTCCTACATGGTTGGGAAAGCTTGTTTTTAGCAGATTGTAAAGTCTCACATCCTACAAAGAAAAATTAGAGGGAGAAAGAGAGAAATAAACAGAAGAGAAAAAGAAGAAGAAAACAAACAACAAAAAAGGGAAAAATCCTGGAAAACTGATATAAGCCATATTACTCTGAAGTTCATACATCAATAGGTATCAAAATTACTTATGTATACAAAAAGGTTACAGTTATTTTCTTCTGATGTTTAAGTTGTCTAGCTTTAGTGTTTCAAATCAGGAAAATGGAAAAAATGGAAAATGAGGAGAAATAATTAAAATATTATTGTGGAGATTTTGGCAAGGATAACTTTTAGAATTCAGTCCAAAATGTAAAATAATAATAATAATAGAAAATCACTGCACGAGGCTAGAATCCAATAATGAGTGCACTATAGTTCATTTAGAAACATTTTTTATCTTCAATTCCCCAATTTTTTAAAGATAAAATCACAATAGGGCTAATTTATTTTTAAAGTAAGTTTCAGTCTTCTTATTCTTGGCTTGATTATTTGTGTAAAGTGTGGCAAAAATAATCATTTGCTAATAGGCTTTCTCTCTCTCTTTCTCTCTCTTTCTCTCTTTTAATTGGCTTTGCTGGAAACATTTCCAATAAGAAATCTAAGAATACACATTTTTAAAAACCTCAAGCCCAGCTAAGCACTTATCTGTGCCTGCAGACACCTGTATGAATTGAATGTATTCTTCCCTTTTCAAAGTCCTAAGAAAATTTGAAATCCCTGGCCCTATCAGAAAGTGACATTCTTTACTTACCACAGGTCAGGACCCTGTAAATGACAAGCTATGGGGACAATATTTCCAAGGGACCTTTACTGGCCCTATAGGTAAGCCTCATTTTCTCAAGGTAATCTGAAAATATGTAATTCTAGTCAAAGCCTTGGTAAAATAATGAGTGACTCCAATTATGCCCTATTATAAAAGAAAACAGATTCTTATTGAATTTATGCAAATAACTATATTGCCATAAACTAATAATAATCACATATAGTTTCCAAATTTGGGAGATATTAGGTAAAGAGAAAAGAATTATGCTCTAAATTTTGCTCACTAGAGTATACTTTACTAAATTGTATAAAGCTATAAATAGTTTAAAAGAAAAAAGTATTTTCTTTATTGAAAAACAAAACAAAAGGAATCAGTAAATGTTTTAAACAAAAAGTCATAAAAGTTATTTTACTCTTCTGTTAGTTCAGTGTCTGCAATTGACTCCTGTTCTGCTCGATATTGGATCAAAAATCCTCATGAATACATCAGCTCTCCATGAGAGCCCTGGAAAATTTTCTGTCCATTCCAATGTTACAATCTCTAAAATTACCAGAAACTTATATTTAACAGTTCTCCTTAGACTTCTATAGCTGACTGTAAACTGCCTTATTAAGGGATTAAAGTAAAATGTCTTAGAACACCTATAGTTAAAGATACAATTGACAAGGAAATTTAGTTACTTCTGTTCATACAACTATTTTACATAATAATAATAATTACTATTGATAACATATACTAAGACATATTAGAGTCACAGGAATCTCATATAATGTTGCAATAAATACTATTAACACATTTATATAACTATAATCCAAAGATGGTTAAACATCATTTTATATTTGACAATGCTTCCTATATTATTTTATTACATCAAATAAGTCAAATATTTATTTGTAGACTTCAAGACACTGATTAATCCTTTTCCTCATCCCTTCCTCTCCCTCCCATCTGCCCTAAGAACAAAGAGCTTGTAAACCAAAGATTGGGCAGAGCCTGAGAGCTCTGGGCTGTGAGCAAGTCACCGGCTCTCCGGTCCCCTGGACCCACCTTTTAAACGGTTATTCTGTCTCTTTCTAACTCTTTTGTCTCCACCAGAATCAGGGTACCTGCTGGGTGGTGTGGGGCTGGTTTCCCCAACACCTGGCACCCAACATGGGGCTCCCCATAATCTCTACAAATATTCTGGTGAAGAAACACGAGTGTGGAAAGTGGAGGGCAACAGACAAAGGATGCATTTGTCAGTTTGGATGGTCCATCCATTTGGATGGTCTCATTGCAGAGTTGTGTTAAACCTCCTTTTATGTTGGCAGTGGGAAAAATTAATATCCTACCTGACTCTCAAACCGTATCATGCCTCAACTGTCATCTTTTTACCTGCATTAATTCTACCTTTAATAAAGATAATAGCATTTTACTGGTTAAGGCCCAAGAAGGAATTTGGATACCTATTTCCCTCAATAGACCTTGGGAGGCCTCTCCTTCCATACATATTATCACTGAAGTACTAAAAAGAATACTTAATGGATCAAAGAGATTCATATTTACTTTAATAGCTGTGATCATGGGCCTTATAGCTGTTACAGCTACTGCTGCTGCTGCTGGTGTTGCTTTGCACTCTTCTATTCAAACTGCGGGCTTTGTGGATATTTGGCAGAAAAATTCTTCTAAGCTTTGGAATTCCCAAAGCAAAATAGATCAAAAATTGGCAAATCTAAAAATCTCTGTCAAACAATAATTTGGATGGGAGATTGGATTATGAGCTTGGAGCATAGAATTCAAATGCAAGGTGATTGGATACTTCTGATTTTTGTGTTACTCCTAGCTCCTATAATGCCACTGACCACCATTGGGAGATGATTAGACATTACCTACAAGGAAAAGAAGATAATTTAACATTAGATATTGCAAAACTGAAAAAAACAAGTCTTTGAGACATCTCACCCATTGCCTGGAGCTGATATTCTTGCTGGAGCCGCTGATGGCCTTTCTAATACCAATCCTTTAAAGTGGATTAAAACGATAGGTGGATCAACAATTGCAAATTTTATTTTGATTTGTGTTTGTTTATGCTGTTTGTTTTTAGTCTAGAGATGCGGATGGCGCCTTGGGAGAGAAGCCAGACACCGTGAACGAGCCATGAGAGCAATGGCGGTTATGAATCAAAAAATATTAATAAAGACAAAAAAGGTGGACATGTGAGAAAGAGAGTTTCTTGGGTGCCAGTTGAGTTGGTCTCCCCTGTGTGAGACACCCATGGGAAGCCATGGGTGGCCTCTGAGGAGCAAAATCTCCTTATTGCCTTCATGTCTTTATGCCCCCAGAGCATAAGTGCTCAGCGGCATTCCACAGGTTGCTCAGGGAGATAACACTCTCTTGAAGCAGTGGAGTGTAATCAAACATCTTGGTTCCTCCTGAAACCCACTCCTACCCATTTCAGTCCCGCTAAGTTTAAGATCTTAAGTAAATTAGACACACGCTTTTGCTCAAGGAAATTCACAGAACCTGCCACTGCTATACATCTTATTGAATGACTCATGAGTTCTCCTTCACTGATTAATCCTTTTTCTCATCCCTTCCTCCTCCTATCTGCCCTAAAAAAAAAGAGCTTGTAAACCAATAAACTGGGGGGATCCTGAGAGCTCTGGGCCATCAGCAAGACTCTGATGCTCTGGTTTCCTGGACCCATCTTTTAAATGTTTATTCTGTCTCTTTCTAACTCCTTTGTCTCCGCCAGACTCAGGGCACCCGCTGAGTGGTGTGGGGCTGGTTTCCTCAACATTATTTTACTCTTCTGTTAGTTCAGTGTCTGCAATTGACTCCTGTTCTGCTCAATATTGGATCAAAAATCCTCATGAATACATCAGCTCTCCATGAGAGCCCTGGAAAATTTTCTGTCTATTCTAATGTTACAATCTCTAAAATTATCAGAAACCTATATTTAGCAGTGCTCCTTAGAGTTCTATAGCTGATTGTAAACTGCCTTATTAAAGGATTAAAGTAAAATGTCTTAGAACATCTATAGTTAAAGATACAATTGACAAGGAAATTTAATTACTCTGTGTCATACAACTATTTTAGATAATAATTGTAATTACTATTGATAACATATACTAAGACATATTACAGTCACAGGAATCTCATATAATCTTGCAATAAATACTGCTAACACTTTTGTATGAATATAATCCAAAGATGGTTAAACATTATTTTATATTTGACAATGCTTTCTATATGATTTTATTACATCAAATAAGCCAAATATTTATTTTTGGACTTCAAAGGACCTACTATCAAAAAATTAATGTGGTCAATAGAACTGAATTTAGCATATGATTTTAGAAAGCTCATCAAACATAAAAGTTTAAAACACTTGACATCACAGAATAGGATCACAGGTCACTGTAAAATACGTCATTCATTTACCCAATAAAAACTCAAAGATTTTCCTCTAAAAAGCAAAAATCTTTCTTCTTTGAAAGAGGAGAGTTAATCTCCCAAGCAATAAGCCCTAATAAAAACAGTGTGAGACCAGTTAAATCTGTCTTTCAAATGTTATAAACAAATCTTTTTAGTTTTAATTATCTTGACCCTAAGATATAATTTCCATAAATCTTTTTATAAAATTGTACACTTTTTTTTTTTTAAAGATTTGGTTAATGCTCCAAGAAAGGCTTGTTAATCTGACTCAGGGGCCTATATGCTGGTCATGCATCAGTGTTCATTTGATATTAATGCTAAATTTATAGAGAAACTCTGAATTATTTTTATCTCTCAAAATAGGCTCTTATAGTCTCATGTGACTACCTCTTCTGCAATAGTATCTGGGTCTACAGGGGTTCAATAGTTTTAATTTCTAGCTCTGTGTCTCACAAAGGCAGTTTACTTTGATTGTCATCATCTCTCGCTTCTGATGAAGGCTTTAACTGCTGTGAGTGCTTAAGATTTTGCAGTACTTGGTGTCCTTTTTAGACCCAGGAGACAAAGTACTGTAATATGATAGCACAGGACTGTAAAAGCAATACAGAAGGTTGCATGGATATAAAAAGCTTAATTTTTTAAAGTTTTTAATTATTTGTTTTTACATTACAATTTGTTTTAATTTAAGTCTTCCTAGGGAAATTAAACCTTAGTAAAAATGACATAGAAATTATTTCAACAAAACATAAAATCTGTTAGATCTGTTACAAAAAGACAAAAAAAAGAAAAAAGAAAAAAGACCTTCTGCAGTGTGATTGCCTTTCTTTCCCTATGGGGAGTTCATTTAGATAACCTGGAACTCAAAACTAATAAAAATGATATTTGAATTAGTCAAACATAGGAAGAGTGTGTCCTGGGTTATAAGTGAAGCTTTTTTGTTTCATTAAAGCCAAAGGTACAGAATGTTATATTGAAAGAAGATATTTCCTTTAGAACTTTAAGATAAAACATTTTTAGCATCAGGCCACAATAGCAGTTAGAACCGGAGGGAAAAAAATTGAAGGAGTTATTATTTCAGGTTTTTTCAAATGGGGGAGAAAACTGAAAACAATGAGATGCAATAAAAGTTGAAATTTGGGGTTAAAATAAATTAAAATCTCTTGTAATTTTATTAAGAGCAAATAAATAGTTTAAGAAAATTTTGGTGTTCTAACCAATTCTTTAGTGTGTTAGGGTATTTTTAATATTGAAGCCCAATCTTTAGAAACACTTTTATAAATAATTTCCTTTTCATGATAGCTAATATGATCATATAAAGTTTTCTTTCTCACAAATTCTCTTTGTACAAATCTGATCATGACTTATACAAGCCATTTGCATTATACTCAGATCTCCTGTTTTATCCTAAACATCCCTGTCTCCTAAATAACCAATTATTTTACTTTAGGACAAAAAATTTACCTTATAAGATAATTTCCCATACACAATTATTTTCATTTTAACCTTTACTAGCTGAAATGCCTCTTTATATTTATAACTTTCTTTGCATCTCTCTTATTTACTGGTTCCTTTTACCTTGTTTCATAAATAATCTCTAAATAACTTTTGAATTAGGCAAAAATTATTTTCCTTTAAATAAGAACACATTTTAAAAAAATGATTTCCTATAATTTTTAAAACTTTGGAAATGACCCAGACATTTAATGACCATCTTTTATTTAATTTAATTTTAGATTTTAAATAATATGACAAATTTATTTATAAGCATTTATTCCATTACATTTAGCTGATTAATTTATTTTTAATAGTTTACCTTAGATTGCTTATGAAAAATGTGATAGTCATTATTTAATCTAATTTTCCTGTTAGCCATTTGTATATCCTGTGAATTTCAGGTGTTTACTTAAGAGTAATAAGGTTAAGTAATTTTTTTTATCAATAACTCAAGATTTAGCTGTATTGAACAAACAATATTAAGTGCCTTATTTATAAAAAATTACACAAATAGAGATAACTCTCTTTTGGGATGCATTTATAGCTTTATAACCCTCATGCCAAATTTTGACAGCTTATAATATCCATCAGAGAGAAATTTAAAACTATTTGACCAATAAATCTAAACAATAATGTATATTGACAATTCTGAAGGGATTTCTAATTTTATTTTACCAACCAGCTTACTTATTGAAGAATAATTTAAGCCAGGTAAACTTGAAAATGGATTTGGACTTAAAGTCTCTATTTTTCTGATACAGCATTGGATTTAAGCACTTCTTTTTTTTTTCTTTAAGCCAATGAATTAGAGCTCTTTTTAATATTTTTTGTAGTGAAACATATACACGATATATTAAATACATAAATAAATATATAGATATATTAGATATGCAGGTGGAAGTAAATCTTATAGATTTACAAGACCCTTTTCTTTTTCTCCTAGTTTAGACTTTCAATTTCTTGATCATCTGTCTCATTACTCCAGGCAGTTGTAAGCTGAATAGCCCTAAATTTGCTTACTTAAGTAGCAACTGTTAGGTGAAAATCAGATAGCCAAATTCACACTTCAAAGTACAGAGAGATAGAGGAGAGAGAGATAGAGGAGAGAGAAATAGAGAAGAGAGAGAGAAAGGGGGAGAGAGAGAGAGAGAGAGAGTCTGGTGTGTGAGAGGGAGATTACAAATAGATGCCAAATCAAACATAAAATTGTATCTACCACAGGATTGTATAAGAAGACCAATTTTATTTAGATAGGTGGTTTTAAATTTAGCCTCTATCTTTTAACTGGATCTCTGGGCTCTGAGCAAAGTCCCCACTGAATCCTGGTCTGCAAAAAAAAAAAAGAGCTGTCATGAGATTAAGCCATGTAATGCTTTTACACTGCACTTTGTTACAAAGACATTTCTCTGTCTAAACTACACCCTTTCTTATCTTAAACAATCAAGAGTAGCCCCTGTTGTAATAATTATTTTAGTCCAAAAAAATCATGTAACACAATACAAAGACAAGTAGTTTAAGATCTGAGAGGAGCTTTTCTTTTTACACTCTTGGAGTTTACATAAGGAGAAACAAGAGCTTCTCTCCAAAAAGGAGTCTGGAAAAATGACGATTCGGCAATAGACGAAAAAAGAAACTGGTAAAATGGTTTCTTCTGATTACACGGAAGAAAGATCATGGGCATAATGACTTTATAGTTCTTGCATAAGAAGTTATAAAACAAAATATTAGTAGTCTGTGCTGCTTACTACTGGATTCAAAAAGGAAAAGATGATATATTAATTTTAAGCTTGTTATAAAATGGGAGTCCATGACAATTTAAACAAGCATTTGCTTCCCATACCCAATTTCTAAAATATTAAAACAAAGAAATTCTTTGAGTTCTAAAAAATTAACCATTCTTATATTAATGAAATATCGTTAACATTTCATCAATATCAAGTGCGATTTCAAACAAAACCACACTTATTGTTTAATCCTCTGTGTAAAATAAGAGTCTCAGATTAAAGAATAATGTGGTTTTCAGCTAATCTTTTCTTTCCATTGTACAAAAATTCCTTAGGAAAAAGAAGCTAATCATTTGTGCCATGCTAACATTGTGAACCCAACATATTTGTGATAGATCCATAAAGAAGGCATAGAGATGAGAAAGCAAAGATGTATATAAATACAAATCTTACCGTGAACATGATTAGTTTCTCATAGTGCTCTCTCCAATCAAAGAAAAATAAAAGCCAATTAAAATGAAGGAGAGTATATAGGCCCGAGTTAATAAAGAGGCTAAGAACTTTAAAGATGTAAAGCTCCCTCTAAGCCCTCCACATCTATTAACAGGAAACGGAATGTACATATTTTTTCACCCAAGTTGCTAAGGCCAAAAAAAAAAAAAAAATGTAAATGACGATTACCCCAACAGGTGGAAACTGATTCTGGAGAATAATGTACATTGGAGCTTCTTTCGGGGACAACAGCAAAGGCCTTGGCCAGGTGCGGTGGCTCATGCCTGTAATCCCAGCACTTTCAGAGGCTGAGGTGGGCGGATCACGAGGTCAGGAGATCGAGACCATCCTGGCTAACATGGTGAAAACCCATCCGTCTCTACTAAAAATACAAAAAATTAACCAGATGCAGTGGCGGACACCTGTAGTCCTGGCTATTTGGGAGGCTGAGGCAGGAGAATGGCATGAACCTGGGAGGCGGAGCTTGCAGTGAGCCAAGATCGCACCACTGCACTCCAGCCTGGGCGACAGAGCGAGACTCCGTCTCTCACACACACACACACACACACACACACATACACACACACACAAAAGAGTGAAAGAGTGAAGGCCTCCTTGTGTCTGCATATACCAGAGATCCTGAACTCTGAGCTCAATGTCATGACAAAATGGGGATTTTGTCTCACTTGGGAACAGGATAATGTAACTTATGTGAAAAGCAAATTAAACTAATATTTCCTTTCCAGAACAGAAGACTGTAATAGTGATTCTAGCTATGCTAATAATCTGGCCTTCTGGCTTCTTTCAGAGAGGCCTGTAGTTGAGATTTCTTTTAGTCAATGAAATGTGAATAGATGTGAAATGTCCCGTGTCCAGGCAGAAGCTCTAACGGGTAATGTGCAGTTCACCACGTTTCCTTCCTCCAGCTGTGATGTACTTGGAAGCACATGTTGAAACAGTGTCCAATCAACTTAGGTCTTGAATTGACTACCATGAAAAGAGGCTCTTACCAATCTTTGTACATCAAGTAGTGTGAACCCTTAGTTGTGTTATGTTGCTGTGATTTTGGAGTTGCTTTACAGTTGACCCTTGAACAACACGGGTTTAAACTGCATGGTTTCTTCTGCCCCTGCCATCCCTGAAACAGCGAGACCAACTTTTTCTTTTTCTCCTTCTCAGTCTAATCAACATGAAAATGACAAGGATGAACACCTTTATGATGACCCACTTCTCTGTAATGAATAGTAAATGTAGTCTCTCCTCTTTATAATTATTTAATAACATTGTCTTTTCTCTAGCTTGTTTATTGTAATAATATAGTATATAATACATATAACACACAAAATATGTGTAAATCTACTGTTTATGTTATTGATAAGGCTTCTCATCAACAATAGGCTATTAGTAGTTAGGTGTCGGGGGACTCAAGTTGTAAACAAATTTTTGACTGTATAGGGAATTGGTGCATCTAACTCCCATGTTGTTCAAGGGTCAACTGTATTTTACTCTGTTCAAGGGACAACTGTATCTTATCCTGTTCAAGGGTCAACTGTATCTTACCCTGTTCAAGGGTCAACTGTATCTTACCCTGTTCAAGGGACAACTGTATCTTATCCTGTTCAAGGGTCAACTGTATCTTACCCTGTTCAAGGGTCAACTGTGTCTTACCCTGTTCAAGGGACGACTGTATTTTACCCTGTTCAAGGGGCGACTGTATTTTACCCTGTTCAAGGGGCGACTGTATTTTATCCTGTTCAAGGGGCAACTATATTTTATCTTGGCAAACATTTCCTATAATATGTGGAACAAAAATAGTTTTACTTAGTTTTTTTATTTTAAAAAAATGAATGAGAAGTATGTGTGTGTGTGTGTGTGTGTGTGTGTGCGTGCGCGCAGTCATCACTCAGTATTTATGGGAGACTGGTTTTTCAGGACCTCTTACAGACACCCAAATCCACAGATGCTCAGGTCCCTGATATAGAATGGTGTAGTATTTGTGTATAACCTATGCACATCCTTCCACATACTTTAAATCATTTCTAGATTACTGATAATACCTAATAAAATGTAAATGCTATATACACAGTGGTTGCACTGTATTATTTAGGGAACAATGACAAAAGTCTATACATGTTCAGATTTGCTTTTTTAAAAGACAATATAACAAAGTGGCTCATCTGAAATTCCTCTTGCTAGAAAAAAAAATTGGCATTGAAATAACTTAATATAGTTAAAAATATATAGGTCATCTTGCAAGAGAATAATGGGAATTCTGAAAATAAAACAAAAGAAAAGCCTAAGCTTCTAATGTATATATAATTTCATGACATGGATGCCTAGAGGAATTTGAGCATGTTCACAACTAAGATGTTTGTGTTTTATACCTGTGACGTAACACGTGTATACTGGGAATAGGGAGCAGGGCAGGAGATAAAGCCTTAGGCCAATTCATGACTTGGAAACATGTAACCGAGGCTGAAAATTACAAGAAATTCACAATTGAAAAGTAGGCTACAGAAAGGAAATTTGCCTATCTTCGCTTGTATTCCATGTGGGAAAAAAGTTCACCAGAAAATTTATGTCCTTAAGCAAGCATGAAGATGAAGTCTTTTAAAAAATTCTATATGTTTAAGTTGTACTGCAAGATTTTTTGGTATACATATATAGTGAAGTGATTACTATAGGTTGAGTGAATTAACATATCCATTATTTCCCATAGTTACATATCTTTTTTCTTATTTTTTCTTGTGATGCAAGTCTTGAAACTGAGAAATTACCATATAAAGGGGTTGGTTGCTAATAATTCAGTAGATGTACATTGTAAAAGCGATCATAGAAGTGGTCTTGAGTAAAATATCAAGCAACTCATGATACAAAAATCTGTCTAAGCAAAAGTCGGCACTGTGAATATACAAGTAAAGGTAAATAAAATGAAAAGAAAGAGACAATAAATAACAGACATCCATGGAATACAATATTTGTTTCTAAAATAAAGTAATGTAAGAATAGACGAAAAATACAAGAAAAAACCCATGTAATATAATAATATGTGAAGAAGAGAAATAATCAAATTAAAATTAAATATGCAATGATGCACTAAACAATAAATCAGTACAGTTTAAAGGACAGTTAGTCAAATGACACAGGAACATTAATAAACGGACAATATAAAGAAAGTTTATGAGACATGTAGGGTATAAAAAAGTTCCATTAACCGAATAAATGAAACTGAACATTTACTCTGAGAATACTAAGAATATTCCAGGTAAAACGGAAAACATGCATCTTCAGATTCAGCAAGCACAGTAGATCTTAAGTAGAATAAATAAAAATCAATCTCCACCTGGACATTGTCATAGTAAATTATAGAAGCATAAATGGAATAATAGTTATTGAATGTATGTAAATTAAACACACATACATACACACAAACACACATTACATATTACCTCCAAAGAATGAGAATTTGATGACTTTTTTAAATAGCAAGAACAAGCTAGAATATAATGAAGAATTTCAAGTTGCTGGAATAAAATTTCTGTGATTTCACATTTCTATATCAAGATAAAGAGAAAATATGAAATAACAATACGTTAATACCAAAATAGAAAGCTTTGTACTAGCAGAACTTCATTTTACAAGCTAGTAAAAGATGTGTATCCAGAAAAAGAAATGACAGTGCATGTAAGTAGTTAGGGCTAAATACATCCCTTCATAAGTGATAGTTGACCAGTGAATGAATACCAGATCAGTTAGCCATGTGAAAGAGAATGACTGGAGAATAAAGTGGGGATTCTTAAAACAGTACTTCAAATGTATAAAATATCATCATGGAGCCTAAGAAAAAGATCCTAATACAGATCTAGGGGCTATATGTTGGTGTAGTATCCAAAGCTGCCAGGTTACAAGCTGTTGCCGGAAGTTGTACTGTTATTCATCCATAATGGGGAAGCACTGAAAGAATTTAAGTAGATTGCTGACATTCCAATTGTATTTCAGAAATATGGATAGTACAATAATTTTGTGGACAGATTGTAATGAGAGGCAAACAGACATGTAAGGAAGTTTTTGAAAAAAAAGTAATGAAAGTGTTTTATAAACAGAAAAGTTTTATAAATAATGGTGTAAATAAAGAGAAGGAGAAAAAAATCTATAATGCTTTTTTCTTTGGTTTGAGTGTCTGAGAGGATATTGTTTAAATTTATTATTGTGGTAGGAATTAACCAAGGCAAAAAATGAGTAGTCAACTTTAACTGTATTACAATTGAAGGTCCTCTCAGTCAAACCTCCCAGGACTTTAGAGTTTACAATTTTTGGATTTCCTCCCTTATCCCTTGAATGAGTTAGATTTCTCCAGGTTTCTATTGTTTCTTATAGGGAGTAACAGCAGAGACTGGTACACGATGGTGTAGAGCTACAATGACTGAGTCTCTCTGAAATAGAGCAAATCTTTCAGAGGTAATGTAAACATGTGCCTACAAAAGTAATCGCAACATTACATCTACAATTCATCTGAAGCTAATGAAGTCATTTGGTGTGACCAAGACACTGAGGAGATGAATTCTGACCATTGCATTTTTTGATGAAAGAAAACTATCTTGTGTTAATTGTATGGGTTGTTTCTATTTCCTAGTGAATTCTATTTTTAACTATTAAAGTTTTAGTTACAGATTTAGCAGTTATCAGAAAAATACAATTCTCATCCACTAATGAATGTGATTTTTCTCTCCATTCAGTTATCCTTGTTACTGGGGCTTGGTCAACAATAGATTTTTACATATAGTTATTCTTACTGATAATTGAAAAATGTAGTAGTAAAAATGTAAGAATAGAGGAAGAGTAACCAGATAAGAGACAAATGAAGATGTCTAGGTGAACAATTATGATGACTTAGACTCTAGAATTAGCAGTATAGATGATAGAAGTGAAGAGATTCAGGATTGAATATAAAAACATAAAAGAGTTAAGATTAACTCATAGGTTTTATGCCTGTACAACTGTATAAATTGTGGTGCCTTTTACTAAGTTAGGGAACATAGGGAAAAAGCACATACAGTGAATATAGTGGAAGCAGTTTTAAGGATACCTTTTTTTTCTATGTGAACTTTGAAAAAAACAACTTAACAATTAAAAGATGTAAAGTGAGTGCTGTGTGATTAACTCTGCAGCTCATGGAAAGAGGCTACATCTGACTACAGATAAACCTTTTGTTTTAGACATGTATAAATTTTATATAAAACACAGATTTCGGATAAAAATACACCGAAATCGAATACAGATAAACGAAAGGCTCAACACACTTCTTGGGTTATCCCAGAATTTAGATTTGGGGGATGGAGGAAACAAATTTTAAAAATGACCAGTATTACAAGTTGATATCCAAGAGAAAGCTTGACAGAAAACAAAAAAAAAGGGAGAAATGTATGTCAAATCTGTCTAATATGTTGAATAAATTGTGGATTGAAATTGTTATTAAATTAGAGTTAATGGAAATCTTTCTACCAAGTGATAAACTGGATTCAAGAGATTTAAGCAGAAGATAAAGGGGAACAATGCTAACAGGGCATTCTTTGATAATTGGCTGCAACATAGAAGAATGAAATATAGTGGTAACTAGAGTACGATGTTGATTGAAGGACTTTTTTGTGATAAAGTATGTCACAATATATCCTTACATTTTGGGGTTTCATTTTCATTTTTATTTTTTTGAGACAGAGTCTTGCTCTGTTGCCAAGGATAGAGTGTAGTGGTGAGATTTCCACTCACTGCAACCTCTGCCTCCCAGGCTCAAGTGATTCTCCCACTTCAGCATCCCAAGTAGCTTAGAGTACAGGAATGTGCCACCATGCCTGGCTAATTATTTTGTATTTTTAGTAGAGGCAGGGTTTTGCCTTGTTGCCTAGGCTGGACTTGAACTCCTGGACTTGCCTAGGCTGGACTTGCACTCCTGGACTCAAGCAATCTACTGGTCTCAGCCTCCCAAAGTACTGGGATTACAAGTGTGAGCCACCATGCCAAGCTACAATGTATCCTTATGTTGATAGGAATTATGATGCAGGAAGAAGAAAGGAACTTGCAATAAAAAAAATTTAGTATAGGTTTATCAGTGGGATACAAGGATCATATGGATGGTTTGACTTTTAATAGGATAGAAACATTTCAAATTCACTTTTTATAATAGAAGGAAAAAATAGTTAGGTAAATTTGGGACTATATAGAGGTGGAAGACCTCTTCTGATTGCATACATTGTCTCAGTAATGTAACAAAAAAATCATCAGCTGACTGATAACAGGAGAAAAAAAATGGAAGAAATAGTTGCATAGAAAAATGGAAAAAATTAACTGATATGGAAAGTATAGGAGAACCACCTGTAGACTTATACTGATGAATTAAAGATGAGCATGTGTGTTGGATGGGGGGTAACAGGGGGAGTTGCCCAGCTATATACACTACTCCAGTGCAGACAGAATGTTTAACTTAAGGGCACTGTGATCCACACTCCCTCAACCTCAGGAGATTTAATCGATGGAGAGAAAGCAAACCTCGGTGTTTATGCACTGAGGATCATTAGGCAATGACCTTTACATATTTGGGTCATTGGTTCTAAGACCTGTATGCAGCAACACTAGAATGAGAGGGTTGATAAAATGTGAAAATATATGCATATTTAGCTTATGCATCACACGAGGGTCTATATAATTTTAAAATTAGGGTATTGGAGTGACTGAGCTATCAAGATAGACGGTGGTTGCCAGACGAAGTCATGATTAAAAACAAGACTCAAGTGTTGGTTCAATTATTGTTAATTTAAAATCTAGTTGTGGCAATTAGATTGGATGACTGGGGTGAGGTGGAAGACAAATGTGTTAAGAGAGGAGAAAGTTGCACAGAACTATGGAGAATGGATAACCTTTTTTGTTGGAAGCAAGCCCCCCAAAATCTGGTCATAAACTGGCCCCAAGACTGGCCATGAACAAAATCTCTGCAGAACTGTGACATGTTCATAATGGCCCTAATGCCCGCGCTGGAAGGTTGTGGGTTTACAGGAATGCGGACAAGGAACACCTGGCCCACTCAGGGAGGAAAACCACTTGAAGGCATTCTTAAGCCACAAACAATGGCGTGAGTGATTTATGCCTTAAGGGCGTGTTCCTGCTGCAGTTAACTAGCCCAACCTATTCCTTTAATTCATCCCATCCCTTGGCTTCCCATAAGGGATACTTTTAGTTAATTTAACATCTATAGAAATAACGCTAATTACTGGTTTGCTGTTAATAAACACGTGGGTAAATCTCTGCTTGGGGCTCTCAGCTCTGAAGGCCTTGAGACCCCTGATTTCCCACTTAACACCTCTATATTTCTGTGTGTGTGTCTTTAATTCCTCTAGTGCCTCTGGGTTAAGGTCTCCCCCACCAAGCTGGTCTCAGCACTTTTTATACTAATGATCATGAATACTGAAAATGGTACCAAAACACCAGGGCCAGTCTAGGTCCTGCTGCTTACAGTGCAGAAAGCCAATTACTGAGATGAAGAGTATTGTCAAGGAAGAAGGCTTGAACTGGGTGCTGCTTCTGAGGAGATGGGAGCTCAGTCTCCAATCCATCTCCCTGACCAACCAAAATAAGGGGTTTATATAACAGAAAAGAGATGTAACAATGTGTAAGAAAACAGTAACTAAGGAGGAAAAAGGAAGCAATCACAATGAATAAGGGATACTGGCATCTTATTGTCTGGATACGGTTATGTGGTGAGTTTCAGTTCTTTGCTACGTTTTTGTTTTCTTTTTGAGAGGCCTGAGGTGATTTCCTGAGGAAAGAACTCAGATAAAACAAATACAAGTTTCATGCTTTAAGACCAGAAGGGTCAATTTCTATATTTATCACATACAAGCAAAAGGCTGGGAGCGGTGGCTCACGCCTGTAATCCCAGCACTTTGTGGGGCTGAGGCGGGTGGATCATGAGGGCAGGAGTTCAAGACCAGCTTGAACAACATGGTGAAACCCCGTCTCTACTAACAGTACAAAAATTAGCTGGGCGTGGTGGCACGTGCCTGTAATCCCAGCTACTCAGGAGGCTGAGGCAGGAGAATCACTTGAACCCAGGAGGCGGAGGTTGCAGTGAGCTGAGATAGTGCCACTACACTCCAGCCTAGGTGACAGAGAGAGACTCCATCTCGAAAAAAAAAAGCAGTCTGTGTGACGATTAGGTTGGTTTCAAAAACACGACTGGTATAATACAATGAATTTCTTCCATGGATAAGGTCAATTAGCAGAAGGAAATTTATGACTCTGACAGAATGAAATCAAATTTTACAATCTGATGGCATGGAGATCAAAGCCCTGGTCTTTTTGACAGCATGTATGCTAAAAAATGTGGGGGAGCTTCAATTATTTGTTGGATCACAGGTAATCTGGAAGGTAAGGCATGTAGGGCATGACAAGCCACCAAATCATTTTCTTTTATGTATGATTTTACAACATCAGATTTAAAGACTATTGAGTAAAATTATGTTTTCTTATGAAACATTTTAAAACCCTTTATTGTTCACAGGGCCTGGGTTTAAACTTAATATGGACTCTTGCCATTTGTTAATTGAAGCATTTCTGATTATCATTCTAATTCCATCAAACACACATACTGGATCTGTTATTTTGTACTGATTATTTCCATGTAGGCTCCAATGCAAATTAGCATCTAACTTACAATACCTCGAAGGAGTTCCAGAACACGACCATTTAGTACTTCAGAAATCAAAGTTGCATTCTTTTTTATACAGTAATTATATAAGATGTATGTATGCCTCTTGTCTTTCAAGCCTGAAATTAATTTTTTGAAATCTGCATTTTTGCCATATGATAAGCATTGAGTCTCAAGAAACAGTTTGCTTCAGTGAAGAATAACTAAGTCAAGGGTATTGCTTTCAATCTTTAACAGAATGCAGATTGCTTACTGAAAAGCAAAGCCTTCATTTCATAAATTGAACAGAAAGATAATTGAAAATAATTGTAAGTATTTAAAAGTAGATCACTTGAAAAAGTCAAATCTAAATATCTCTCGTGAAAGCCTGTACTTTTATTTAAATAAAAAGTATTTTCATTTATCTTAAACATTTTAGTGTTTTGTTCTATTCGTTTTAAACTAGACTTGACTAGCATGAATTATTCAGCATTAAGTTTTTTCTTTATTTAAAAAATAAATTCTTAAACATTTTTAATATTTGATAAAAAGCACATCTTCTATATTCATTAAAACTAAACCTCATATAGAAAACATTTATTCTTCTAATTGCTAGCAACTCAACCTTTTAATGAATGACATAAGCTACTAATATTCACTCATTTTTAAAGCAAGAAAAGAGTAGTCAGATAATTATAATATTAAAAGAAAAGAAAAACAGAAATGAAGGCCAACCTGAAATTCTGTATTCTACAAAATGATCCTTTAAAAGTGAAGAATACTTTTTCTGAAAAATAAAAACTGAAGAAATGTGTTGCCTATAAAATTGTCTTGTAAAAATGTTTTAAAATGTTATTTAGGAAGAAAAATGATATAGTTCAGAAACTTGTATCTAAATGAAGAATTCAGCAAAAGTATTAGAGAAGGAATACATACAGATAAATAAAATATTGTATTTTTCTAATTCCTAGTTGATCTAGGAGATAAAAGTTTGTTAACGTAATAACAACAAAAATTGTATTTGTTAATTATAGAAAGTGTGGAAATGAAATATATGATGATGTTATGAGGGGCAGATGGGACAAATTGAGAGTATTTTTCTTAGAAGATATGTGCACTGCACATGAAGTGGTATATCATTATTTGAAAGAAGATGCCAGGCACAGTGGCTTATGCCTGTGATGTCGGCACTTTGGGAGGCTGAGAAAGATCACCTGAGCTCAGGAGTTTGAGACCAGCCTGGTCAACATAGTGAAACCTCATCTCTCTATATATAAAAAAAAAAAAAACCGTCACATGCAGTGGCATGTACCTGTAGTCCAGTCTTGGGAGGCTGGAATGGGAGGATCACTTGAGCCTGTAAGGTCAAGGCTACAGTAAGCTGAAATTGTACCACTGCACTCCAGCCTGGCTAACAGAGTGAGAAAGTGTCTCAAAAAAAAAAGAAAAAAAAAAAAAAGAAATCCTGAGAGAAGACTTAATACTTACAATAGTTGTAAATCATGTTGTAACCTTTAGGGCAAATACTAATAAAAGATAAAACCATAATTAAAATGCTAAGAGAGGAGAAAAAATGAGATTTTTTTTAAAAAGTGATCAATTAACACCACAGAAGGCAGAAAAAAAAAGAGTGGATGCCGAGTGATGGTTACTAGAGACTGAGAAGGGTAGCAGGGAGGGGAGGCAAGCGAGGATGGTCAATAGGTGCAAAAATATAGTTAGATAATTTGAATAAGACCTAGTATTTGATAGCACAACAGGGTGACTATACTCAACAATAATTTATTATATATTTTAAAATAAAATATATAAAAGAGTGGAATTAAAATTTCCTTAATAGAAAGAAATGATAAATGCTTGAGGTGATGGATATCCCAATTATCCTGATTTGGTCATTACACATTGTATCCCTGCATCAAAACATCCTATGTGACCCATAAATATATACACAAAAATAACAAGAACAAGGGGCAGAAAGCAGTTACAGAATGGTAGACATGAATCCAAACATGTTAATAATCACTTTAAACTTCAATGGTCTAACTACACCAATTAAAAGATAGAGTGGATACACTGTTGAGACCCACCTGTATGTCATCACCAAGAAATCTTTAAGAGACAGAGATTAAAGTAAAGAAATGGAAAAGATGTGGCATAGTAGCAGTAATAATCTAAAGATAACAGTGGTACTATGTTCATTTGCTAGGGCTGTTATAACAAAATACCACACACTGTTTGACTTAAACAACATAAATTTATCTTCTCACAATTCTAAAGGCTAGAAGTCTGAGATCAAAGTTTTGGCCTGGTTGGTTTCTTCTACAGCCTCTTTCCTTGTCTTGTAGACAGTAATCTTCTTTCCATCTTTAAATGGTCTTACCTCTGCATGTGTCTAGGTCATCCTTTTAAGGACCCAAATTGTAATGAATTAGGGCCCATACTACCAAATCTCATGTTAATTTAATTTTCATTTTAAGGATGCTATCTCTAAGTGTAGTCATACTCTGAGGTACTGGGGTTTAGGACTTCAACATAAAAATTTTAGAGGAACACAATTCTGCTCATAACTGGTAGTTATATTAATTTTAGACAAATTGGACTTCAGAAGAAAATAAAATATCAGGGATAGAGAGAGGCATTACATGATGAAAAAACGGTCATTTCTCCAAGAAGGTGTAACAATCCCTAATGTGAATGTCTTTAATAAAAATGTCAGTATATGTAAGGCAAGAACTCATAGAAATGCAAGGTGATATAGACAAATCTATTGTTATATTTGGAAATGTCAAGACCCCCCTATGAGTAACTGACAGACCAAGGAGGCAGAAAATCAGTATAGTTGAACAAAATTGGTATCATTGAATTGAACAACATCATCAATCTACTGCATACACTTGATGTTTATAAAATACTTCATCCTCCAACAGAAGAATACACATTTTTCTCAAGATATCATGAAACATTCACTAAACTAGACCACATTCTGGGCAATAAAACACACCTCAACAAATTATTTTTACAAAGTAGATGTCAAAGTATATTTTTAGACCAAAATAGAATCAAAGGTGAGATCAATAATTAAAAGATACTTGGAAAATTCTAAATATATGGAAATTAAATAACACATTTCTAAATAACATCTAGGTCTCAGAATAAGTCTGAAAAAATGTATAAATATTTTGAACTCCATAAAAATGAAAATAAACTTATTGCAATTTGTATGATGCAGCAAAATAATTCCTAGAGGGTAGGTGGTAAGAAAATGTGTACATTACAAAAGAAGAAATATTTAAAATCAGTATTCTAGTATCACAAATTACAACACTAAAAAAATATTGTAAATCCCAAATAAGTAGAAATAATAAACAGTAAAAATTTGAGAATAAATTAATAAAAATCAAAACAGAACAGTGAAAAGTATGCTATTAGAAAACATTAATAAAATTTATAAACCTCCAACCAGCTAACCAACAAGAAAGAAAGGAGAAACAAATTACAAGTAACAGAAATATTACTACTGATTTCATGGATATTAAAATGATAGTCCGGGAGTATTGTGAATGAAACTATATCCATAACTTTGATAACCTAGATAAAATGGACCAATTGTTTGAAAACACAATTAAAATAAAACTCAAGAAGAAATAAACAATCTGTATAGGCCTATATCTATTAAATAAATTGAATCAACAGTTAATAACTTTCAAAACAGAAAGCATCAGACCCAGTGATTAGCGGTGGCTACCCTAAGGCCCACAAGCAGACCAGGTGAGGGAGTCATGAGGAAAAGTAAGGTGATATTCTAATTACTTAGAAAATATTTATTTCGTTCTTTAAATTTTTTATCTGCTTTTCTATATTCCTAAAAGACTACTAATAAAATACTCATTTGGTTGCACTCAAAACTTTTTTTCTACTAAAAATAATCTAGGTGAATGGTAAGAAAAAAAGTTGGGAAATAAACGGCCAGGCGCAGTGGCTCATGCCTGTAATCCCAGCACTTTGGGGGCCTGAGGCAGGCAAATCACAAGGTCAGGAGATTGAGACCATCCTGGCCAACAGGGTGAACCTCTGCCTCTACTAAAAATACAAAAATTTGCTGGGCGTGGTGGCTCACGAATGTAATCCCAGCACTTTGGGAGGCCGAGGTGGGTGGATAACGACATCAGGAGATCGAGACCATCTTGGCTAACACGGTGAAACCCCGTTTCTACTAAAAATACAAAAAATTAGTCGGGCATGGTAGCGGCGCCTGTAGTCCCAGCTACTCGGGAGGCTGAGGCAGGAGAATGGCGTAAACCCGGAGGCGGTGCTTGCAGTGAGCCAAGATCGCGCCACTGCACTCCAGCCTGGGCGATAGAGTGAGACTCCATCTGAAACACAAAACAAAACAAAAACAAAAACAAAACAAAATACAAAAATTAGCTAGATGTGGTGGCGGGCGCCTGTAGTCCCAGATACTGGGGAGGCTGAGGCAGGAGAATCACTTGAACCCGTGAGGTGGAGGCTGCAGTGAGCCAAGATCGTGCCACTGCACTCCAGCCTGTTGACAGAGCAAGACTCAGCCTTAAAAGAAAAGAAAAGAAAAGAAAAGAAAAGAAATAAAACAACTGTGAACCTTTCATTACAGAAAGGAGCCCCACATCCTCACATCTTTTAAAGGCCATGATGGGCTGGGCACAGTGACTCACGCCTGTAATCCCAGCACTTGCTACTGGGGGAGGCTGAGGCAGGAGAGTCGCCTGAACCAGGAAGGCAGAGGTTGCAGTGAGCTGAGATTGCACAACTGCACTCCAGCCTGGGTGACAGAGTGAGACTCTGTCTCAAAATAAAATAAAATTAAATTAAATTAAAATAAAATAAAATAAAATAAAATACCATCAGGATTTTAGTGACAATTCACACCCTATTCCCTGCACCCTCCTCCTATCCTGCATGAGATATGTGATATAGCATGCAACATATCATGATATGTTACTCAAGAGTGCTTCTCAAGCTGACTGTCACTGGCCTCCATAGAGATTCTGAATCAATATTCGCTCGGTAGTTTCAGCTGACTCTAATGCAGGTGTTTTTGAATCCACTTAAAGAGCACTTCTACAGGACCATATTACACTGAGGTCTGCAAATCAGTTCAGTGTTTCCTTTCGTTATTGTCCCTAAGTAAAAACGATATATTAACCATTTTTTGAACTGTCAAGCAAATTATTGATAAATAGTTTTGACATAATGTAAAATTCTAGTTGAGTTTATATTTTTATCTCTATATTTTATGTAGTTTATTGTTAATTCTTAAAAATTGAATTACAGTTTTATTTTAAAAATAGAGGTTTCCAATGTAACCTGAGCTTCAAAAGACTGTAGTAGTATAGTAAAACCTTCAAGATTAAAAGTCAACACACCTCACTTTGATATATATTTTTTTCTTTTCTTTTCTTTTCTTTTTTTTTTTTTTTTGAGAGAGAGTTTCACTCTTGTTGCCCATGGTGGAGTGCAATGGCATGATCTGGGCTCATGGAAACCTCTGCCTCCTGGGTTCAAGCAATTCTCCTGCCTCAGCCCCCTGAGTAGCTGGGATTACAGGCATGTGCACCACTACGCCCAGCTAATTTTATATTTTTACTAGAGATGGGGTTTCTCCATGTTGGTCAGGCTGGTCTCAAACTCCTGACCTCAGGTAATCTGCCCGCCTTGGCCTCCCAAAGTGCTAGGATTACAGATGTGAGCCACCACGCCTTGCCACATGTTTCTCTATATGTGTAGAACTTATTGTCTCTCCTACACACCTCATAATACCGAAATGCATATTTAGTTTCATTTCATAATTGAACCATGCTATTAGACAAATACATGTTTCCATCTTAAATTGTCGCTTCTGTAAACCAATGTTCAAAAACGATGTTTCTGTTTTGTGTATTTTCAACTTGAATTTGGACCAAAAAATATGAACAAATATAAATAAATTCTTCATCACATTTCTCCCTAAAAATAATTTCACGTATAGCGATTAAGACTCTAATGTTATTTCTATGAAAATAATAGTATTTTAAAATTATGAAATATATGCCAAAACTATTTTTTATTATGTCTGTAAACTTCCCACTTAATATCACTTGACCTATGTGGTAGTTAATGTCCCTCTAGATATATTCCTTCTCTAAACACCAGAACTTGTGAATATATTACTTTTCGTAATAAAAGGGACTTTCTGGGTGTGATTATGAACCTAAACTTAAGTTGCTAATGGGGGTATGTTCTATGCTACCCCAAGGGCCCTTTACAGTGGAAGAGTAGTGGGAAAGAGAAAGGGAGGCAAATGTATGTGACTTTCAAGGAGTGGTCTGAAGGATGCAATGTTGTTCACTTTGAAGATGAAAAAGTCACAAGGGAATGAATGCAGGCATCCTATAGAATCTACAAAAGGCAAAGAAATGACATATTCTGAAGCCTCTGGAAATGAAGATAGTTCTCCAAAGACTTGAGTTTAACCCAGTGATATTTGCATTGGACTTGATTTGTAAAGCCATAAGATAATGAAAGTGTGCTGTATTAAGTGACTGGGTTTATGGTTCTCTCTTATTTTAGCATTGGAAGACTAATGTCATGGATGAAAATGAAGCACCAATGATCTCCAGACAGAACATTGTGAAGTCTTGGATTATAAATCTGGGCATCAATCAGAACCATCAGAAATGGCCATTTAAGGATGGCCAACTGAAATCCAAGTTAAACAGAGATTACAATACAAAAATAGTTGAGTTAATCCACTCAGGTCTACGAAATCCCTATGCATATATTTACTTATCATTATATTGCAGTATAAGCAAATGAAAGGGTTACTTAAAATTAAATTTTAATATATCTACTAGACCTGATTCTTACGTGTGACTTTTACTAGTAAAGTATGCTAGTCAGAATAATAAAGGCTTATTTGATTTCAAATAAAAGTATGCACCACCAGAAAGTCTACAATCAGTTGTGTTTAGTTTATATTTTTAAAACATTATATAAACTGTGGTAATGTTTTTACTAACCCAAAATATTATTTCTAGATACATTTTTGATAGTTGTTATTGTTGTTTTCAATGTTTCAGGCACTGTGTGAGTGCTGTCCAGGAATTACTTAATTTTTGCATATGTTTTACGAATGTAATAGTAACTGATAGGCTTTGGCTCTTTGTCCCTACCCAAATCTCATGTTGAATTGTAATGGGCACATGTTGATGGAGAGGCCTGTTGGGAGGTGAGTTGATTGAATCAAGGTGTGGACTTCCCCCTTGCTGTCTTTGTGATAGAGTTCTCCTGAGATATGATTGTTAAAACGTTATCACTTCCTTCTTTATTTTCTCTCTCCTACTCCTCCATAAGATGTGCTTGCTTCCCCTTTGCCTTCCGCCATGATTATAAATTTCCTGAGGCCTCTCAGCCATGCAGCCTGGGGAACTGCAAGTCAATTAAATCTCCTTTGTTCATAAACTACCCAGTCCCAGATAGTTCTTTATAGCAGTGTGAAAACCAACTAAGACAGTAAATTTTCCACATTCACTTTTAGTAAGCTTCCGAGTTGTGATTCAAATCATGACAAATCCTGAACCTATCCTGAATCGCTACACTACCTACAAATTCGAACCCCATTTTGCCATGTTGAACCATTCATCGCTCTTTCTCCTCCTTCACACTCGTTTTCATGTACTCAGGGGTAATTGAAAAATATTTATTGCTTTCATTAGTGGGAATATTTACAACCACATGAATTTGTTCTTAGCCAACATAAAACTCTGATTTCTTTAACACATATGCTTCCACAACAAAAAATAAGACTCGAGTTAGGTCGTGGAGAGGACAGTGGTAACACAGCATAAAATAAACTTTACTACAACTAAAGGAAATATTGACACACATCGAGTCATAACTTTTTCCATTTTGATACTTTTTTTTTTTTTTTTTTTTTTGAGACACAGTTTCACTCTTGTTGCCCAGACTGGAGTGCAATGGCATGATCTCGGCTCACTGCAACCTCTGCCTCCCGGGTTCAAGCAATTCTCCTTCCTCAGCCTCCCAAGTAGCTGGGATTACAGGCATGTGCCACCCTGCTCGGCTAATTTTGTATTTGTAGTAGAGACTGGGCTTCTCCATATTGGACAGGCTGATCTTGAACTCCTGACCTCAGGTGATCCGCCCGCCTCGGCCTCCCAAAGTGCTGGAATTACAGGTGTGAGTCACCGCGCCGGGCCCATTTTGATACTCTTTTATTAGGAAAAAAAATATCCTGAACATTACCCGAGTTTTTTTCTGTTTAATGCAGCACACATCAGTGCTATTCCATTAAAACAGATAATTTTCTCACACTTTCCAGCAGGTGGCAGCACAGACTCACTATTTGAACCAAGTTTACACTTCTCATGAATACAGAATATTTAGAAACATCTTGGGGCACTGTAAAACATATCTTTATAAAAATGTTAATAGTGGCAAATTTTTTTTATTATTGCAAATCATATTTGTGTAGGAAAAGTAAAATTCAAGATCATGGTGAGTTACCCTTTGAATTATAACTTTTCTTAGAATCATCTCAGGCACATTTAATGAAGCTTTCTTTGAGAGACTATTAGTGTTTAATAAATCTAAAATAGAATAAAAGTTGCTTAGAAAATCTGTCTTAATTAGTGAGACATATCTTTTTTACTGTACATAATCCTAATACTATGTTGGATATTTAATTAATTTAAAGAATAAAACAACATTAGAACACTTGCTTTAACATGAATTCTACTCAGTAGAATACTTGTCATATGCGAGAGAAAACATCTGCATTATCCAAACTAGCTTTTCTCCTCTGTTCTCCAACATCGCCGTCCAACTGATTGTATCAATTGGTAAACTCGATTTTTTTCAAGCTGTCCATCTCCCTCTTTCCCATTCCATGTATCAGCTCTTGTCAAGTCTTACTAATCTTACCACTTACATTTTATAGGATCTGTCTAATCTTTTCTATTTTTCTGTCACTTCTCTGGTCTCAGACACCATATTATCGAGATAACCTCTCTGTCTCACAAAATATCCACCAGCCTCAATATTTCACTATTACTGTGCATTGGAGCGAGAAAAATTTCTGTAGCACAAATTATGTCATATCTTTACCTTTCTAATTCTATGGAAGGCTTTGTTAGTGCTCCTTGGATAGAGTTAACCTCCTTTACTCAACAAGTTAAGATAATGTGTTAGGTGCTGGAGTATAAATAATGAATAAAGAACAAATTGGCCTCAACTACTGAGTGTAAATATTTCAGGCAAGGTTAATGAAAAATACATATAAAATTAATATTAATGTAAAAATTAATATTATGGTTTGACTGTGTTAAAGAAGTTCAGGATGTTAAGGGAGCATAAAATAAAAGAAAGTGGTCCAAAAATTCTCTCTGAGAAATGCCATTTATGTTAAGGATTCCAAGAGGGAGGAATGAAACAATGGAGAAGGGAGAGAAGAATGAATGGGCAAGTAGAATGGGTGGAGACCATGACACTGTGTGTGAGCTGTATCCCTCCTATGCAGCTTGAGTGACATGCTGAAGAGCTACTGGCTTATACTTGAACTTTGTTGTCATTGAAGAATTGATGCTTGGGGAATTCCCTGATCAGATTTGTAATTTAGGAACTCAAATTGCATGAGAGGAATGATTTGTGGCTGGGAGTGAGGGGAGTGAAACACAAAACAAGGAGAGGAGTGACTACTTAAGAATGTGGTTTTTAAGGCCTATAGTGGAGTTGTGGAAACAGAGCTGAGAAATGAAAAAACGTGTAAAAATGATAAAATATTTCAACAGAAGAAATTACATTGCAGAAAGGTCTTTGTAATGAGTCTTAAGATTGCAACCTGTATAATTTATAGAATTGAAATGTCATTACTAAACTAGTAATTATAGAAGAACCAACATGATGATTGATTAATACAGGCTGATGTTCTATATTTTGAAGTTGAGCATCCTGTGATTTGCCAGTGGGCTGTCACAAATAGAATTTCGATTAAAGTTTCAACCTCAAAATGGAGAGATAGTTCAGTATCTAGGGCTTAGTGGAGGCTTAGAGCTAACCGCAAGGAACTGAGGTACGAGTGCCATGGTGAAATGGGAAAAGTTCCCTTATCCCCCTCGCAGGGCGTGAGATGGGGGTGTAGCTCACTTCTTAGATGCCCCATTGGTTAAGCCCCTAAGGTAAGCATGCAGTTGGTCAGGCTGTGAGGCTCTGACCCCATAGCAGTGTCTAGGGGTGAGTGTTTACAGCTTCTGAACCCCCAGTGGACATGTGTTACAGGTTGCTCATTTAGATTAGCTGTCTGTAGGTGGCTTGTGTTAGCTCAGTTAGACCCCTGCCTTATCACAAGGATGGAGGGCTTTCTGTATCCCGGGGTTTCTTGCCTTGGTGTACCAGAAGAATCGGATCACCTGTGGGCTTGGAGAATGAGTGCAAGGTTTTATTGAGTAGAAGTAGCTCTCAGCAGATGTGGGAGTCAGAAGGGAGATGGAGTGGAAAGGTGGTTTTCTTCCGTAGTTGGGCTTCTCAGCAGCTGGGCTCTCCTCTAACTGCCCCGGCCAAACTACATCTTTCCAGCCTGCCAGCCTGCCAGCCTGCCAGCCTGCTGATCCATATTGATGTGCTCTTAGGCCAGTGTGTTCCTCTTGACGTTCAGCCACTTGTGTGTACCCACTAGGGTGTCGAGGTTTTTATAGGGACAGGATGGGGTCGTGGTGGGCCAGGCTGGTCTTGGGAAATGCAACATTTGCGCAAGAAAACAAATGTCTGTCTTCACTTAGGTCCATGGGCCCAGGTCCTGGAGTGGAGCCCTAGCCACGTACCTGCTTTTCTCTACCCAGCCCTTCCTTACCCCTCTCCTGTATCAATGGAAGTAAAGATAGTGTGCCTCAAACTCTCTTTTCAAGACATCTGGCTGCGAAAAGATCAAAAGTATGGGACAGAAACAGTGGAGAAAATGCCTGTGTTTTGTTTCATACCTTGTGTTTCATTTCATATCTTAGGATGGGAGGAGCATACATCTTAAATACTGAGGTCAAAGAGTCAGCAAAAATTAGTGGCTAAAGAATCATCGTGAGTACATATTCAATGGTACAACATCCCACAGGTGTGGGAGGCATGTAGGTGATAGAGAACACAGGAAATGTGATATTGAGTGTGAGAGCAGACACCAGCCTCTTCCACATGGACATGAGGGGAGGATGGGT
This sequence comes from Macaca mulatta, assembly GCF_049350105.2. Lineage (NCBI taxonomy): Eukaryota > Metazoa > Chordata > Mammalia > Primates > Cercopithecidae > Macaca > Macaca mulatta. The sequence continues at coordinate 79,679,824 of NC_133422.1, forward strand.
GAGGATGTGAAGATTTTTGTAGGTGAAGAACAAGTTCACTTTGGTTTTCCAGTTTTAAAATAGAAAATGAGACAATCAGCTGAGAACAAACAAGATGATTGTAGTTTGGGGCACTTTTGTAAACAAATGAAACTTTATAATCTTGACTTTAGAGAAAGAAAAAGAACTGACTAGAAGCACGAGGAAGTACTGAATGCAAGAAATGAATCATTATTACAATTCTAGATTATAGGACATTAGAGTCAGCTTTCAATGCCGTGAGAGACAGTGAGGTCACATAGTGGGTAATGGGTGTTAAATATTTCAGAAGGGTACATTTTGGGGTCACCACCTCACATAAAAAGAGTGGTAAGTTTACAAAAATATGTCCTACTACTCCTTTACAAAGGGTAACAAAGAGCACAAAAAACAACAAAGCAATACCAGGGTTTTTAAATAAGAAGTTTATAGTAAAATTAGAGTATGAAGAGTATGTTTGAGCAATGTGTTAAACAATATACTTTTAAAGTAGGTTGGACATATAAGAATGGCACAGATATAAATATTGTTTAGGAACTTACAAGAAAATTGATGTTATTAAGAAGAAAACTTGTGCACCTCACAATAAACTTCAAAATCCTACTGAATCAAGATAAAAATGAAGAGAGATGGAAGTGATAGATTTCTCAGTCAAATGCTGTGCAATTGCCTAAGAACCTTTTCCTTCTGGTTCTCAAAGATGTTCTACCTCTTCAATGATAGATTGCTCTACAGTAGTCTCTTCTTTTTCCCCCTCATCTCAATTAACCTTCCATTTTCTCCTTTGAGTATTTTGAGTCCCAACATTTTCCCTCTTTGGTCAATTTGTACTTCTTTCTGATTTCGTGTTTCTCTCTTTTCTTTTCTTCTAATTTGTTACATTTATGTGTAACTACTCTGTACTCAGCCTGGTGTTAAATCCAGTTTTTAAGGTATATAATATTAAAGAGCAATATTACAATGATTTAAATACTATCGATTGTTTTGCCTGACTTTATTCTGGAACTCAAGAAACATAAACAAATATAATTTTTTTAAAAAATTATTTTTGTCTCAAAAGACAAAACCGTGGACTAGAACAGAGAAAAGATTTAATTTTACTACAATAATCAAATTCATTTCTTTTTATTGAAGATAATTTTTGCAAAATCAGCAGACAAAAAAATCACCTGGTTTATGAGGTAAATGAAGGTTTTCTTTATTTATAAAAAAAAATTTCTTTAAAATGTTTTTCCATTTTTATTTTTTCACATACTGTACCTGTCTGTTCTCATGCTGCTAATAAAAAGATAGCTGAGGCTGGGTAGTTTAGAAAGGAAAGAGGTTTATTTGACTTACAGTTTCACATGGCTGGCAAGGCCTCACAATCATGGCAGAAGGTGAATGAGGAGCAAAGTCACATCTTACATGGTGGCAGGCAAGAGAGCGAGTGCAGGGAAACTCCCCTTTATAAACCCATCAAATATCGTGAGACTTATTCATTATCATGACAACAGCATAGGAAAAACCCGCCCCCATGATTTAATTACCTCCTACCAGGTCCCTCCCACAACATGTGGGGATTATGGAAGCTACAATTCAAGATGAGATTTGTGTGGGGACACAGTCAAACTATATTGCATACTGAAGAAGAAACTATGTGTTTCTTTTAAGTTGCCAATATATTGACATACCTGTTTGTTTATTGACTTATCACTGTTCACATATTCAAGATGCTTGGAAACAACACCCCCTTAACCATCTGAGGTATATACAAGTTTGGCTTAATAAAAAGACCACACAGCAGAGTAAAGAGGAATGGAACATGTACAATGGAATTCCTAAGAAGAAATGTAGATTTCATATTCCCTTTCTTGGTAGGATGATGTATTAGCTATAGAAACAAAAGTTCGGTGCAGAAAATAACCCACAGAAATATAAGGAACATACAATAATCACGTTTTACGTCTTGAGTCAGACTGAGGTCAGTTGACCTAAATTTTGTGATAATGTGCATCTCTGCTGGTATGAATTGGGTTCATATTTGTTTGTGTCTAGCTATGGTTCATTTATCTAGCTTGAGCTCAGCTGTGGGCGGCTCTGCTTCAAGGGCCCCTAATCCACACCTCAGTCCCATGAACTTGCTAGGAATGTTCTCACTCTCCCGGCAATTTCAGAGGAGCTTATGCACAGATGAAAATATGTAGGGACTCTTGAAGCATATGCTTCGATCTGGCCCATCATCACTTTTGCTTCATTCTGTTGGCCAAAGCATATTGTATGGCTGACGCTAATGTGAAGAAACAGAAAACTGCACACTGTTCACGTTTGAAGGGCCCTTCAAGTTATGGCAAAAGGTGTAATCCAGGGAGAAGTGCAGATGGTTGCCAATAAGATAATCTACTTAACCACCTGACCAAGTAATAGTTTTAGAAACAGAAAATCGATATTTGGAATGCCCATTGCTTATTCCTCACTACATAGTTAACCTTCAGACTGCTGTACATTGCTTAGATTTCTTTCTTCTAATAAAAATTCCATTACCTCTGTGAAAGTTATCCTGAGAGAAAGAAATAAAAACTATTTATATAAGATGATTGTACTTGAATTTTCATTCACTTAAGTTTCTCTGCAGTACAATTTCCTTCCCTCTTTTTGAGAATCACTGAATTGTAATCAGAGACAGCTTCATATTATTTTAAACTGTGAAAACTACTGATATTTATCTTTTAAGCCCTTTAATACACATTAAAATCCTTGATATAGGCTTCACCAACCAAACGCACCTACCATAGACTTGAATTAAAATTTAATCATGTGAGAAGTCAAGGAAGACAAGGGGACAGTGGCAGCTGCATCCAGTTTCTGTAGCTGCAGTTGTAGCAGTTTGAGTGACAGTATGAATGTCCTGTGTTTATGAAGTCATCAGTGATGTAATCTGTAGTATTTGTTACCACTGAATACAAGGAGAAGAAAAATAATTTAAGCCCAAGAGAATCCCAAAATGTAGCTCACCCTGGCAATGCCTGGCCCATTTTCCCTAGACCTTTCATATTCTCTGGGTGATTTTCAACAGTATCTTCATCCCTGAAGCTGAAAACTCCTTTCCCTTGGATTCTGGAAAGATCAGTTTCCTACATAGTTTTGGCAGCAGGCAGGATATGCAGGGATATATAGCACCCAGGAGCAGCCCTCATCAATGACGCTTAGGAGTTAAGGTATAAAAACCACAGATAATTGACCCCATGAATAGGGCTGATAGAAGTGTGCACTTGCATCCTTTCCCAGTGTTTCTCCAGTGGATTAAGCCTGAGTAGCACTTTAGGGCAGTTGTCATAATACTATAGTCATTAATAGGCATTTATTCTATTATCAATTTCCTACTTCCTTAAGCATTTCATTTTCCAAATCTACTACTTTTACTTGAATTATAGAGGCTGGGTCTGTTTCTTAGAGAGTTTACATTAAGATGCTAGGTTTATATTTCTGATGCTAAGTGAAATGGTAGAGCTTTAAAAAAACACAACCACCTTACATGGTTAGAGGCAAGAAAAATTCAGATTCCTTAAGAGTGAAGAAACCACAATGAGATTATCAGCTGACATCTGTTGGAATGTCTGTTATCAAAAAGACAAAAGATAAGTGTTGACAAGGATGTGGCTAAAAAAAATGCTTGTGCACTGTTGGTGGGAAAGTAAGTTAGTATAGCCATTACAGAAATACTATGGAGGTTTCTCAAGAAATTAAAAATAGAAATATCATATAATTCAGCAAACCTATTTCTGGTTATGCAGACAAAGGAATTAAAATCAGTGCCTCAGAGAGATATTTATATCCCCATGCTAATTGCCCCACCATTGACAATAGCTAAGATATGGAAACAACCTAAATATCTGTTGACAAATGGATTAAAAAATTCTTGCTATATCAGATATGTAACAAAATAATATGTAGCCTTAACAAAGAAGGAAATCCTTCCTTTTGTGACAACATAGGTAAATCTGGAGGAAGTTATGCGAAGTGAAATAAGCCAGACACACAGAAAGAAAAATACTGTGTGATCTCACTTACATGTGGACTCTACAATCGTCAAACTCACAGCAGCATAGAGTAAAATGGTGGTTTTCAGTGGCTAGGGGTAGGGAGAGATGGGAGATGTTTATCACAGGGTACACAATTGCAGTTACACAAGACGAATGAGTTCTGAAGATCTAATGTATATCAATGTGGTTTTAACTAACATTATTGTACACTGTATGCCTAAAATTTGCTAAGCAGGTAAATCTTAAGAGTTCTCACCACAAAGTAATCATGTGAAGAGATAGATATATTAATTTCAATATGGTGATTATTTTACTGTATATAAATATATCAAAACATCAGTTGTACATCTTTAATATATACAATCTATATTTGTTAATTATGTGTCAATAAAGCTGATAAAAATCAATGAATATCTATAGATAGATACATTACCTCACAGGGCAAAAACTTAACAGCTGAGTTGTTGGCTGTGGTACAGGACTTGTGGTGTGATTAGCAAACAAAAGCAGTAATAAAAACCAACCATGATCTATTGACAATTAAAAAATGAAGACTTACAAGCATTAACCCGTATTTCCTTTCTTGCTCTGTCATATGTGTGGTTAGATTAAGCAAATACTTTCCCTCTTCTGTACACTTCATTTTCTTTTTTATTCAATAAAGGGTGCATGTTGTTGATAATATCAAGATAACATTTTAACAAAAGCAAGATTTGAATAGACATGACTGGATGATCATGGTCTTACATTGGTTTCGGTAATTCATAGTAATTTGCTGTAACCCTTTTGATTGGAAGATTAACATGTATTTGATTGTACAAAATAAAATTACATTATGTTAGAAAAAATGCATGATTTTAGAAGTATAAATAAAAGAACAAATAATTATACTAATATTGCACAAAGTTGGTGATGTTGAAACCATCTTACTATTATTTTTTTGCTTCTCATTAAATTAATATAACATGCAGTTTTTCCACTATAACAAAATGTCTACTTCCAACAACAGAATTTGAAATTTTTGGATTCTTGCTTCCCAAGTCTCTCTTGCTGTTAGTGTGTTTGCTTGGAAACTAGAATCCACTAATCTCATGCACCTGTCTCAGACATTGAAATCAAATAAAATAAATGGCCATGCCTTTATTTATGGTGGGGAATCAGTAGGATCCATCTCCAGTTCATAGAATAATGGTGGCAAGAGTAACCCTAGAAGAACTGTGGGTCAAGAGCATGGTGAAGGTAATCCACAGTGTCTATGCCTGTTGACAGGAGCAGCAAGATCTTCACTCAACACTCCTGTACTTGACTGTGGTCACTTTTTTTGGCTAGGAAGTGTCCAAGCCCAGTTCGCTAGCCCTCCTCAAGATCTCGGGAGCTGGTCAACAAACATTTAAGCTACGTGATTACTCATAATACATGTATGACAAAATTATATTATCTTAATAAATAATGGGCACCTGTGTGATCATTTTAATTGTCATGAAGTTAATATGCTACTTCACTAGAAGACAGTTATATGTTAAAAGAAGATTATTAGAAAATGTGGTTAAAATAAATATAAAAATATATTCTGATTTCTACTAAAAATCAAACTTTTGCTTATGTGTCAGAGGAAATTGAGCAATATTTTCACAGAGGTTCATTCTTAGAATCCTTCAAGTCACATTAAATAAGCATTGGTCTTTCCTGTCTACATATAAATAAGTTATTTTGATGAACCCAAATACTTAACAGATACAGGTCATTATTTTTGCTACAGGTAAATGTTATCGAAGTATTCACATTTGATAATTGTTCAGATGAAAATGTAAACTAACAATCTCCCCATGTTTTTTATTCTATTCCTTGTTACTTTAAGCAGACCTAAATAGCTGAAATGAAGAATAACCTAGTCATCAAAAATCATCCAACAACTGGAATTTTTCAGTTGCTACACTATATGAAAATGTACAGACCTAGATACTGCAGAAAATGTTTTGTTTTTAGGTTAGGATGAATTGACAAAGCCAATTTTAGAATATAGTTGCTTGTCATCTATCAGACGAGCCCAGAAAGAAATATCAGCCTTCATTATGATAGTAATTTACTAGTGGACAGCCCAGCATTTCCCTGACTCCTCCGACTTACCACTCACCCTACCTATCCAATATCATATTTATCTATGTGAAGCCAAAAGAAAGAGAGAAAAATAAAACTAACAAAGAACACACATAACAAGTACATTTTTAACGGTTAATTTTGTAAAACAGTTCAAGTTTCATCTCTATTAGTGAGCTTGATTTACCCACAATGAAATGGATGATACAGCCATTAGGAATATTTTAATTCTGGAATGCAAAACCACAATTCTAAAGCAATGAGAATTACAGTTTAGACTGCAGATATGTTAGAATATGAATAGAAAATGTGAACTCCTTAAAACTGTAGTCCCTCAATTATAAAATAGAATAATATAAACATCTCAAGGTTTATTAAACATAGCATGTATACTATATATAACATATAGTATTCCAGATACAATTTTTAATTCATGTATTTAAATGATTTAGCCTCAAATCACATTCTTCCAGCCTCTGCCTTCATTGTTGTTCATTGATTTACTCTTTTATTTAATCTTAAAATAATATCCACTATTTTATCTGACTTGAAAGTCTTTGAAAATGGACAGAGGACAACCCTTGTGAGAATAGATATGTTTACACACTACTGATATCCTGGACTACTTTACAATTTTCAGCAGACCCTTGATAAAAGTTTAATGGTATGCTTCTATCTTTCATTATTTTATCCAATTCATGAAAGGAATAACAAAAATATTCTGTTATGACATTTATTTTAAAGTCAGTGCCCCATGGGTACTATACCATTTACCAGTAATGCATAAAAATTATTTTGGTTCTGGTTGAAGTATGTGTCTTTTTTCAGCAGAGCAAGATCTCTAAGTTATTTAAGATTTATATTTACTTTGTTATGTTCTTGGTTTTTGTTTTATTTTGTTTTGTTTGATACGGAGTCGAAGTCTGTCGCCCAGGTTGGAGTGCAATGGCACAGTCTCAGCTCTCTCCAACCTCCCTCTCCCAGGTTCAAGTGATTATCTAGTCTCAGCCTTCCGAGTAACTGGGATTGCAGGCATAAGCCAGCATGGCCAGTTATGTATTTGATGAGTATCTTTATTTTTCAAAAAAGAGAAGTTAGTAAAATGGTTTATGCCTATTAACAATGTATCTTCAAACATAATCTTCACATAATAAAATATATCACATGATATATTTCAAGTTGCTGAGCATGATGTATAATATTAATATATTAATAGATGACATATCCATAGGGTTGCATTTTTTAAAAAGCATAATTTAAAATAAATGTAAACATGCAATGATACGTCTTATTTTCAAAGCATAATAGAGTATGCTATTCCATTTTTGCATTACAATCCCATTGTTTGTACAAATATGTTTTTAATTTTCATTTCATACATGGTTACTGAAAAGAAGTTAAGTGATTTATTCTAGATTACAGTTCTCATGAAGAAAACCCAAAAGATTAAGAGCTGAATTATTTCATTTTTTAACTACAAACATGTATTTCTTGGTCATTTTATCTATGAGTCCAATATAGTACAGAAATCCTAAATTGAATACCACATCCCTCATGTTAATACCGAAAATTTAGATAATCTGGCCAGACATGGGAACTCATGCCTGTCATCTCAGAACCTTGGGATATCAAGGTGAGTGGATCACTTGAGGTCAGGATTTCCAGACCAGCCTGGCCAACATGGTGAAACCCTATGTGATGGTTAATACTGAGCGTCAACTTGATTGGATTGAAGGATACAAAGTATTGATCCTGGGTGTGTCTGTGAGGGTGTTGCCAAAGGAGATTAACATTTGAGTCAGTGGGCTGGGAAAGGCAGACCCACCCTTAATCTGGGCAGGCACCATCTAATCAGTTGCCAGCACAAAAGCAGGCAGAAGAAGGTGGAGAGATTACACTGGCTTAGCCTCGCAGCCTACATCTTTCTCCCATGCTGGATGCTTCCTGCCCTCAAACATCGGGCTTCAGGCTCTTCAACTTTGGGACCCAGACTGGTTTTCTTGCTCCTCAGCTTACAAATGGCCTAATGTGGGACCTTGTTATCATGTGAATTTAATACTCCTTAATGAACTCCCATTTATTTATATATACAGATCCAATTAGTTCTGTCCCTCTCGAGAACCCTGACAAATACAGATTTTGGTACCAGGAGTGGTTCTAGAGAAACAGAATATTAAGAATGGAGTTCTTTTATTGGTTTTGGAATCTATGGAGTTGACTGCTTAATATGATCAGACCACAAAACGCTAAGGACTCTACTTCTAGTAGTCTGGAGAACACTGATAGTCCTTAGCATGAACTGTTAGAGAGTTAGGCAAAATGCATCTGACACTCCTGATTCACCACTCATGAGAGGCAAGGAGTTTAGTAACTCTACACATAGTACCTTTGACCATATGTGGAGAACCAAGGAAAATTATGAAGTTAGTTGGTTGCTCCTAAGTTTACTGGACAAAGTGATGAAGGAAAATGAAGAACTCAGGCATTCTAACTCCTGGCTTCAGAAGCAGGTACTGAGCCTCAAATCTGCTAAGATTGCCCTGAGTGAGAGTCTTATTTCCTGTAGAGAAAGAGTTGAAATTATAGAAAAACAAACAATCTCTCATGCCAGTGACTCACCTGTAATGAAAGGTACATGCACAGTCTCACCAGGAATCTCTTGTTAAAATGAGGGCACTGATCAGAAAAGAATGGGACCCTGCAACTTGGAATGGGTACATGTGGGAGGACTCTGATGAAGCTGGGGACACTGAGCTTATAAACTCTGATGTACCTTTGGGTTTTTTGGGTTTTTTTTTTTTTTTTTTTTTTTGCTGGAAGAAACAGTTAATTTTGCAGCTTGGAGAGTTAAAAAAGGTTCTAATAGTTTATTTGCTTTGTTAGTTGAAACATGGATTAGAAGATGGCCCACTGTCAGTGAGTTGGAAATGCCTAATCTCCCTTGGTTTAATGTAGAGGAAGGGATCCAAAGGCTTAGGGAGATTGGGATGGTGGAGTGGATTAGTCACTTTAGACTGACTCATACCAGCTCGAAGTGTCCAGAAAATACACCCTTGACCAAGGCTTTGCAAAATAGGTTTGTGAGGGTAGCACCTGCATCTTTGAAGAGCCCTGTAATTGCTCTTCTCTGTATGTCAGATCTAACAGTGGGAACCACAGTCACTTAACTACAAAATTTAAATACAATGGGAATAATTGGGTACTGAGATGGCAGGGGCCAAGTGGCAGCACTCAACTATCAAAGACAAGGTTGGCATAGCCACTGTAATGGACAGCAGAGGCAAAGTAGCAATCAGAAGTGTCTAACTCATATAGAGCTCTGGCATTGGCTAGATAATCATGGTGTCTCTAGAAATGAAATTGATATGAAGCCTACTACATTCATACTTAATTTATATAGGCAGAACACTTCCAAGTCAAAGGGACAAAAGACTAATTTGAATTATAAAAACAGATAATCACGGCCCTTCAATCAATTTTCCGACTTGAGCCTGTTTACAGACCCAGAATCTCTTGAATGAAGGGGAGGCTGGTTCCCCTTGGTGAAGAACCCCACTACACTACTTACAATTTTTGCTGTTAAGATTTCTCCCAATCTTCCCCAAGGAGGCCTCCAGCCTTTTACCAAGGTAACTGTGCACTGGGGAAAGGGAAATGATCAGACATTTTGGAGACTACTGGGCACTGGCTCTGAGCTGATGTTGATTCCAGGGGACCCAAAACATCATTGTGGTCCTCCAGTTAAACTCGGGGATTATGGAGGTCAGGTGATTAATGGAGTTTTAGCTCCGATCCGACTTAGAGTGGGTCCAGTGAGTCCCCAGACTCATCTTGTGGTTATTTTCCCAGAGCCAGAATGCATAATTGGCATGGACATACTTAGCAGTGGCATTCCTCCACATTGGCTCCCTGACTGGGAGGGCAAGGACTAGTATGGCGGGAAAAGCCAAGTGGAAGCCATTAACGCTGCCTCTACCTAGAACAATAGTAAATGAAAATAATATCACATTTCTGGAGGAATTATGGAGATTAGTGCCACCATCAAGGACTTGAAAGATGCAGGAGTGGTGATTCCCACCATATCTCTGCGCAACTCTCCTATTTGACCTGTGTAGAAGACCTGGGTATGTCTGTGAGAGTGTTGCCAAAGGAAATATTTGAGTCAGTGGGCTGGGAAAGGCAGACCCACCCTTAATCTGGGTGGGCACCATATAATCAGCTGCTAGCACAAAAGCAGGCAGAAGAATGTGGAGAGATTAGACTGGCTTAGTATCCCAGCCTACATCTTTCTCCTATGCTGGATCCTTCCTGCCATCGAACATCAGGCTTCAAGCTCTTCAGCTTTGGGACTCAGACTGGCTTCCTTGCTCCTTAGCTTGCAGATGGTGTATTGTGGGAACTTGTGATTGTGTGAGTTTAATACTCCTTAATGAACTCCCCTTTATATATACATATACCTATATGTGTATATATATGTATGTATATGTGTATATATAGAGAGAGAGTGAGAAAGAGAGAGAGAAAGAAAGATCCTATTAGTTCTATCCCTGTAGAGAACCCTGACTAATACACCCTGTCTCTACTAAAAAAATGTACAAAAGTTAGCCGGTTGTGGTGGTGCATACTTGTAATCCTAGCTATGGTGGTGCATGCTTGTAATTTCAGCTACTTGGGAGGCTGAGGTAGGAGATTTGCTTAAACCCAGGAGGTGAAGGTTGCAGTGAGATGGCACCACTGCACTCCAACCTACATGACAGAGCGAGGATCTGTAAAAAACAAAACAAAACCAAACAGCAACAAAACATTTAGATAATCTATTAGTGCTATAAATAGCAAAACCGCTAATGCGGATGAATATGTCTGTATGTGTGTGTGTGCACTCGCTCACACACACACACATCGTTATTTTCTGAGTCAAATTGCAAACAGAATTAGAAATAATACAAAGTTAAATTCCACAACCAGAGAACAAAAAACAAAGTGAAAGTAAAATAAAGAATAAAAATCCAATTCAAGAAAAAATTATCACAGATATGTTTCACTAGTCGAGCAGTAGTTAACCTTACAATAAAAAGTTAGCATAAACGATCATTTTTATTCTCCTGATGTTTATTTTGTAACCATTACTTTCTAGAATTATTTCATTTTACTTTTTAGATTTGGTAGATTAAATGGTTTATATGTGTGAAAAAGTCTCTTTGTTGCCACCTTGCTAAATGATTTACCACATTATGAAGATGCTGTTATGGCAATTAAAGATTCCTAATATCTTAATTTCTTCCTTAAATTTCTGAAATAATTTCAGCACATTTGAAAATGCTTTAACATCCCACCATCTAGAAGTTTCACAATTTATATTTCATAAACATCGAACATTAAATGTTGGCAAGGATGTAGAGCAAGAGAAATGCTCATTCATTATCAGTGGGATTGCAAAATAGAACAGCCATTTTGTAAGATAGTTTGACAGTTTCTTACAAAGCAAAATATATTCTTACCATACAAGCCATCAGTCATGCTCCGTGGTATTTACCAAAATAAATTAAGCAAACTCTTATGTCCATTAAAAATTGCACAAAAATGTATGGGGCAGCTTTATTTATAATTTCCCAAAAATGAAAGAAATCAATGTATTCAATACCATAGAAGATGATGGTTTATCTTTTCAATACTTTTTAGTATGGAAAACAAACACATTAATTATATGCCCTGGATTATACACCTCTTTTCCCTATCACTTCGTTGAATTGATTTATTTGTACATTTATGACTACACATTAACTGACATAATTAGTCATTTATAGTTACATTTCATTTTTTGATTTATTTACGTTTTTCCAAATTTAATAATTCATTTTTAAAAATTTGCTGAATTTATTAGGTAACAGATTATTCTCTTCCTTACATTTCCAAAATAATTTCAATACATTAAAAATGAACAGACACTTCTCAAAAGAAGACATGTGGCCAAAAAACATTTGAAAAAAAAAAATCATCATCACTGATCATTAATGAAATGCAAATCAAAACCACAATGAGATACCCTCACACTCCAGTTAGAATGGCAATTATTAAAAAGTCAGGAAACAACAGATGCTAGTGAGGCAGTGGAGAAATAGGAACCCTTTTTTTTTTTTTTTTTGAGAGAGAGTTTTGGTCTGTCACCCAGGCTGGAGTGTAGTGGAGAGATTGGCTTACTGCAACCACTGACTCCCAGGTTCAGGCGTTTCTCCTGCCTCAGTCTCCCGAGTAGTTGGGATTACAGATGTGTGCCACTACGTACAACTGATTTTTGTATTTTTAATAGAGATGGGGCTTCTCCATGTTGGGCAGGCTGGTCTGAAACTCCCAACCTCAGTTGATCCATCACCTCGGCCTCCCAAAGTGCTGGGATTACAGGCGTAAGCCACTGCACTCGGCCATAAGAATGATTGCACTCTATCAATGGGAGTGTAAATTAGTTCAACCATTGTGGAACACAGTGTGGCAATTCCTCAGGGATCTAGAACCAGAAATACCATTTGACTCAGCAATTTCATTACTGGCTATGTACCCACAGGATTATAAATTATTCTACTATAAAGACACATTCACGCATATGTTTACTGCAGTGCTATTTACAACAGCAAAGACTTGGAACTATCCCAAATGCCCATCAATGATAGACTGGATAAAGAAAATGTGGCAAATATACACCATAGAATACTATACAGTCATACAAAAGAATGAGTTCATGTCCTTTGTGTGAACTCATTGGACACGGATGAAGCTAGAAAGCCATCATTCTCAGCAAACTAACTCAGGAATAGAAAACCAAACACCACATGTTCTCACTCATAAGTGGGAATCAAACGATGAGAATACATGGACACAGGAAGGGGAACATCACACACTGGGGTCTGTCTGGGGGTTGGGGGTAAGAGGAGGGAGAACATTAGGACAAATACCTAATGCATGTGGGGCTTAAAATCTAGATGACAGGTTGATAGGTGCAGCAAACCACCATGGCACATGTATACCTATATAACAAATCTGCATGTTCTGCACATGTATCCAAGACGTAAAGTAAAATTTAAAAAATAAAAATAAAAAATACTTAAACACCACACCATCTAGAAGTTTCATTTCTTGGTGATGATGTCCTTCCTGGATAAGGTTATTTAGGTTCAGTAGATAAATTAACAAAGAAAGAAATAAAATCAGTTAAATTTGAAGTTTAAATAAATGACTAATATTTTATTATAAATATGGATCATCCATTATTTGGAACGTATTTACACTTAAAAATAGTTTATCTGGAATTGAAATCTAACTGGGATCATCTATGTTATCTGTCAACCTATCTAATGGATGTATTTGCTCCTCATAATTATCTTTATTGCCCTTTTATTATAAATTTCCCATTTTCTGTATTCAGTGTCTTCATTTTTCACAAATCAGTACATTACATTAACTGAAAACATCTGCCAGTAGCCACATGACATACTAAATGGAAAGCAGTTCTTAGAGAGTTTCCTACACTTAATTAATACTTTGACCAGACACAGAGTTCTACGTACATATATATTTTTTTCTAAAGAATTTCAATGTGTTTTCTATTTTAATCAGATTCTAGTCCTGCTGTTAAAAATTGCATTACCATTTTGATACTTGATCATTGAGAGCACCCCCTGTTTTTCTCTTTTAATTATTTTAGAAACCTTTTTCTTCCCTAATCAGAATTTTGTGATGATCTTTGATGGAAGTATTTTTATTCATTTTGTCTGGCACTTTGTTATTGGCTGAAAACTAAAGATAGATAAAGTTTCCATTAGTAGACTTTACAACCAAGACAGATATTTTACAGTATATAAATTAATAACATTAGTTTCAAAATTGGGGGCATTAATAAGGAGGAATGAAATTGCTTTTGAAATCAGGAATAAGGTTAAAGAAAAACAAAGAAAAAGTCTATACCATGCTTCTGGGCTCATTTGTACAAGCACAGGGAGGAGAGAAAATGCTGTTATCTAATCAACATTTGAAGGTAGCATTGTCCTTGGTGAAGATCTAGGATCGTTCAGATAATAAGTTAATGATTTAGGGATTTTCATGAAGATGGATGGTACGTTTCACACTGTATATTATACTAATTTTTAAATGTAGGGAGCATGAGAGGTGAGGAAGTAAATTCTGTGCAGAGGTATATTAAAAGTGCAGACAATTATGGGGAGTAATTGGAAGTAGAGAAACAAAGGCCTGGAATTCCGATGTTTCTAGGGGTGATTTACATAAACAAGGATAAAGAGCATAATATTCATCATGATGCCTTATTAGAATTAAAGTGGAGTTAATACTTTCTGCTGTTGTTTTAAAAATATTTTATGATTTTTTAGATCAACAAACTGTATTTACTATAATGAAGAAAAATGTAAATACATTAAATTATATTTCTAATATATAAAAATATATAACTTATTTTATTCCATTCCCCCTCAAGATAAATGCACATGCCTATTTTAGGTAGGCATTGGTGAGTAAGCTAATTTTGCCTACTTTTAACAAGCTTAGAATTTTGTTAGGAGAAAGAAATTAATGAAAGAACTTTATTGCAAGTGTAAAATTCATCAGCGATAAATAATGTGATCTTGTTTATGTTACAGACTGTGTCTAATTTTGCAGAAACAAAGATAAAGAAATAAAGTTTCCTAGCCCAAGGTTGTTTGGTTAATATAGAATATCTTCCCATATATATATATATGAATATATATATTCAAGATAACTTTCTGTATACTTTTCCTGATAAAAAGACACATAATTCAAAATACTAGTGATATGAATATTACTGTTTACTTCTTTTGTGTCTCACAACAAAAAACCATACACTTAAACTTCCTTTGGGAAGTGAATTTTGATCTACATTCCTAGGTTTGGTGCTTGGCTAATGAAAAGAGCTATTTCAACATGGTAAATAAGAACAGAACAAAATACACACTCATAATCCCTAAGTATCTAAATTAGGTTACAGATTAATGGATTGGTGGGTAGTTCTCAACACCTTCTGTAGTGATGACAGTGGCAGACAATCCAATGAGAATCATGATTTCTCTTTATTGTAATTAGAATTCTGTAGTGCTCTCTATTAAATATTACATTTGGAGTCAGGTGCAGTGGCTCACACCTGTAATTCCAGCACTTTGGAAGGTTGAGGTGGGAGGGTCACTTGGAGCCCAGAGTTAGAGACCAACCTTGGGCAATGAAGCAAGACCTCTATCTGTACAAAAAATTAAAAATAAAAAAGGGAGCAATTAGCTGGGTGTCATTTCACATGTCTGTAGTCCCAGCTACTCCAGAGGCTAAAACAGGAGAATTCCTTGAGCCTAGGATTTCAAAGCTACAATAACATATAACCTATAATCACACCACTGCTCTTCAGCCTGGGAAACAGATCAAGACCCTGTGTAAAATAAAATAAAACAAAAGATTATGTTTGTATTGAAAAGGTTGCTAAAAAAAATTAGAACTGGTTTTCAGGACATAAAGCAAATCGATAAGATCAAATACACCAGCTTGTGCATGGAGATTGGGCACAGGGACTCTTTCATTATTGCCAAAAGAATAAAATCTCTAACATTACCAGCAGGTGGACACACTCTGACAGTACCATACAATGCCTCTATTTTGCATAAATATTTCCTGAAGGCTGTCATCTAAGTCATTCCTTGTTCTGGGTAATTGCTATACTCCTTTGCTAAGTATTTCCTGAGTCTCATATCTGACATCATGTTTCTAACTATGACCAATAGAGGTGTAAGCCACTCTTTTCAATGGAAGCTTAATTATAGTGATTACTAAGCTTTGTTGTTTAGCAAAACTTAACACAAGGAACACTCATTCTGCTTTCCCCTTTTTCCCAAAGCCATTCATCATGTTGCAGAAAGCAGGCAGCTTATCTTCCACAGTGGATCCTGGATCCACATCTACCTTGTGCAATCCAGGCTTCTCTGCACCTAAAAAGATTATCCAGGCCCTGTTGTCTCTGTGCAGTTGACATTATGTACATACTAATTAATAGTTTTCAATTCCCCAAGAACAGTAAGTAGGAACTTGTCTTATATATGTATACTTAACCTGTTCGCCAAAATTGGACATGCCAAAGAGAATGCCACACATATAAATTATAATTTGTGCCCCAGAAAAAATAATTTGATTGCATCTCTAAATTTAGTATTCAGGCTTTTGTGAGGATAAACCACTTTTACATAAATATTTTGCAGAGATGTTAGTACAGGTTGTATCAGGAAACTGTCCAGATGACATTTTAAACTTGATATCCAATATATCATGGTTTATTATTTACAAGAATCTAATCAGACATAATGCAATTTATTTCTGTGACCACAGGCTTCTTCTAAATATAATTTCCTAATTCAAACATTTTTGGGTTTCTGCTGTTTTTTTGAGCTGAAATATAGGAAACCAATTTTTCCTTCTCCCTGCTTGGCCTATCTTATGCCTTGTAACAAACATACTTGATTTATTTTCTGTATTCTTCCTCATAGGATACCTTTTTGTGTTTCATTTTTTTCTAATTTTAACCTTTCTAAAACCAAGAAGAATATTAATTTGAAATTAGAAGAAAATTTTTCGTAATAATCTGCTGTATCAGCCTATTAGTCCATTTTCCTACTGCTATGAAGAAATACCCAAGACTGGGTAATTTGTGAAGAAAAAGATGCCTAAGGGACTCACAGTTCCACATGGCTTGGGAGGACTCACAGTCATGGCAGAAGGTTAAGAAGGAGCAAAGGCACATCTTACATGGTGGTAGGCAAGAGAGCATGTGCAGGAGCACTGTTCCTTATAGAACCATCAGATCTCATGAGGCTTATTTACTATCACAAGAACAGCATGAGAAAACCCACCCCCATGATTAAATTACGTCTCACTGGATCCCTTCTATGGCACTTGGGGATTATGAGAGGTACATCTCAAGATGACATTTGGGTAGGGACACAGCCAAACCATATCAATCGGCAAAAGGAATCAATTAGTCCAATTAATAATTCCTAGCCTCTTGCCTATCCAAGCTTCTTGGGCTATTTGACATTGCACTGTCAGTTTTAACTAATCAAGGATTTTATCAGTGGCAAACCTGAGAGGTCTGTTGAAAGTAAGTGGTCTAGAAGCTGGTAATGCTGAGCTATTTATTACATGGTCATGCAAGTTTGATCTCAAGGGAAGGAGTGAGAATAAAACTGTGTGTAAAAGAATACTATATGGCTTTTTCAGTCTAAGAAAAGTTCAGCAGAGAGATATGAGAGTTCTGGAGCCAACACTGTTAGGAGACTCCCATGTCTTCCCAGAATCGGCCTGGTAAGTGTCCTTACCACTTTCAATCATTGGCTTGATCAGTCCATGAGAAATTTGTCTTCAATGCAAATGTGTCTGATACATTCCAGAGTACAGCAGCTAGGGTTCTTGGTCAACCATGCTCCCATTCTCATGACCATCAGTGTCCACCCACGCTTGCTGCAGAGATCAAAATCTCCACATGGTTTCATGGATCAGTTCCATGGTTACCTGGGGCATATTTTCTTAAGGAAAAATGTAGGAAAACATTACTGCTTTGAACTTAACCCTCTTGATGCAGTTGATCTAAAAAGCTCTGACTGATACCCTCCTTCCGTCATTGTCCATTTCAAACTTTTTCCAACCTTGCATGGTAGTGTGAGCCAAACTTTCATTCTTGAAGGACCTAATTCTTTAATAATCATAGCCTTCTTCTTCACCTAGGGTCGCAGCATTCACAGTTAAAATGAGGCAAAGGAGTACCAATGGACCAAGAAGCACCCTAGTAGATCACCCGGGTTTCATACATATTTTCCCCTTCTCCATTGCATGATGACAACCGTTTTTCCTTTTACGGATCAAGGTCAATTACCCCTGACATTCTGTGACTCCTCTTTTTGCCTGGTGATCCCTGGGCACATGAATTTTGAAGTGACCCTATTGGTCTATAGTTAAGTTAAACTTAATTATAATTATAACTTAATGTTAAATGGGATCCTTGTTATGCCCCCTGCCCCAGTGCTACACTGTGTGGGACTCAAACCTATGGATCAAGAATTCCATAAGCATATATATAGTACTAATAACTAAAGCTCTTTGTGTAATGAAAGCAAACCTGTGTAAGTATCTATCACTCTAAGAACAAAACTTCTGACCCTTCCAACTTCAGAATTTTCTGAGAAATCGATGCCAAAAAAAAGATTAAATAAAATTAAATGTGTGAGTATTTTATTAGGAAAAACGTCTACGAGAAAACATGGAGAGAAACCTGGGTCTTGGAGAACCATCAGGTTGTATTTCTAAGTGTAAAGGAGATAAGAAAAGAAGGTTGGTGGAATCTTTCCAGACAGCAGTGCAATCTAAGAAAAGTTTATCAGAGCTATTGAGGATTCTGTGAGTGAAAGATGGCAGTCAGAAATGTCCTCTTGTCTCCTCAAAATAAGACTGTTTTTGTACTCATACCATACTCGGTTATTGGCTAGCAGTGAGACAGTAGAAAGCATGGCCTTGGAGAAAACATGAAAATGGATTTTAAAGCATAGTAACTGGGGCTTCTGTTCAACCATGTTGTCTAATGGGAAAGTCAGGCAGTGTATTCTCATTACAGACACACTTTTATTCTTATTCATTAGTTGAATAGTTCCTGCTGGATAATTAATACTTATTTGTTAAATTACTAATCAAAACTGTTACAAAAATGTATTTGAACTTATCTTTTTAGAATTGTACTTGAGCCCATTGATTAAATGCAAAATAAATCCACAATTTTATTTTATAATGACTTATTTTTATTTTACCATTTGTCCAATTCTTATTTTCCTTCTATTACCTAGGGTGGTTTTAAAACATTTTTGGTGGTTGTTCTTGCCTTCATTCACAGAGCACGATGTCTTTTCATCACTGATGATGTTCAAAAGTTTTTGTGTAAAATATGCGTATGTGCAAAAATATAAACTCTACACGTAGATGAACTCTATCCTATATTGAAAAGAAATCAACATGATGAGTGAGGTGTGTTCACACAATTCTATATATATCATTTTAATACCACTTATTTTTCAACATTTAATATATTATAACCTATTAGGGCATATTTTGCCAAGTAAATATTAAATTTATTCTGACAACTTCCATGAACCATCAATCTCTATTTTCACAAAAATCCAACAAATGTTACTATAAAAATTTATTAGAAGTTTTTGAATAAGAAAACTTTTGAAGTACAACTTTCTTAATATCAAAACTTGCATACATAATAAATACATGCTTTTAATAGTGTGTATTATTTAATAGTATGAGAACATTTTACTGATTTTATAAACACATATTAATATAAAAAAAATTTTAAACTATGAGGTGTCTATATCTATAGCCATATCTGCCTCTATTTCTATATATATAAGCACACACATATACAGACAGACATTTTATTTATTCCTTGGGAAATATCTTGGAGAAACATAAAATTATACTTAATGAATAAGAATTAGTCTGTAACATTTGCCGCAATGTTTTTCTGCATTATATTCAAAATATGATACATTTCCCTCAAATTTCACTAGATGGTGCTATGTATTAAATATAACCAATTTTTTTAGTAATAAATAGTGCATCATAATAGACTATCTATGAACATGCTATTATATTTGTGACTATAAAACAGGAAACTTGTATTATATGACTGTTTTTATTCATTTATGGGCCTCTTTCATGAAGAGACCTACTGATGCGAGTGATGAGAACACAAAAACCGAAAGTGCAGATCTCTTTCCCCTAAAATGACTGTTGAGGTTGTATAACGGTGTGTGAGAGCTTATCAGATTTGCCCTGGTTCCCACCCACCTACTCTGTTATCACTTACCTTTTTTTTTGATGGCTAGTTAAGTTATAATTTATAAATTCCATATAAAACTTATTTTCTAGGATGTGCAATAATTATTGATATATACTAATTGACCCTACAGAATTAATCCGGTCAACCATTAAAAAATTCAGGCACTTATTTTTAAATTACATATCACAAGTGTTATCAGATTCCATTATTGGGATCCCTGTCAAAGAAGGCCAAATAAAAATCTTTGAAAATCACAGAAGGATAATCGTCACTTTCTAAAAATAAGTAAGCCTATCCTAGATATAAGGCCTTTTAACCACTCTGAAATAATAATCTCATAATCTTCTTTTGTTTTTGTTTGAATATATGTTTTATTCCTTATCATGACTGTCTCTAGTATATCTAGTTTAAGCCAAACTTGTTTATAGAAAAAAACTCATTTTGTCATTTACATAAGAATTTTTAGCCTCAATACTGATATTGATGATAGAGCAAAACATGGTCATTGAAAAGTACAAATAGACAAAGGATTATGAAAATGCCAGGATCCTACCATGTAACATACCACTTCTTGGTCTACTGATTCAGATATCGTTATAGTTATGAGTATAAATGCACTCTAATTCAAGCCTAACCTGATTACATCTGCACAAACTTTCAAAAGTTAATCAAGTCAAGTAAAGTGCAGCACAACTGCATTTGTAGGTTCTCACCCTTAGCAGACTTTCCATATGAAGTGTGATTGTATTTCTTTTACTTTTTCGTAACATCAAGTTATGAGTGCATGAACCGGCCGGGCGCGGTGGCTCAAGCCTGTAATCCCAGCACTTTGGGAAGCCGAGACGGGCGGATCATGAGGTCAGGAGATCGAGACCATCCTGGCTAACACGGTGAAACCCCCTCTCTACTAAAAAAATACAAAAAACTAGCCGGGCGAGGTGGCGGGCGCCTGCAGTCCCAGCTACTCGGGAGGCTGAGGCAGGAGAATGGCGTAAACCCGGGAGGCGGAGCTTGCAGTGAGCTGAGATCCGGCCACTGCACTCCAGCCTGGGCGACAGAGCGAGACTCCGTCTCAAAAAAAAAAAAAGAAAAGAAAAAAAAAAAAAATGAGTGCATGAACCTTTGCCCATTCACTTATTAGAAGTTAGTTCCACGTGAAGTGTCTGTTACAAGTTCTTCTGCAAATAACACTGGTAAAGTTAAAACTCTGAAAGGAGCAGTTACTTTATTCTTCTGACCTTGGCTAATGTTGCATTCTCACATTGATGGGGGGACTGCTCATTCTTCTCAATGCTTGCCAGTTGAAACTCTTTGGAACTAAGTAGTCACAATTTCTGCCTAAGGTATTCACTTCTGAAATTCATGCTGACTTTGCTGATGGTACTGTGAATGCTGCTGATGTTATAGTTACTAACAAATAAGTGGTTTGGCTTTGCTATTTCTTTGTAACCCACTTCCACTTTGTCAAAAAATGTATAGCATCCCTACCACCATCACCAGTATCAACAGAATCATTCCAACCTCCTTACTTATTAGAATCTGGCCTACAGAAAAAAGGAAATTTCTCCATATCCCCACTACTTCCAGGTTGACCTTTTATTTGATGTTAAAAATGGAAATATTAATTTTATCAGATAAAAATTAATAACAGAAACATATAAGCAATCCCCAAATATTTGGAAATTAAGCACAACATTTTTAAATAACACATTAATTAAAAACAAAGTTTTCAGAAAAGTTAGAAAATATTTTAAAATAAATAAAATCACAAATACAACGTATCAAAATTTGTGAGTTGCAGGTAAATCAGTACTGAAACAGAAATTTACAACAATAAGTGCATGTTTAAGAAAACAGACCCCAAGTCAATAATCCAAGTATACACCTTAGGAAAATATTTAAAGAAGAATAAATTAAGTCCAAAGCAAGTGGAATAAAGAAAATAGTAAATATAAGAGCTGAAATTATTTAAATTGAAATCAGAGCACCAAGATAATAGCAGTGAGACAAAACCTGCTTCTTTAAAAGAAAAAGTGATTAATCTCTAGCAAAACTGACCCCACACATAGACACAAATACAACACACAAAAAATTCATATCGGTAATGAAAGGAAAAACATGCCTGCAAACATGAAAAGATAATAAGTAAACACAGGTAGAGCATCCTTTATCAGAAATGCTTGAGACCAAAAATCATTCATATTTTGGACCTTTTCAAATTTGAGACAATTTGCACATATGTAATGAAATATCCTGTGGATATGACCTAAGCCTAAACACAAAATCCACTTGTGTTTCATATACACCTTATACACAGAGCCTGAAGATAATTTTATATAATACAGGTAGAGCATCTCTAATGCAAAAATTCGAAACTTGAAATACTGCAAATTCCAACACTTTTTGAGCAACAACATTATGCCACAAGTGAAAAATTCCACACCTGATCTCATGTGAGGTGTTTCAGTAAAAATGCAGTCAAAACTTTCTTTCATTCACAACATTACTAAAACTACTGCATAAAGTTATCTTCAGGCTCTGGGTGTCAGGTGTATATTAAACTTAAATGAATTTCATGTTTAGAGTTGGGTGCCTCTCCCAAGATATCTGATATGGTTTGGCTCTGTGTCCCCACCCAAATCTCACCTTGAATTGTAATCCCATAATTCCCATGTGTCAGGGATGGGACCAGGTGGAGGCAGTTGAATCATAGGAACCATTTTCTCTGTGCTGTTCTCATGATAATGAAAGGGTCTTAAGAGATCTGAGGTTTTATAAGCATCTAGCATTTCCCCTGCTTGCACTCATACTCTCTCCTGCTGCTCTCTAAAGAGGTGGCTTCTGCCATGATTGTAAGTTTCCTGAGGCTTCCCTCATCATGTGAAACTGTGAGTCAATTAAAACCTCTTTTTTTTATAAATTACCTAGTCTAGCCCGGGCGCGGTGGCTCAAGCCTGTAATCCCAGCACTTTGGGAGGCCGAGACGGGCGGATCACAAGGTCAGGAGATCAAGACCATCCTGGCTAACACGGTGAAACCCCGTCTCTACTAAAAATACAAAAAAATTAGCCGGGCGAGGTGGTGGGCGCCTGTAGTCCCAGCTACTCGGGAGGCTGAGGCAGGAGAATGGCCTGAACCCAGGAGGCGGAGCTTGTAGTGAGCCGAGATCGCGCCACTGCACTCCAGCCTGGGTGACAGAGCAAGACTCCCTCTCACAAAAAAAAAAAAAAAAAAAAAAAAAAAAAAAAAAAAATTACCTAGTCTTGGGTATTTATTTTTAGCAGCACAAGAACGAACTAATCCAATAACTCATTATGTATAGGCAAATATTCTTATATCTGAAAAAAACAGTATGAAATCTGAAACACGCCGGGCACGGTGGCTCAAGCCTGTAATCCCAGCACTTTGGGAGGCCGAGACGGGCGGATCACAAGGTCAGGAGATCGAGACCAGCCTGGCTAATACGGTGAAACCCCGTCTCTACTAAAAAATACAAAAAACTAGCCGGGTGAGGTGGCGGGCGCCTGTAGTCCCAGCTACTCGGGAGGCTGAGGCAGGAGAATGGCGTAGACCCGGGAGGCGGAGCTTGCAGTGAGCCGAGATGCGGCCACTGCACTCCAGCCTGGGCGACACAGCGAGACTCCGTCTCAAAAAAAAAAAAAAAAAAAAAGAAATCTGAAACACTTTGACTCTCCAGCATTATGGATAAGGAAAATCCAACCTGTATTTCTAATAATTTTGTAGACTTGAATTTTTACATAAATTCAGGTGTGGAAAATGTATATACATATGAAAAAACATGGATAGGGTTTATATAGATAATTAAAGGCTAATTTATTATTTACAATATTTATGATAATTCACTATATTAACAGAAAGTTGAAGAATAGCACTATGATCACCTCAATAGATGTAGATAAGACTTTGGCCAACATCTGATCATGATAACAACTCTCAGTAAATTATGAGTAGGAGATAAGTTCCCTAAACTATTTACCCTAATGCAAATATGCAAAAAACCTACAGGTCACATCATATTAAATAGTGAAAGATTGAACAGTTTCATTGAAAGATTAGCGCAAGGTAATGAGATCCACTTTTACCAGTATCATTGAGGTGATACTGGAAGTCTAACCTATTAAAACACAGGATGAAAAAGTTATTTATGAACTGGAAAGGGAATTTTAAAATGTATCTAATCAAATACAATTTGATTGTTCATGTAAAAATTCCATGGACTCTACACAAAACCTCCAGGAAATGATGAGAGTTCAGCAATGTTTTCAGATACAAGCTCAATATACAAATTTCAATTGTATTTCTAATTATCAACAGTGAACAAATAAGTCTAAAATGTGTACTTAAAAGCAGAGAATTTAGAATAGTCAAAATAGTTTTGAAAAAGAACAAAGTTGGAATAGTTACCTGTTTGTATGATTTCCTAAGAGTAGCAATAATCAAGACATCATAGCATTAGTGAAAAAAATAGACAAAGAGACCCATATAGTATGGAATAGAGTTATAAGATCAACACACATATGTACAATTCATTGATTTTCAACAAAGGTGCCAAGGCAGTTCAATGAAGAAAGGAGACTTCAACAAATGATATTGGATAACTAGACATCTGTATGGAAAAACAAAAACAAACACAACAATATTACTCAAACTTGACACCTTATAACAAAATTATAGGCTGGGCGTGGTGGCTCATTCCTGTAATCCCAGCACTTAGGGAGGCTGAGGCGGGTGTATCATGAGGTCAGGAGATTGAGACCATCCTCGCTAACACAGTAAAACCCTATCCCTACTTAAAAATTACAAAAAAATTAGCTGGTCGTGGTGGCGGGCACCTGTAGTCCCAGCTACTTGGGAGGCTGAGGCAGGAGAATGGTGTGAACTTGGGAGGTGGAGCTTGCAGTGAGCCCAGATGGCACCACTACACTCCAGCCTGGGCTACAGAGCGAGACTCCGTCTCAAAAAAAAAAAAAAGAGAGAAAAAAAAGTTATATCTACATAGATCACAGATCTAAATACATAGTTTATACCTATAAAAATTAGAAAATAAGTTTAAGAGATTTTTATTGTTTTTCTCAAAGTATTTGTTGGTTTTTAATATTCTAATCTGGTGTACTATATACAATTTTCTTATCCGTTTTCTCATAAAATATATTTCAGTTTTTCACCAGGTTGGGACTATTACACATGATACTGCTTTGAACATCACAATACAACTTTTTACATGAATATATTTTCTTTCCTGTAGGATAAATGCCCAAGAATTAAATTTCTTTTTCAAAAATTGATTTTAATTTTAAAATGTATGTAAAAATGATTTTCCAGGGTCAGTGCTCCATTTTACTTTTCTATCAGCAGAATTCAAGAGATAACGTTATTCTGCAACAATTCCAGAATTTCTTAAGTAGTTTTTAAAAATTAATTATTTTAATAGATACATACTAATACCTCACTATGATTTAACTTTAGTTTTCCTAATCACTAATTAATTCAAACATCTTTCAAAGGGCTTATTTACCATATCGAAATCTTCTTTAGTCAATAATCTTGTCAATTTTCTTGACCATTTTAGAACTGTATTTTCAATTTACAAGTGTTTACCTCAAGTCTACATCTTATGCCATATGTCCTTACCATAATCATAGAGATTCTCTCAAAGTAAAATTTTAGTATCGATAAATTTTATTTCATCAACTTTTTGTCTGGTAGATTTTGTGTGTGTGTGTGTGTGTCTGTGTGTGTTTGTATGTGTTTTGTGTTTTGTCACATCTAAGAACAATTTTTGCTAGCCCTAGGTCATGAAGATTTTCTCATATGTGCTCTTCAAAAACATGGTATGTTTTTGAGCATAATATGCTTATTTATTAATGTTGTGAATTATTTTTGTTAAGATTTTATTGCTTTCCATAAAAAAATCCTGCACATACCTTCCTTAATCTATACCTAAGTATGTCAAGTTTTTTAAGTCATTGTAAACGGTATTTTTCAAATTTCATTAAAAATACTGCATTGCTTATATAAAGAAATACAATAAACTATTTGTATGCTGATGTCTTATCCTGAGACCTTGTTGGATCACATATTATTTAAAGGACTTTTCAGTTTAGTTTCTGTTCCTGGAAATCAGGGACCCTGAAGGGAGGGACCGGCTGAAGCCAATACAGAAGAACATAAATTGTGACGATTTCATGGACATTTATTAGTTCTCCAAATTAATACATTTGTAATTCCGTACGCCTCTCTTTACTGTAATCTCTGAACATAAATTGTGAAGATTTCATGGACACTTATCACTTCCCCAGTCAATACCCTTGTGCTTTCCTATGACCGTCTTTAATCTCTTAATCCCATCATCTTCTTCATAAACTGAGGAGAATGAATGTCGCCTCAGGACTCTGTGATTGTGTCAACTGCACAAATTGTTTGTAGAGCATGTGTGTTTGAACAATATGAAATCCGGGCATCTTAATAAAAGAACAGGATAACAGCGATATTCAGGGAACAAGAGAGGTAACTTTGAACTCGCCGCCTGTGAGCTGGACAGAACAGAGCTATATTTCTCCTCTTTCATAAGCAAATAGGAGAAATATCCCTGAATTCTTTTTCTCAGCAAGGAACATTCCTGAGAAAGAGAATGTGCCCTGAAGGTAGGCTTATACACGGTTCCTTCTTAAGGCACCCCATCTTTTATGGTTGAAGCCAATGGGATGAAAAAGCCCCAGTCTCTTGTAGCGCTCCCAGGCTTATTAGGAGGAGGAAAATTCCCACCTAATAAATTTTGGTCAGACAGGTTGTCTGCTCTCAAACCCTCTTTCCTGATAAGATGTTATCAACAACAATGGGTCCCCGAAACTTCATTAGCAATTTTAATTTCACCTCATCTGGTGGTCCTGTGATCTCGTCCTGCCTCCATTTGCTTTGTGATATTTTATTACCTTGTGAAGTATGTGATCTCTGTGACCCATACCCTATTCGTGAACTCCCTCCCCTTTTGAAAATCACTAATAAAAACTTGCTGGTTTTACCGTGCAGGGAACATCATGGATCCTGCCGACATATGATGTCTTCCCCGGACACCCAGCTTTAAATTTCTCTATCTTGTGCTCTTTCCCTTTATTTCTCAGAAACTTAGGAAATAGAAATGAACCCATGTTAAACATTGGAGCGGGTTCTCCCGATAAGTTTCTTTCACTATGTATTCTATAAGTAGGAAAAAATTTTCAATGATTGCTTTCCAATCTGTATGCTTTCTTTCCCCCCCCCACCCCTTCCTCTTGCATTTGTTAGGACTTCTAGTACTATACTGAATATGAGGGGAAAAGTAAAGATTCTTGCCATGTTACTGAAGTTAGGAGAACAGTATTCAGTTTTTTACCACTACATATTATGATAAATATAGGTGTTTTGTAGATTTCTTCATTATTTTCAAGAAAATAAGAAGCGATTCTGAGTTGTCTGAGAGTTTCTATGAAGAGTAGGTATTGAACTTTGATGAAAATTAATATATGATCATATGATTTATCTTCATTATGGAACCCATCTTGCATCTCCAAAGTTAAATTATTTTAACCGATAAATAGAACTTTGGCTCTCAGTAAGGAATGCACAATTGAATGACATTTCCAATCGTAAGATGAGTAAGCTGTTTGTGTTTTATTTTAAAGTATATGATATTTTTTATATAACTATTGACCTGTGTTAAAAATGTAGAATGTATACTGCTTTGATATTTGAAACAAAAGAGAAAATCCCTAACAAAAGGTTGCTAAATCAGTTTAAATAATGTTTAATTATTTGTTTTTAAATCCCTTATGATTGATTTCTGCCTCTAGAAATTATACATACGTCATCTCATAACTTAGTAGCAGATCCTCATAAATTAAAACCTGATAAAAAGGATTATTCCTGATCTTTGGCCAATAATTACTAAAGTAGTTTTAAAATAAATGCTTGTCTTCTTTACTATGTTATTGTTATGACTCATTTTGAGAATCAATCTGAACTTTGGAACACATTTTTTAAAATGTAACAAGAGTACGTGTGTATATTTATCTATTATGCAAAAAATAGCATGTAAAAAAATTTGTATATTGTTAAGATTTGGGGGTTCTCATTTTAGTGAAGACAAGTAATTCAGGAATAGAAGCCTCGCAGTTACAAAGTAACTAGACGTCATTACTTATTACTAGTTACTAATTAATATTACCTCATAAATTTGCTGTGCCTTACCTGAGCATATATATTGATTATATTATGTCAAAGGAAATAGCAGTTCACTACAAAAATAAATTTATGAATGTGTGAGTTAGCCTAAAAACCTGAAATAATTTCCAAATATCTGAACAATCCTTTACAAATTCTGTGCACATTCATTTCAAAGATAAAACAGTAAAGCCTAAGCTAGTCCCTCATGAACCTCACTTCTGCTTGTCAACACATATGGCAAAATTATGTACCATAGCCCTAGAGTATACAAGTATCCTAGCCTCCATCCCATAAGCCATTAAATTTAAGCTGAAATTTTCAAAAGGGCAAGCAAAGTAAATAGGAAGTGTATATATTTAAAATGCCATGGATTTAGTACTTCCTGTTTTCTTTTTATACAGTGCTGAGCTAATACATTGTTTATAAACATCTTGAAAATCTCTGAAAAC
Source organism: Macaca mulatta (assembly GCF_049350105.2). Lineage (NCBI taxonomy): Eukaryota > Metazoa > Chordata > Mammalia > Primates > Cercopithecidae > Macaca > Macaca mulatta. The sequence goes on from NC_133422.1 coordinate 79,708,518, forward strand.
ATCCTGTTCTGTGTTTGATGCAGGAAAGCTGGATGAAAGTTGAAATTAACTTAATGTGCTAGACAAAAAGTTAATAGGTTTATAGCAGAAATACTTTTAGAACAATGTAATATCAGAAAAGTCCAGGGACTGTGGTACAAAATAAGGATTTCTTTGTTTGCAAGTGAGTAATAATTGACTTAGAATAATTCCTTAATGATACTAATTTTTGTTATTGATGCTACCTTTATAATGCAAAATTTCCAACCTAAGATCCAAATAGCACTGTGAGTTCATGGTATGTTATGCAATATTCCACTATTCCATACTTAGATTTATCATAGCATTTGACCCATGATATAACAATTGTAAAATCTGCTTATCAGTTTCCCTTATGATTTTCTTGGAACAAGGACTGTATCTTTACATCTTTGGATCTCTAGTAGCTGTCATATATCTTTCACCTGACAAGTACCTAAAAATACATTTTGCATAAATGATGAATAATAGGACGAAAGCCATCTTAGGTAGATACACACCACTTCATATAGAAAGTACATAATTTCAAGAAAATTATTATAACTGAATTCAGTTACACAGACTTGGTGGATTGAAGTTCTTGTATTTGCTCTTATCTGAGTATTTGACATTTCTGACTTTGAATTTCCTTATTTGAATTGAAATATTATGAAGAACAAATATATCATCAATGTAATACTGAGTTTATATTGCCAGAGAAGAAACAGCTACTCTTTAAAGAGGAAAGTTGAACTTGATTATGCATGTGAGTTAAGATTTGTTCTTTACTCTCAAAAACATATTTGCCCTTTCTTCTGAAGTTTTGAGTAAATTAGAAATTTATGGATATGAGCACGAAGCCTGTAAATTCTAACAAAATTGAAAATTTGAAATACATATTTAAGAAAAAAGATTGAGTCAGAGTCTGATATATTTAGTACTCTGAAATACATGTAGCTAAATTAGAATTTTTTACATTTCAAATATATTTTAAGAACTGTAATTTTCTATATGAAAAGCTTAATATTCTTCAGCTTTTACAACTTTTCATCTAATAAAGGATGAAGAATAGGACCCATAGAATTAAAATCGTAATCTTCAAATCTTCTTTACTGTATAAAAGGTCAAGATTAGTCAATGATTATTATTAGGTTTTTTTTTTTTTTTTTTGTCAGTGGACTTACATTGAGTTTTGTTGTTTACTGGTACAGAAAACTGAAATTATAATGGCCCTGAAAAGATTTTCTTGTGGTAAGGAAAATATAGAAATAAAACATAGGAAGAACAAATGATCTGAGAAATAAAATGATAGTATTAATCAACTATTTGACCCCACACATCTAGATATTAGGGGATACACTGATAAATAGCTCCAGAGACATTCAGAAAAGTGCTTTTCCCTCTTTATGTCAGTTACAAAGCAAACATGAGTTCCACTTGTATTACTGAAAGAAAGGGTTGAAAGTCTGATTTTAAAAGCTTCTTGAAAATACAGTGTGTGAGTCAACATTTGCATGACTTTATGGTTGAAGTTTCTATGTATATGTACAGCTGCCTGAAAACATGCTTTTTCAATGAATCATTAGTAGATTATAGGGACTGCTCATAAATCTATCCAATTAATATTGCAGAAAGATCACACAAGCTTATGAGCTTATAAACTGTTATCTCCCATATTTTTATTCTAAAAGCTTTTTGTTGACATCACTGCTGCGTAATGTGCTTTGTCAGAGTATTGTCTTTTTTATCGGCTAGAGAAGGCACAATTGCTTTTCTGTGGAATTTACTTTTAATAGAACACCTTGTCTCTGATTGTAACAGCTGTTGATTATTTTGTTAAAGAAACAATTAATTTGTTCGTAAAATCGTGACAAATTTATGTGCTGCTGCTGCTAAGTTGGCAACTTACTTTTTAATTATTTACCATTTAAATGTCACACTTTCACCTCAATTTGGGTAAGTTTTGTAATACAAGGTAAGTAAAAGGAAGACAAAAAGGTTAGTTGATGGACAGTAATGGCAGGGTCTAAAATGAGTAACAAAGGTTTTTAAAGATCAACTTGACAGACTTCAAAGATACTGTATTCTTAAGTACTTATTATGCAGATGACTGTAATTTGTGTGGAATTCAGTTTAAAGAAATTGAAAGTTACTGACATGATGTTTATAGAATTTTCCAAGATTTGAAAAAGTGTTTAAGAAATTAGAAATTTCTCTTTTAATGCTTGGTTAGACTTGTTTATTGAAAAAAAAAAGTAACAGGAAGAAAAAAAAACAAAGAAAGCTCTGACCTCACTTTTTCCTCATTTTCTTTCATCCATGTCCGTGGTTTAATTGCCTTAATGAAATTGAAGGTGTCAACCAGCACCCAGTAATAAAAACACCCTTAAACTGAAAGGAATAACAACTTTCTCTCCTCTTAAGTAGCACAGGAAAAGTAACAAAGTATATGTGTTCATTCTCCAAGAGTGAATTGAATGATATGAAAGTTTCATAAGAGCTTCAGAGCCTAAAGAGTAGTCCTCAATCTTTTTGGCACCAGGAACTTGTTTCATGGAAGACGTTTTTTCCACACACTGGGCCGGAGGGAGTGGTGGTTTTTAGATGATTCAAGTGAATTACATTTATTGCACATTTTATTTTATTTCATTATCATTACATTGTAATATATAATTAAATAATTATGCAACTCACCATAATATAGAATCAGTGGGAGCCCTGAGCTTGTTTTTCTGCAACTAGAAGGTTCCATATGGGGTTGATGGGAGACAGTGACAGGAGATTTATCCAAGGAGATTGGTATCTACAGGAGATTGATTCCTGGACCTGCAACTCTACCCCACAAATACCAAAATCTGCAGCTGGTCAAGTCTCTAATAAAAAAAATAGTAGAGGCTTTGTAAATTACCTATAGACATTCCCCCATACATTTTAAATAAACTCTAATTACCTATAATACCTAACATAAAGTAAATGCTATATAAATAGTTATACTGTTATTATTAAAATTTCACGAATTTTATTGTATTGTTATTTTAAAAGTTTTGATTCACATTTAGTTAAAGCAACAGTTGTGGAAAGCACCTATGTGAAGGTTTGATTCTTGAACACCAAATTTCTTTATCAAGGTTGTTTTGGTGGACGCAGGGCCAAGATGGCCAACTAGAAACAGTGGTGATCTCAGGCTCTCATCGAAAAGAACCATAATTAGCATGTGAATCCTGCACCAGCAACCAAGGTATTCAGGTTCTCTCATCAGAACTGACAAGGTCGTGGGGTATAATCCATGGAGAGGAAGGAAGAGCAGTGTGGTACAATGGTCCACCTGAGAGCCACACTGGGCAGGGGAGTCCCCACCCTCCAGCCAAGGGAGGTGAGTGAGCATGCTATTCAGCCAGGGAAACTGCTTTTTACCCGGAACTCTGCAACCCACGGATTGGAAGGGCCCACTCGCGTACCCACGCCACCTGGGCCTAGGGTCCCAACCCTAGAGCTGCACAGATTCTCAACAGCCTCTCCGCTAGAATTCGCTTAAGCCTGCCCAGTTTCCTGGTGGAGGGGCGACCAGCACCACAGCTGCTGCTGCTTGCTGTCTGAGCCCTTTGAGCTTCTTGGCAGAGGGGCAGCAGCCAGCACTGAGACTCATAACTGCCTAACACAAAAGGTCCCCGGGCGTGGGGAGGGCGGCATCCATCTCTATAGCTCCAGGCTGCACTTTCGCCCTGTTGGAGCCAGGAAAGCTGGATAGCTTTGTCCGAATAGGTGTCCCCCACAGCCCAACACATAAGCTGTGGCAGACTGTGGCCAGAGCGCATCTTCGGGCCTGATTCTGACCCGTCCTTCCTCACTGGGTGGGGCCTCCCTGCAGGAACTCCAAGGACTCCAGCCAGAGGCTCAGGGACAGAACCCTGATATCCCTGAGCCTGCGCCCCTAGGGGGAGGGGTGGCCACAGTCTCTGTGGACCAGCAGACTTAGCCTTTTCTCCTGGTAGTTCTCAGGAATCTGGGTGGCCCAGACTGGTGGGTTTCTTCCAGGTCAAGCACACCTCATCCACCAAGGGACAAAGTGCTTCATTAAACGGGCCCTGATCCCTGTGCCACCCAACTGGGTGAGACTCTTCAACAAGAGTTGTCAAACACCCTATACACAAGCTATTCTACTGGGATCAGGGTGGTGCCCCTCAATGTCAGAGATCCAGGAAGAAGGAGCAGGTACCCATCTTTGCTGTTCTCCAATCTCCTTGAGTGACATCTCCAGGTACGGGATCTATCCAGATGAATAAGGTCTGAAGTGAACCCCCAGCAAACCGCAGCAGCCCTACAGAAGAGGGACCTGCCCATTGAAAGAAGAACAAACAGAAAGCAACAATAGCATCAACAACAAAAACATCCCCACAAAAACCCCATCCAAGTGTCAGCAGCCTCAAAGATTGAAACTAGACAAACTAATGAAGAAGAGAATCAATGAAAAAATGCTGAAAACCCAAAATGTCAGAGTGCCTCTTCTCCAAGTGATTGCATCGCCTCTCTAGCAAGAGCATGGAACTAGATGGAGGGTTAGATGGATGAATTGACAGAAATAGGCAACAGAACAGAACAGAGACCTCAGAAATAACATCACACATCTACAACCATCTAATCTTTGACAAACCTGACAAAAACAAGCAGTGGGAAAAGGGTCTCCTATTCAATAAATGGTGCTGGGAAAACTGGCTAGCCATATGCAGAAAACTGAAACTGGACCCCTTCCTTACACCTTATCCAAGCTTAACTCAAGATGGATTAAAGACTTAAATGTAAAAGCCAAAACCATAAAAATCCTGGAAGAAAACCTAGGCAATACCACTTAGGACATAGGCACAGGCAAAGACTCAATGACGAAAACACCAAAGCAATTGCAACGAAAAACAAAATTGACAAATGGGATTTAATTAAACGAAAGAGCTTCTGCACAGCAAAAGAAACTATTATCAGAGTGAACAGGCAACCTAGAGAATGGGAGAAAATTTGTGCAATCTACCCATCTGAGCAAGGTCTAATATCCAGAATTTACAAGGAACTTAAACAAATTTATAAGAAAAAACAACCCCATAAAAAAGTAGGCAAAGGATATGAACAGACACTTCTCAAAAGAAGACATTTACTCTGCCAACGAACATATGGAAAAAAGCTCAACACCACTGATTGTTAGAGAAACACAAATCAAAACCATAATGAGATACCATCTCACACCAGTCAGAATGCTGATTAGTAAAAAGCCAAGAAGCAATGCATTTCTGTAAAGAAATTGGAACACTTTATATTTTTATTATTTTTTTTGAGATGGAGTTTTGCTCTGGTTGCCCAGGCTGGAGTGAAAGCTTTTACACTGTTGGTGGGAATGTAAATTAGCTCAATCGTTGTGGAAGACAGTGTGGTGATTCCTCAAGGATCTAGAGCTAGAATATCATTTGACCCAACAATCCCATTACTGGGTATATACCCAAAGAAATGTAAATCATTCCAGTACAAAGACACATGCACACATATGTTTACTGTAGCACTATTTACAATAGCAAAGTCATGAAACCAACCCAAATGCCCATCAATGATAGACTGGATAATGAAAATGTGGTACATATACACCATGGAATACTATGCAGCCATAAAAAAGAATGAGATCCAGTCCTTTGCAGGGACATGGATAAAGCTGGAAGCCATCATCCTTAGCAAACTAACATAGGAATAGAAAAACAAACACCACATGTTCTCACTCATAAGTGGTAGTTAACATTGAGAGCACATGGACACAAAGAGGAGAATAACACACACCAGGGCCTGTTCGGGCTGGGAGTGAGGGGAGGGAATTTAGAGGACCGGTCAATAGGTGCAGCAAACCACCGTGGCACACATATACCTATGTAACAAACCTGTATGTTCTGCACATGTATCCTGAAGCTTCATGTAAATAAAAAAGTGTTTTGACTAATCTGGATGCTTTACATTTCCATTTTAATTTTAAAATAAGATTCTCAGTTTCTGCAAAAATTAATAATGACTGAGTTTTGAATAAGAATTGTTTTGAGTCTTTACATGACTTTGAGGAACATTGTCAATGTAAAGTCTTCTGCTTCATGAAATTGGGATATCTTTCCATTTATTTAAATATCTTATGTTTTCTTTCAACAGTATTTTATAGTTTTGGGTATACATATACTTCCTTTCTTCAGTTTGTTTCTAACAAGTTTATTATTGTAATATTATTATTTTTTTTACTTATTTTCATTGCTAGTACATTTAAAAAATGATTTAATATTGATTTCATGTACTGTAAGTTTGATGAACAAGTAGTTTAGTTCAAATAGTTTTAGCAGATTCCTAAAATTTTCTGTCTACATGATCATATCATCTGTAAATAATATTATTGATTCCTTTTCAATCTGTGATCTATTAGGTAACAAACATATATATACATATATATATTCAGTCTGTGATCAATTAGGTAACGTGTGTGTGTGTGTGTGTGTGTGTGTAAAACCTAATTGACCCAAGTAAACTTCTAATAATGAGTTTAATACAATTGTCTATAATGCAATTCTTATTTTCATCCAAATGATAGGGTGATTCTTTGATCTCAAGTGAACAATGCTCAGCAAAAATAATGCATAATTTCAAAATCAAATGTTTACATTTTTTACCCAACTTCCTAAAAAATTGTTAAAAAATGAGTAACACAAACGGTTTTTTTCTTAATTGCACTTGTCAATACATCATTACTTGTAGAAATTATAAGTTTGTATTATATTAAACCAGTAATTATTTCTGTGAAAAGAATACTAAATATGACAAAACAAAAACAATAATGGAATTTACAAACTATAATTAGAAATAAATTTCAAGTGTTTGTAACTAATTCTATTCACAGTATGGTAACATCAATGTTAATTATCCAGAAAAATATCAAAAAGATAATGTACAGTTTTATCATTTTATAGCATTGATATTTTAGAATATAATTAAAAGTATTATTTACTACTTTCATTTAGTAACTGATAGCCAATGTAAACAGAATACTTTTTTATTTAAGAAAAACTTTGTTATTATTAACAGCAGTTGCTACTTGTCTGATTTGCTACTTATTTGATTTGATAAAAATATATTTTAGAATCTGTTCATTTTGGTACTTCAAAAACCCTCTTTGTACTCACTATAAATAATCATATATCTTTCTGTTCTCAGTGAAAATGAAGAGTGATGAAAATGATTGTGTTATGTACTTATTATAAATGGATTATGTTCTCAATGCAGGATTCCAGGAATAATATGTAATATTCAAAACATCACACACATCTCACTAAAGTCCAAGAATATGAGTGAGATCATAGAAAGAGTAGAATTTCAAATACCCTGGTTTAAATCTACATACTCTCAGCCTCATATTGAAGTTCTCTTATTTCTTTAATACCTTTCAGAATCTTCAGGAGGAAAATTTGAATGTATTCAAAACTCCCTCAGGAATAACAAACAGTTCATTCAGCCCAGACTGCTCAAAATCTTTTACATCCTTGTTCTCACTGCTCTAAATTCCCATTGGTCGTTTTACCTTTGCTAACAAAATCTGGTCTCATTTGTTTGATTCTTTTTCTCGATTATAATCATTGTCCCTTCCAAAGTTAAACTCTTCATAATATTTGGCACCTACCAAATTGTGGATTTACTCCCGGTGGTGCTGTATTTCACTCTGGCTATAAATTATTTTATATGTGCCCCACAAAAATCTTTAAGACTTGTGTATATTTCAGCAGAAATGAGACATTATAACTCAAGTTCTGCTTAGGAGACTCTGTTCTTCTTCCATTAGTTGAAACTTTATGCCTATGTGGATAAGTGGAGGCTGAACATTGTCTAATTCCACGTAACAGGCATATATGGATGTCAGCTGTAGGCTGGCCAGCATACAGATACCATAATATGCCTATATTAAATAGTAATGGTTTCATGTTGACTAATCTGAAGATGTTAAAAAAAAAAACTTTAATGTTTGTCTGTATTTAAGATTATACTAACATTTATTTAGTAACTCATTTTTAAAATGTTGACAGTACTGTTTTTGGGAGGGTGGGGTAAGGTCCCACTCTGTCACCCAGGTTGGAGTGCAGTGGCTGGATTATGGCTTACCCCATCCTCTACTTCCTGGGCTCAAACGATCTTCCTGCCTCAGCCTCCTGAGTAGCTGGGACTACATCATGCACTCCTGCACCTGGCTCATTTTTTGTAGGTTTTTTGTGTGTGTGTGTGCAGATGGGGTCTCACCATGTTGCCCAGGCTGGTCTCAAACTCCTGGGTTCAAGTGACCCTCCCATCTCGGCCTCCAAAAGTGTTGAGATTACAGGTGTGAGCCACAATGCCTACCTTACTTTTTGGCTGAGTGAGGTAGCTCACATCTGTAATCCTAGCACTTTGGAAGGCTGTGGCAGGAGGATCACTTGAGAACAAGAGTTGGAGACCAGTCTGGACAACATAGCAAGACTCCATCTTTACAAAAAAAAATGAAAAAGAATTGTTTATATTACTTTTAGTATTACTACAGTAAGTAATAATTAAAATATTCTTAAATATGAAAAGTAGGAAGTATATTAAATGTCCTTGGAATTAATTTCTATGAGTGGAAATATTGGGTCCCAATGTATGAGATTACATAGGTTGTCAAAACCCTTTTCACAACCCTTCAAGGCACCTCTTGTGTTCTTGCTAACATTTGATGGCTGAAAATGATATATCATTTCATGATACAATTTTATGGTTACCATTACATATATTTTAATTTATATGTATTGACAATTGCTTTTTCTTCTATCACCTATCTTTTTCTCTCTTCTTGCACTTTCTACTAATCTCTTTATTCTCTTCCTTTGCATTGTACTAGAGTTTCTTATGTCTGTGTGTCATTGATTCTTATTACTAATAATATATGAATAAAAGTTATGTTCTTCATCATTTCCATTATAAATGGTAATTATAATATTTTGTCTAGGGTTTCACAACATTTCTTCAAAATCTCATCCATTTGCTTCTGGGTCTTAGCCTCTCTTTACAGAGTGTTTTCTGCTCCAGTTCCTTAGAGCCATGGGCTGTTGTGTCCTACAGAAGAGTCTAAATCATTCCCTACATTTGATAAAATGAAATATTCAGAGCGATGCTTTTGCCATCATTGTGTAAGAAGGTTACAGTCGTATTTTGTTCTGAAGTATTTTTTCCAGTGATCAATTGTCAGTCCTCATTTTATTTAATCACTCCGCAGCATTTGACACACTTGATCACATCAGCTTCTTGGTACATTATCTTCACTTGATTGCTCTCCTAGCTCACCAGTCATTCTACATCTCTTTTGTTGGCTCTCCTCTTATGTACCTGTACATGCTGCAATTTCGCAGGACTGTGTTTTACTGTCTGTTTTTCTATCTCTACATTTACTACCCAGGGAATGCTATACAGGCCCAGGCGTTTAAATGTTGTAAATGCTGATACTTTCTACTAGAGTAGTTTCTCTAGCCCTGATTTTTCTATTGACTTGGGTATGAGACCAAATTCCCTAGAAATAAAGACTGACAGAGGGATTGACATACACGGAACCTACTAAGGGGATGTTGTCATGGGTGGCCACAAAGAGCCTCAGGAAACAGAATAAGAAATGGATGAAACCAAGCAAGAATTTGGTTTCAGATAAGGAGCCACAGAGTTTGTTCCACCTGGAAGAAACAAAGATGGGCTATTTCTCTTCATATGTGATTGACCAGGAAGAAATTGTGTAATATGAGGTGGTTCTGATAGCCTAGGAACAATGTATGAGCAGATGTGAGCAGCAATGTAGGTGATGCATGCAGCCACTCAGTGAACTTTGACACTTGAGTAGTCAATGGAATCCTAGGGCATCTGGGTATTGCAAGAACAGTGTCTGCTTCAATGTCAGATTGCTTACTTGATATCTCTGCTTTAACGTTAAGAGTCACCTAACGTAAAACAATTTTAAAATAGAATTCTGTGCCTTTTGACAAACTCTTCCAGTCTCATGATTGTGCAGTCTTCCCTAAGGAAAACAAATTCAAAGCAGAGTCCTAAATTGAAGATAAATGTTTGCTAAGTAGACTAACTTGCTTTCTCTACCTGGTGACTCTCATGTTTCTGCATAGAGAACAGAATTCTCATTTGTACATCAAAGAACAACATCAATATGAACTTCTGGGCACTTAGGGAGGGAATATACTTGTTATAATGATAAATTAGCTCTATCTATATTTGAGATTCTCTTTTGCTTCTTTTTCCTAGTTGTGTTATCTTTCAGAGGTATCTGACAAAAAGAAAACCAGTTCTGAGGGGAAAGGTTTCCAATGAAAACCTGTAGATTTTGTTGATTTAGATTCTGTCATTGTATTATATCATTTTCAATGCATTAAATTTTTATAGTTCTAAGGTAATCTTTCAAACTTTAAGAGCACTCTAATGGATTTTCACAGTACTGCCTGTATTTGAGTGAAATCATACAGCTCTGCTAGCTTTATCAAATTCTTTATCTGACTCTGCTAAAACACCTAAACAATCCAAGCTTTTTATTCAGTGAATCAAATATTACACAATAAAATAAAGAGGTGTGCACTTATACTTGTGTATGAAAATGGAAAAGAGTCATAGTCACAACATACATTTAACCAATTATAAATTTAGATATCCCATCTAGCAACTCATTAAATATAGTAATAACATATTAGTTTTTAAAGCATATTTTTATTTAGAGAGGACAAAAAGACACTCAGTTATCTTATACTTGGTTGTGATTCTTACTTTCTTTGGAAATAGAACATAATAATATAATTTTTACATCCCTAGGACATTTTCTCAGTTGGATGTTTCAGAGTAGACTACTTATTTTTAATGACTTGATATTCTGTCTTTACTGCCTTTTACAAGGTTAAGTTACTTTCACTTTTATATTGCTAAAAATATTGTTCAACTTAAAACACTGAAGTCTTAAAAGCTGCGCATATAAGCACAATTAATGACTGGCAGTCAGTGTCCCTCATTTAGACTATCCAAAATTCATAGTGCAGCTTTATGCTCTTAACTGTTTTAACTACTGTTGCTATCATGGGATCTCTGCACATATTTGCCTTTTGGTAGATCTCAGCAGGATAGTACAATGTATGTTTTTTGTTGGAAGCTGGGATATTTTAAAGTCTTTAGCACAAAGACCTAACAATGAACACTTTTTCCATTCTTTGTGGTTGGTAAAATTCTGTTTTATAGAGAAAATACTAAAAAGCCAATATTGCACAAGTAGAATATCTACCTCCAAGCTACATTTTGCTAAATATACTGAATAATTGGATATTTGTTATTTCTACTTGAAATACAAATAGCATAAACAATCATACTTGACCTACTATATGTAACAATCCAAATTAAAACACAAAACAAAAACTTGTGCCTTATGACACTTCCATAAAATATTCTGCCTTAAAGTATTCACAAAGAGATAAATATTATATCTTTATCTATATATATTTATGAGTATGCTCAAAACTGCATATTTAAAAGTACCTTAATTATCCTAAGACTGCCAAGCACAACTGTTATTTTCATTAGAGTAGCATTAAGCTACATTTTAGTGGAAATTCAATGGGTAAATATTAAAATATACTTGTAAAGTCAAAAAAGCATAAGTCAAACCAGCATTCATGGAGGACCTTCTGTATAAGCCTGTGAAACTATTTTCACAATCTAGAAAATATAATTTTTATTTGTTCACAAAAGGTTCTATATAAGTCATTTGTAAACCTCCCTCCATCCAGGTTTCCAGGCAACTACTGATGTAGTGTCACTATATATTAGTTTGCAGGCTTTTATCATTTTAAATAAATTGAATCTTCCAGTATTGCTTTGAATGTGGCTTCTTTCACTCAAATTTTGAGATTCATCACTGTTGTTCCAAGTTTCAATAACTCATTCTATAATTCTTATATTAGATATAACAATTTTGTATGACATGCCCCTTTAATACATATTGCCTTAAGGTGTAGCCATTTCTTTAACTCATGTTCTGTGGACCAACAATAGGTACACAAAGAAATTCTCTACTCATCTGAACTGTGTTGACTCCAGCACCTTTAGCCAGATAACAGATTATGTGGTAGCAGGCCAGCCTAGAGTGACCTACAGTTGGGATAGCTCATCTCTCTTCCAGGTGTCCTCTAATCATTCATTCATTCATTCATTCATTCATTTGGCTGGCTAAGCTTCACCAGATGAAGATGGCAAAGTGTAGGAAGAGTGGAAAGACAGAAACAAATTTTCTGTCTGCAAAGTGCAGTGTGCCTGCACTTAGAGGTTTCCAGATATGTTATATTTGCTTTTACTCCATTGGTTAACATAAATCACATGACCAAACAGAATCTCTGTGGGAAGTGTTGTATCACCAAAATGTCTGAATATAGGAAGAAACATAATTTCAGTAGCTGTGCTTTTCCAATGGAGTGAAGTGTTTTGCATGTCTTTGAATAGGTAATGAACAAATTATTTGAATTCAATTTAGATCTGACTACTCATAGAATCATGAAGCATATTTTAAAAGAGCTTATAGAAATAAAAACATTATCAGAACACATTATCATTATTTGGATTGTTCTAAATCAATTATGGGAAATGCTACTTAATTTTAAAATAACTTATTTATGTTAGAAATCACGACTAAGAAGGCAGTAGATTGCATTGGCATGGACAGTTTCTGCTTGGTAGATAATTTCTACATTCATTCCTTCTTAGGGCTGTTTAGCCAAATGCATTTTTGAAAAGTATAATGATTTCCACTTGTTAGCTTTATGTGTAGTAAGCAAAGGTATGATATTGTTCTGACAAAATGAACAAGAGCAAGCATGCTGTAAGATTCTGGGTTTTATTTTCCTTTTTACTTAAAATATATTTTTCACGAAAGGCAGGAATAGGAAGACATAACACATTTTAAGAGACTTTTTAAAAATAATAGAGAAAAAATCTGCTCAATTATGTAGCAGAATATGCCAAGTTTCAATATTCTAACAATGTATACTATATCCTACCACTGCCCTTATTTTCTATCAGAAATATATACAGTCTCCGTCGTCAGATAGCAACTTTCTTACATACATTTTTGTTATAATTTTATTTGGGTCTAAATTGATTACAAAAAAAGCCACCCTTTGGCCGGGTGTGGTGGCTCACATCTGCCATCCCAGCACTTTGGGAGGCCAAGGCAGGCGGATCATGAGGTCAGTAGTTCGAGACCATCCTGGCTAAAATGGTAAAATCCCATTTCTACTAAAAATAGAAAAAAAAAAAATAGCCAGGCATTGTGGCGGGCATCTATATTCCCAGCTACTCGGGAGGCTGAGGCAGAAGAATGGCTGAGCCCGGGAGGCAGAGCTTGCAGTGAGCGGAGATCAGGCCAATGCACTCCAGCCTGGGTAACAGAGTGAGACTCCGTATCAAAAAAAAAAAAAAAAAAAAAGGCCACCCTTCTAAAAATATAGTTATGTGACATTTCAACCACACAGAGAGATATAGAACTCCAGCCATACAACCAAGGTATTTTGTATTGCAATCACGGCCCCAAATTCCCTCACACACATTTGTAGATAACTTTTGCCCTTACTTGATCCTCTGGAAAGCCATGATCTGCCTTCTGTCAGCATAATTTTTGCCTAATCCAGAAAGGCATTAAAATGGACTTACAGTATGTATTCTTTGAGTCTGTTTTCATTGACTTAGCGTTATGTATATGAGATTAGGCACGCTGACGTCTGTGTCAGTAGTTTGTTGCTTTTTTGTTCCTGAGTGGTATTTCCTTGTGTGGATGTTCCATAGATTATTCACCAATTCACCAGCTGAAGGATACTTGGGCTGTTTCCAGTTTGAACCAGTTTTGAATAAAGTTGCCATAAATATTCACAAGAGATGTTTGAATGAATACGACATTCATATTTTGTGGTAAATACTTAGAAGTGAGACTTTGGGTCATATGGTGAGTGTGCATAAATTTCATAAATATTTATTAGTTTTTAAATTGTTTATTAACAAAAATGTTTATTAATTGCTTATTAATTTTATAAGAAACAAGTTGTTTTCCATAGTGACTCTACAGTGTAGCCTCTCCAAAAAAATAAAAAACTGAAGGAGGTATCCCCATCAACACCTACTATTGACCGAACTGTGATTTTAGCTATTCAAAGCTATCTATTTCACTACAGAATAATGACTTTGAGAATCTTTCATAGTTTTGTTTGCCATTCGTTCATCTAATTACTAGATTGTTCATATATTTAATGAGTTCTGATAGTCCTTTATATATTCTGGATGCAAGTCTTTTGTTAGCCAGATATTCTGAAAATATTTTATAATGGAATTTGTTTACTATTTTATTCTTCTCACACTTCCAATGGGCAGAAGTATTTAATTTGATAAACAACAATTTATCACATATTTCTTTTATAGGTTATGATGTTTAAAAATTTTGCATATATAAAGAACATTTTCTCTTAATTTTATTGAAATTATGGTTAAGTATTTACATACAGACATTTAAGTTTATACTTTCTTAGGTATTGGTTTTTATAGATAAAATGAAAATTAGATTTAGGCTCAACATTTTTGTACATGAATGTTCAGTTGTTTCAGCCCTACACTGTCTGAAAAGAGGAAAACTTCTCAAATCAATACTCTGAATACCATATTAATCTATAATTATTTAACATCAGAGAGACACTTAATTTTTTATATAAAATTACAATTTACAGTGTGTGCTCATCTGTATATAGGCTGTGCCTTTGTGTCCATGTATTGTGTATCCGTTGTTGTTTGTGTGTCTTGGGTGTGGTATCAACAATTAATAAACAAACGCTTGAGGTCACTCTAATTGTGCTCTCTTCCTAATATTTGAAACTGGGTGAATTTTTCCTTATGTGAAACATTTGTTTAAAATAGTATTTTAAGCCGGGTGTGGTGGCTCACTCCTGTAATCCCAGCACTTTGCGAGGCTAAGGCGGGCAGATCACTTGAGGTCAGGAGTTTGAGACCAGCCTGGCCAACATGGTGAAACCCTGTCTCTACTAAAAGTACAAAAATTAGCTGGGCGAGGTGGCAGGTGCCTGTACTCCCAGCTACTCAGGAGGCTGAGGCAGAAGAATCACTTGAACCCAAGAGACAGAGGTTGCAGTGAGCCGAGATCATGCCACTGCACTCCAGCCTGGGCAACAGAGTGAGACTCCGTCTCAAAAACATTAATAATAATAATATTTTAAAATGTTTTTTATACTTGCTCTGACTATAATTAAATGGAAAATATGGCACGTACATGATGAGAATTAGCTTTTTTTTCACAGGTTAAGATGTTGACAAGACAAATGTTCACTCTGTATGTGTGATCAGATGCTGTTGATGCTTTCTCACATTTGTACTTTTTTTTTTTTTTTTTTTTTGAGACGGAGTCTCACGCTGTTGCCCAGGCTGGAGTGCAGTGGCGCTATCTCGGCTCACTGCAAGCTCCGCCTCCCGGGTTCCCGCCATTCTCCTGCCTCAGCCTCCTGAGTAGCTGGGACTACAGGCGCCCGCCACCGCGCCCGGCTAATTTTTTGTATTTTTAGTAGAGACGGGGTTTCACTGTGGTCTCGATCTCCTGACCTTGTGATCCGCCCGCCTCGGCCTCCCAAAGTGCTGGGATTACAGGCTTGAGCCACCGCGCCCGGCCACATTTGTACTTTTAAAAACATCATTATATTTTCAATAACAAGAAGTATAATTGTCCTTGTTTAGAAGTAATAAGAATTATTGATATAGTACAGTTTTTGATATACTTTAATTTTAATAGAAAGTAGAGTAAGAATTCAATTTATAACACAGGTATAGAAATCATACAAGTAGAATTCAACTGATCATTTATTTACTACACATATTTTCTTTATAAGTTTGCTAAAAGCAAGGTTTGTAAACAATGTAAAGCTATGAGGAACTGTAGATACAGATTCATAAAAGTAATAGAAAATTGGCAAGCTTGAAGACATCAAATGTACAAAGCAGGGTCATTTATTGATACAATTTGAGATGAAAAGAAAAATAAATACTGTTGCGAAAATACGTTTCCATGTACTTTCCTAAATGCCTATCCCGGTATATACCCATACGTGGTCTATTTCCTATTACTTCCAAAAGAGAGTTTCAGTCCTTTTTTCTGTGAGAACAATATTTAGATCAGGGCTCCCCAATCCCTGGGCAAGGACCAGTCGATGGTCTGTTAGGAACCAGGACATGGGGCAGGAGGTGAGCAATGGGCCAGCAAGCATTACCGCCTGAGCTCTGCCTCCTGTCAGATCAGCAGTGGCATTAGATTCTTATAGAAGCGTGAACCCTATTGTGAACTGTGTGTGCAAGGGATCTAGGTTGCACCTTCCGTATGAGAATCTAATGTCTTATGATCTTCTGAGGTGAAACAGTTTCATCCAAAAACCATCCCTTACCTCTACAACCTGTAGAAAAATTGTCTTCCATGAAACAGGTTCCTGGGGCCAAAAAGTTTGGGGACCACTGATATAGATAATAAAAATTAAACTCCTAATTCTAACATAAGAATAAACATAAAATACTAAGAAATAAAAGTGTTTCAATGTTTCATAGCATGATAAAAGTAGATTCTGGCTTATAATCAGCCCATAGTGCTATCCACAGTTATAACTTAGCCCTTTCATTTCTGTGACATATGGTGACCTAACAACATCTTTAATTTATTTTCTAATTTACTGGTAATGAGGAACATTATGGCAAATAGTAATTTTATCAGTTAGTTTATATTCAACAGTCTACACCTGTGTTAGTCATTATCAACAAATGATTAATGTGATCCGAGCAGCTCGCTTCATCAGAGAATGGCATTTTCACTCGCTCTGACACTCCATTGTGCCAGTCATCTCCAAACATAAGGTCACAGCTGTTCTGTGACATTTTTACACAATGGAGAATCAGCTTGTTCCACAGAGAAATAAAAAAGAAATTTAATAACCTGACATTTGAAAGTATAAAAAAGGCATTTCAAATACAGGTAATTTTACATGGATCTTATTGTGAAAACAACTTCATGGTTAAATAAGAATATTTTCTTAGGCCAATTATAATACACATTTCTAACAAGGTCATCATTGTCAATTTTTTCAGTATGCAAGACTGACCAGCTCATGAAATCTTTTCAGCATCCTACATTCAGTTTTTATTATAGATGGAAAACCGCTATTCATTAATATATTAAAAATACTTTCATAAGTTGTGGTATGTATTTATTTCAGCATAGAACTATCATAAATAGGTGCATCTCTAACTTAAAATTACACATTTTAATCGTAATAAAAGTAAATGATAACATTTAATCTGCTTCTATTCTCTCTTTTCAGCCCATAGATTTGTCTATTTTACTACCACTCTTGAGATTTTTAAATTGTTTTGAATTTTTATTCCCATTTAATTTCTACCCTATCTATAGGATGTTGCTAGATTTATATTTGCAATTATTGATGCTTTGAGTATTGGCTTAATAATCACCAAAAAGTAAGGTTGCCTATTTAGACATTTTCTATTTAATGTTGCTATTATTTCATCTTTTGTGAAAATACCTCAAAATCTTTAGTTCTTATAATAATGAGGCATTTGAGAGGCTACTTCTGGTCTAACTTAAGCATTTGTTTTTCTGTTAGGTATGACTTTCAATAAAGAAAATAATAACTGAAATTAATCAATAATTAGAGTTTTGATTTTTTACTTTTGCCTTTTATACATATTTGACTTTTTGTTCTGCAAAATATTGAAAGCAGTATTTTAGCATCTTATGTTACCATTTTGTCTTGTGTGTGCCCTAAATTCTTCCCCTTTTCCTGTCCCCTCTCTCTCTATGTCTATGTATATCCACCTTGCTTTCCATAATTTTACCCAGTTCAATGTCTTTCTAAGCCTTAAAGATGCTCATAATTTGAATGTAACCATGTCTTCCACCACAATAGCCTCCTATGTATTTGCATCTGTATTTGGATATTTAATGTGTACTCAAGATTAAAACTAGGCATCTAAAAATTTAAATATTTTGTAAAGTCACCAAATCCATACGATCAAGTATTTCCCATCTCATCCCTACTCCAAGAGGTAATCACTGAAAGATATAGGAGTCATTCTTTATTATTCTCATTTCCTTCCATGCCCCCACAGTCAATCAGCACCAGTTGTTCAACTCTTCATGTAATATTGTCTCTAAATTCATCTTTCCTGCTATGCTGCTGTCTAAAATACTTGTTTGGACTACAATAACAGTCTCTTAAATGGTTGTTCTGTCTTTATTTTGGTCTTTCCTATAGTCTCTCTTTGAGATAACAGCCTGGGAACCATTTCTAAAGCATAAATGAGTAAACATGTTCATATACACATCTGAAATTTAAGAGTCTGCACAATTGGTATATGGACACAAATTGATGAAACTTGTTAAAACACCCAAGGACTACATATAAAAAGAGATTAGAAAATATTGCAGTACTAAGTCTGGGACCTGCTATAATTTAGAAGTGGTGAATTAAGGAGCCATCCAAAGATATTGACACCGATATGCTCACCGAGTGTGGTAGGAAAGGAGTAGGAAATGGTAGTATTTGGAAGCTGGGTAAGAAGATGTTTTGTAAGTGAGAGTGCTTGCATGTTGAATGAGACTTCCACTTCTGACCTTATCAGAGTAAATGACACTGAATTTGACCTCCTTTTGAAAACAATGCTAAAACTGGGCAAAAAACAAGGAGTAAATGTTTGCCAGTATTATGCAGATTCACAAAATTGAGGCTTGAAAGATGAAAAACCATAATGCGAGGCTCATCATCAACCTCGGATCACCCACTATTACCCTTGTGTTCTTCCTAAGAGCACTTTGCTGTTGCAATAGGAGAAAAGGATCTCAACTTTAGAAGTACTATTGCTCACCTGAGGACTGCCACAGTAGTTACCCTTTTTTAACTAAAATACCAGGAATTTTGGTCTAGGTCCTGTGCTACTGCACAGTAGACAATGAGTATTGCCAGGGAAGAAGGCTTTTACTGGGTGCTACAGCCAAAGAAATGGGACACTAGTCTCAAACCCATCTCTCTGACCATAAAAGAGTTTTCTCTGGAGAGATGGAATAGTTTTGCATCTTGATTGTAGTGATCATTATATTAATCAGTGCAGAATTATATATTAAGCATAATTCTTAATAACTTTAAATTTAGTGAAAACTAAGAAAGCAAGAAATCCTGAACTGTCTATCAGATATTGGTTAGCATTTTACAGATGAGAACATTGCATAAATTTTGGAAACTATTTCCCCATTCTTATTTGGAAATTATGCAGACATTCAATAAGCATCAAAAATAATTTTAAGATTGTAGGCTAAACGAAAGTTTCACACACAACATTTATTCCATTTATGTGTACTCAATCCTTTCTTTCACTTTTTTGTTTCTCTACTGTACTTCTGAAAACTGAAATATTAAACAAAGCTACTCATCATTTCAAGTAATTTCCTTGTTATTAATTTTTTAAGCCTGTGAATAAGTAAGAATTTTAAAATTAAATACGTATGTATTTTTGTCAATAACTCAAAAGATTCAGCTGTTTTTACTAAGGTAAAAACATTAAATTAAGTCTAATTTATCAAAAAAAATCGCACAAAGATATTCTTGGTTTGACCGGATTTATACTTTCATAACCTTCTGTGCTAAATCTTGACACTTCACCATATCTAGCAGAGACAAATACAGAACCCAGAAGAAACTGCATTCTAACAATTCTGAAGACATTTGTATTTTTATCTTACCAATAATTTTAAAGCCAGCATGTTTACTAAAGATTTACTTAAGTCAAATGAACTTAAGAAATACTTTGGATTTATTTACATAATTTAGGAGTGTTCTTTTATTTATAGGTAAATTTCATAGACACAACATTAAAGCCTGGATGCATGGTACTCCATCCCACCCTCCCATTCAACAGCAAAATTAGGCCAATGGAGAGATCAAACTTCTCCAGATTCCAAATAATATTGGGCTAAACAGTATTACAAAAGATTATACGTTTATCAAATTCTGATTTCTCATGACACACAAACACACCATTACCAAAACACAATCCAACTGCTGCAACAAACAACAAGTTCCAAGAGTGTTAGGACTGAAACAGCTGGAGTGCTTCCTCTCTCCATCAGTTGGGTTTGATCAACTTGCAAAGGTCCACTAGCTTTTACTTTGGAACTCTAGCCATGAGATAGCAACATAAACTCAGCAGTTTATGAACACGTTCAAATGGCTAAACTTTGTTTGCCGCAGTAAGTAACTGAGAAGAGCTAATCCAGCTGTCTGGTAGCTACAAGAAACACTTGCCCAGACACACACAACAATTACAAACAAGGCCCCCAAAGTGTCAAAACTGTGCAGTCAGGGTGCTTCCCTCTCTCTCAGTCACTTGGGATTATTCAACTTGCAAGTGGAAATTCCTTTATTAACTTCCCAGATTGAGAGGAGCAGATCTTGCTGCCTGGGTCCATAAAGGATACTCATGTAAATGCAAGAAGATGTCAAATTTCAAAGGCTGTTTTCCCAGGCAATCAAAAATGAGGTTTGGGCTAGCAGTGACAAGGCCAGAGAGAGAGAGACTGAGATCCACCTCTGGCCAAAAAATGGTCAGGAGGATGCTTAGGAAGGCTTCTAAAACTATTAGCTCACGGTAGCTGGGCCAGGAGCAACACATTCCTAGTCAGGGAACCAAAATCTTGTTACCAAAACGCTAGAGGTTTGATCTAGGTCTTGCTGCTCACTGCACAGAAAGCCAGTCACTGAGACAATGAGTAGTGCCAGGAAAGAAGGTTTTAATCAGGTGCTGCAACTGAGGAAGTGGGAGCAAGTAAAATCATTGGTTTATGTAGCAGGAAAGAAATGTAACAACATGCAGAAAAACAGGAATTAGGGATGGATAAGGAACAGTTGATCAACAAGAGGCAGTTGGTCTTTTAGGCAATCATGGTAGGTGAAAGGTCTGGTGTCTCAATTGTCCAGATATGGTGATCTGGTAAGTTTCAGATCCTTGATACTATCAGGGAGGCCTGATGTCTGGTTTCCTGAGAAAGAAACTCAAATCTAAGACAATTGTTAAGTTTATCAAATTTTAAGACTGAAAGGGTCACTTTCTATGTTCATTCAAAAGAAATCATAAATATCAGTTATATGGAACCATTGGGCTGGTTTCTCTCTGATATGCAGAATATCAGGGAAAACAGTGTTGTATGAAAAAGAAAAAAAAAAGCCCAGTTGTCTTTCTTCAAGGTCTTCACTGAATACTGGACTGGTCACGTACAGGTAAGATTCCATGGAGTTGAATTCTGCTTCCAACCTATGTAGCACAGAAGGTATCATATATACCTTCCCACCTAAAACAACTAAAAACTGAAGAAACATATAGTTTAAAAATTCTTTCAGATATTGGGTATTAGATTACAAATAATGGCCCTTGAGATACAGAAAATAGACTAAGTGAACCTCCAATTGCCCAAGATTCCCGTCTGGAGAAGTTTCTGAGGTTGCACAGGGAGAGGAAACTCAGGCAAAACTATCAGTGACCCTGAGTTGAGAAAACAAATATACTGGGAGTCAGGGGTAAGCATGGAGGCTAGAGTTTGCCGGACAAAGTGATAGACATGAGAGAGCTGGACAGAGGCAGAGCTGGGAATAGCTGAAGAAGGTATTGATTATTCATATATACATATATGAATAATGTATATACGTATATATACACATAAATATGTAAATTATGTGTGTATAATGCAATACATATTTTTATATATATGCATAACATTTGTATTATGTGTATATATATTCTAGAAGAATCATAAGCTTAAAGATAAAACGTCAGGCAAGAACTAAACATGAATATAATAGGGCCTGGGTTTGGAGTATGAGAGTGGGGCAGCAGCTATAAATAACCAGCCCCAAACTGTTTTTAAATGTATAACTTTCAGCTTATTAAGTCATCCAGTACATAGAATTTAGCCATAAGTGTGTGGTTTCTGACCCTATATCTCTGATAATATCATATTAACAAAATACATATTCAAATATTCAGACTGAATAACTGCAACACAAAAGGAATTTTACTTCTGAGTCACTAAAATGCAAAATCATGTTTCTGCTGATTGTCTCAGCAAATGCTGGTTAATCATACTGGTAAGTAATGCTAGCTGCAGTGGATGTTATTCATAAGAATGTCAAGACTTAATAGACTTAATAGTAATAAAATTGTCAATTACATTTTCTTAAATGTCTCCTTATGTTCCTTTAAATTTACATGTCAATAGCTGTAATAGAAAGTGAAAATACGGGAAGTTAAAATGAACATATCACTTGCAATTGGAGTTCCACTTTTTGCTTTTTTTCTCTCTTTTATTAGATGCAAGAATATATTCCCTCAAGGTAAAAAAAGAAAAGTTAGCCACCATGATGCTTCTTCCTTTCAGAAAAGAAAGAAATTAGAATTTTATAGAGCCTAGTAATGTAAATTCTTTTTGTTATTTGAAATATTTTCTGCATCTTTAGTTTCAGGCTAACCACAGTGTGAATGTCAAATCTAGATTTTGGAAAAACAGAGAAAAGACTAATGCCATTTATCGATACCTCTATCATATTGTTCTTAAATATATTGAAATATCTGAGCTTGGGTTTTACCTACTTACCATTAAAAAATACACACACACACACACACACACACACACACACACATATATACATGCACACACAGATATATATATATATATATTTATTTATATTAGAATTTAGGAAATTTGTGGAGTGCTTATAGTTATCTGTGTTTCTGCTGTTGAGTCATTTTGGTGTTCTCAGAGACTAGGAGAAGATTTCAAATGACTTTCTTACTAAAAACTCTACCCATTCTTCTGACAGTCTCTCTCTCTCTCTCTCTCTCTCTGTCTCTCTCTCTCTCTCCCCCTCTCTCTCCAGGTTCAGGGTTCAAGTCCTATTGGTTAGATGAAAACTTCATTGATACATTCTGTTTCTTCAGTTTTAATGAAGAGATGTATATTACGTGTTAAAAATAACTATCAATATCTTGTTTTGTATAGGTATTATACACGTTTGAAAGTAAATTCCTTTTCTATTTATTTAATAAATTCAAACTATGCCTTTTAAAATGGTCCCAGAACAAATCTGATTCACGTTTTAAAAACGGTGCCAGAACAAATCTGATTCACGTTGGCAAATGTCTTTTTCTCCCCCTGCTGCTCTTCTTTATACTGTTCCATTTTCATAGGCTTTTGTTCTGTTTCTGGCCTTTTCAGCATCTGTGACTTTTATAAAACTTTCTTTTTTTGGTTATAAATTGCAATGATTTTGTTCTAGCTTTCCAATTGCTACAGGTAGAATTTTGGTAAAAGTTAAAGACATTCTGTGTTTGATATAAGTATTTGTGTACTCTCCTATTTTAATTTTCAAATAATTCATTTGAAATAAAATTAGCTATCAGGTTTAAAAGTAACTAAACTGAAAACAAACATTCGTGTTCAAAAACCATTGACAGGCTGGGTGTGGTGGCTCACACCTGTAATATCAGCACTTTGGGAGGCCGAGGCAGGTGGATCACTTGAGATCAGGAGCTCAAGATCAGCCTCGCCAACATGGTGAAACCCCGTTTCTACTAAAAATACAAAAATACTTTAGCCAGGTGGTAGTGGTGCATGCCTGTAATCCCAGCTACTTGGGAGGCTGAGGCGGCATAATCACTTGAGCCTGGGAGGTGGCAGTTTCAGTGAGCTGCGATCACGCCACTGTACTCTAGTCCGGATGACAGAGTGAGACCATGTCTCAAAAAACAAAAACGAAGAAACAAAGACCATTTACAGGGTAATATTCCTTGCCACAGTTACTTGGAATAGAGGTAGATTTCCTCCAGACCCCAGCCTACACACACACACACACACACACACACACACACACACGGGGAGAGAGAGAGAGAGAGAGAGAGAGAGAGAGAGAGAGAGAGAGAGAGAGAGAGAGAGAGAGAGAGAGAGAGTTTTCTATTAAAAGCTTGAAAGTTTGACAGAAGAAACTCCAACAGCATCTATATGAAATGATCCCCTGGTCAGTTCTATATACTGGCCAGGATTTTTGAAGAGATGTTGTCATGGCAAGAAAAAGAGATTTGGGATTCATCAAAATATATTATAGTTGGTACTTAAGGCAATAAACTTGGAAAAACGTTAAAAAGAAAAAATTAAATATGCATGTAATGGACCCCAGGATAACCCCAATGAATATAGAGATAGTTAGATTTTAGCAGAGGAATAGAACCAGAAACAGGATGTGAGTGGAAGAGCAACCAGTTATGATGGAGTATTATTTCAGCAAGCCAAGAGAAGTTATTTCAAAGAAGTGTCATGTAGATCATAAAGCAGAAGTCGGGTGACTTGGTAACTAAAAAGTGGCCACTGGATCTGGCAACAGAAAGGCTATTTTGAAATTAACAATAGCAGTTATAATAAAGGCTGAGATGAAAACCTTTTTGGGAAGGGAAACTGAGGTGCACAAGTCTCCCCAAAACTGACAGATAACAGATGAATTTCCCTATGTAGGAGAGTAGAGAAATGGAGCTCTAAGGGGGAAGTGTTTAGTGCTTTTATGTTTTAGATAGACATGTTAGAGTTTAAAGTGTCTCTGCTGTCTTTTTAACCAAATTTATTATAGTCATACTGAAACCAGCCCAATTGCCCAATCAAATTAACATTTATGGTTTCTTCTGAATAAACATGGAAATTGGCACTCCCAGTCTTAAAATGTAAGAAAGTTACAAATGTCTTATCTGATTTTTTTCTCAGGATTCCCAGATAGTATGGATGATCTGCAAGTTACCAGATCACTCCATCTGGACAATGAGACTCCAGACCCCTCATCCATCACAATTGCCTAAGCAACCACCTGCTTCCTGCTGAACAACTCCTCTTCCTTACCCCTCCCTGTTTCCTGTTTTCCCATATGGATACATTTTTTTGCTTTCTATATAAACCCCTAATTTTAGTGCTTCAGAGAGATGGATTTGAGACAGATCTTCAATCTCCTTGCCTGCAGCACCCAAATAAAGCCTTATTCCCTGCCAATACTTGTCTTAGTGATTGGCTTTCTGTCAGAGAGCAGCAGGACCTAGACTGAACCCTTGGTCTAAGGTTCTACCTAAAAAGAAAAATACATTTTATTTTTTCCTGTGTTTTTGTGAGACAGACTCAAGACTAACCAGTTTCACACCATGTCAGGGTTTTATGATTATTGATATATTTGTAAGCTACACGTATATATAATTTCTTTGTTTAGTCCTATTATATTTTGTATTTCATTACTGTCATATTTTCTCTATATCATTTCCAATAGACAATGTTTCATTTACTTTACCTGAATATTTTTTTTCTGGATATTTTCCTCTGTGGTACTATATGAAAACTTTCAAATCAATTTTTCTTTCAGAGCATTTGTCTTTTAAGGTATTTCCATTAAGCCTTTCTTTTATAAAATACAGTGATTTCATAAGAATTTTTATCCTGTGCCTAACATTTTGTTCTTTCTATTGTTTTTTTTTTTTCTTTTTTTATCTGAGGTGGTATAGGGTAAGGTAAAGTAAGGCAAGGTAGAACTGAAAATGAATTTCAGTTCTTCACTGCTGTAACTTTGTTGCAGTGTCCCTATCGAGCATTTGATTCTTCCAACTCTATACATACATTTACACATATGTTTGTTCTACATCACTGTTTTTAGATAACCTAAACCTCAACCTGTTTCTTCCAGCATTCTTCTCCCAAATCTCTATCTACAACGACACCCTGTTTGGCTTCACTGATATTCTTATTTATAAATATTACCTGGTTATCTTCAAGTCTCTAGATTAGGGAAACAGAAAGTGAGGCTTAGTGTTTCTTCCAGCTTTGGCCTAGTTTATCTTCATTCACTGAAACATGAACATATTAGCTTGATTCTCAAAATCTAGGGTCATGAAAAGCACTTGGAGACTTTGGTAAAATCAAATTTCCAGAAGTCATAATTTTCAGATGTTCTGATTCAGTAGATATGAAGTAAGTCTTGATGATTTGCTTTTCCAACATTTCCCAAGGCTACTGCTGCTGTTTTTCTGGGGATCTCATATTGAGAAAGATTGATATAGACTGAAGGAATTCCCCACATCACCAATGTTAATTAGAAAACGATGGCCATTCATGGTGTCTTATTCCTTGTATGGTTTAGCTCTGCATCCCCACCCAAATCTCATCTCAATTTGTAACCCCCATGTGTCAAGGGAAGGACAAGGTGATTGAATCATAGAGGCAGTTTCTCCCATGCTATTCTCATGAGATCTGATGGTTTAAAAGTTTACACTTCCTCCTTCACTCTTCCTCTTCTTCTGCCATGTAAGATGTGCCTTGCTTCTCCTTTACCTTCTGCCATGATTCGAAGTGTCCTGAGCCCTCCTCAGCCACGAGGAACTATGAGGCAATTAAAGCTTTTTTTCTTTATACATTACTCAGTATCAGGCAGTTCTTTCTAGCAGTGTGAAAATGGACTAATGCACACCTGTAATCCCCACACTTTGGGAGGCTGAGGCAGGAGGATAACTTGAGGCCAGAAGCTTGAGACAAGCCTGGACAATATGATGAGACCCTTTCTGTACAAAAAAATGCAAACAAATTAGCTGGGTGTGGTGACACACAACTATAGTTCCAGCTACTTGAGAAGCTAATGCAGGAGAGTCGCTCACAGTAGCCTCTACCTCCTCCACACCACTACATCCAGGCTAAGCAAAAGGGTGAGACCTTGTCTCAAAAAGAAAAAAGAAAAAAAAAAGAAAAGATAAACAAATATGACTTACTTTCTATTGTAAGCATATGAGAACATCTGCTGAAAGATCCTAGTCAGTCTAGTCTTCAAAGTACCTCAACTCATAATCATTTGAACCAAAGCCTTTTCACATCAATGATGGAAAACATAATTAAAATCTGTGAAGGTTGATCATAACAATAAAGATATTGCCATCCACTTAATGAGCCATCCAGACACTTCACTTCAGATTCCTTGATGTACTCTCCCCTTTTTACTCTTTCTACAGTTTTCAATGTCTTTTTAGGACACCTACTAAACACATACTTGAGTAATATATCTCTTTCTTGCCAGTCAAGCAATAATGTCAGATCTATTCCTAAAATAAGATCTAATGTTGATCTTATTTTTGACCATTTATATTTGTTTTATGTACAGCATAATGAATTAAGAAAATGTTAGCAGCTTTAAAACTACACATCTATTACCTCATAGTTTCTGCAGGTGAGAAATCCAAAGATGAATTAGGCGAGTCATTTGCCTAAGGCCTCGCAAGACTAAAATCGAAGTGTCACCCAAGGCTGGTTTATAATCTGAAGCCTCCACCATGGGACCATCTGTTTACCACCTCCCTTAGGTCACTGGTAGAATTCATATCCTTACGGTTTTAGAGTTAGGTCAGTTTGCTTCTTCAAAACCAACCACATAAAGATTAGGGTGTGTAAGCAAACAAATGGCATCTTACCAAATGTAATTGCATATGGCGTACCTTTGCCATATTCTCCAGGCTAGAAACAAGTCACAGGTTCTTCTCACAGTAAGAAGAAGAAATGATACAAAAGCATGAACCACAAAGAGCAAGAAACATGGAGATCACTTTTTAATCTGTCCACTG
Source organism: Macaca mulatta (assembly GCF_049350105.2). Taxonomy (NCBI): domain Eukaryota; kingdom Metazoa; phylum Chordata; class Mammalia; order Primates; family Cercopithecidae; genus Macaca; species Macaca mulatta. The sequence goes on from NC_133422.1 coordinate 79,736,322, forward strand.
CACCATTTAATCGCTTCTTTTAAGTAAACTTAGAAGTTATTAATCCAATAATCTTCATTTAATTTTTATGTTGAAGTTTAAAGTATGATGATAAACTCCCACTTCATAGCATAGTTGCAACTGAGGTATAATAATAATAGTAGTAAAATCATAAACAATGTAATAATAAAATCTGTAATAGTTTATCATAATAAATTGATCTTCTTTAGGAGGGTATATTCATATTGGCCGTTTTTAAATGTCATGATTTCTTAAAATTCTTAACATGTTGGTGAATATCATACATAAAAATATAAAATTAAATGGTTCATGGCAGAAACTTTAGGACAGGTATTATGTCATTTGTTGTTCTAAAATGGCAATGTAAGAATCTTCCTGCCTGCATTAAAAGCTAGCTCAGATATTGACAATATTCCAAACAAAATATTTAATCAATATTCCAAGTATATACATTCATTTTAGAATACTATATTTCACATGCTATTAAATATAAATCTATTTTGAGGTTTTCTAATCTCTAATATTCCACATTAAAACTAATTTCAACATATGATATAGGCTTTGACAAATATACCTATATAAATTAGAAAGATTTGTCAAAAGATTAATAAAACTACTTTGTTTATAAACTTTCACTGCTCAATGGTCATTCATATATCTTTTACATTTTTCTGAAAGCATTTTTTTCCATACTACCTAAACATAATTTAACACGCAATAGAAGGGAAGTTAGATTTCTCACCGCTCATGAAAATCCTGGGAAGGGATTTTTATATTTATATAGTTTTACTCTTTGTAAAGCTCAGAAAAACTGATGCACTGTCTGGCCATCTTTTATGTGTTTATTTAATTTTGGCGAATATTTGAAAATCCAAAAGCGTTCAGTATTTTAACTTTTATGTTGAAGTTCAGTATTTTAACTTAATATGTGAATGCACCAATATGAGCGTATTACATATGATGTAATGATTACTGTTCCCACGTTTATCCAACAGCACTATTTTCAATTTCTTCGGTCAAGTTGGGTTTTGAAAATTTCATTTTTTTATTTTGCTCTGATGGTATTTCAGCATAAAAATGTCCCATTTTGTTGGTTTGTTTGACAGAAACAAAATTTAAACCCCTAATTTCTACCTGATTTCATGAAGATCTTGTTTCAATATAGTCTTACAAATAAATTAAATTGACTTTTAATTCACTCTGTAAAGATAAGATGTTCATTAATGTGGCCAAATAATACACTGTATGTATTAATCTAGTAGTCTTAAAAACAGTTAAATTTAATATTCGTAACTAGACTGAAGTCATAGCTCACTAGAATGGCAAGGTAGAGTAATTAATACTTGGCTTCTCTTTTTCTATGAAGATCTGTTAATGAGCTTTGCCTCTGAAAGAAAAATGATGCATTCCTAATAGTCTAAGAAGTACAATGAGATACCATCTCACACCAGTTAGAATGGCAATCATTAAAAAGTCAGGAAACAACAGGTGCTGGAGAGGATGTGGAGAAATAGTAACACTTTTACACTGTTGGTGGGATTGTAAACTAGTTCAACCATTATGGAAAACAGTATGGCGATTCCTCAAGGATCTAGAACTAGATGTACCACATGACCCAGCCATCCCATTACTGGGTATATACCCAAAGGATTATAAATTATGCTGCTATAAAGACACATGCACACGTATGTTTATTGCGGCACTATTCACAATAGCAAAGTCTTGGAATCAACCCAAATGTCCATCAGTGACAGATTGGATTAAGAAAATGTGGCACATATACACCATGGAATACTATGCAGCGATAAAAAAGGATGAGTTTGTGTCCTTTGTAGGGACATGGATGCAGCTGGAAACCATCATTCTTAGCAAACTATCACAAGAACAGAAAACCAAACACCGCATGTTCTCACTCATAGGTGGGAACTGAACAATGAGATCACTTGGACTCAGGAAGGGGAACATCACACACCGGGGCCTATCATGGGGAGGTGGGAGGGGGGAGGGGGGAGGGATTGCATTGGGAGTTATACCTGATGTAAATGACGAGTTGATGGGTGGAGCACACCAACAAGGCACAAGTATATATATGTAACAAACCTGCACGTTATGCACATGTACCCTACAACTTAAAGTATAATAATAATAAATAAATTAAAAAAAAAAAAAAGAAGTACAAATGAGTACCAGCAACCAATAAACATAAATTTTTGGTTATTTAATACAAATTGAAGCAAGTTAAATTGCCATTTGGACAGCTTTTTATGACAGTTAAGTCAATCCAAAGTTTAATAGATTGTCTAACTTATAAACTTTTAAATTGAATTTCATTAATAATTCCTATGAACTTTTAAGTTTTGATTATATTAATATATTTTAAAATATATATTGTTTATATTCCATAATTATATATATATTATTTAAAATGGATAAGAATAAATTTATACTTGCTGGAAATGAGAGGCAATACAAAATAAGTTTCTCATTGAATAGATTCATATTGATATATTTGTTTCTAAATTTTTTGTTGTTTTTTAACTCATAATAAATTTCAAATGTATAAAAAGATAGATTATTATGAATCTTCATGTATCAGTCCCAATCTTATCAATTATAAATATATAGGAAATCTTGTTTTATCTGTACCACAGCCCATTTACTCCCCAACCCACAAAAGTTTGGAACAAATTTCAAGCAATGTATATTTGCTATGTATTCAAGTATTTTTACTGAGGATCTTTTTTTTTTCCAACTATTCCCACAATAACATTGTCACACCCAAAATTAATTAACAAAAGTCCTTACTACCATCCTACATGAGGTGATCGATAAGCAGACAATAAAGGCTATTGTGTTTTGTTTAAGTTCTTAAGTACCATTTACGTACTATTGGTTTTCTCATCCATATATTTTTCCTAAAAGTATATTTATTATATGAGAAATCTTATTTTCTTTTACTGACTTTTGCAATCTGGCTTTTAATGTTTGCATCTCACTAGTGTCACGTTACATCTTCCTTTCTTCCTCCGAATTAGTATTGTTGTAGGAGTTTTTCCTTAGTTCAGCTAAGAGCAGTTTCATGTCAGAGGACCATGAGAGATTAGGCTCACAGACACTTTGAAAGGTAAGAAAAAATGGAATTTACTGGGCAAAAAGGAAAACAGTAGCCCTCTGCAAAGCCAGAGTCCTATTAATGTAATTCCTGCCAATGCAAATTGAATCCCAGGTTCCACCCAGAAAGAGGAGGGGCCAGGCTTCTCCCGGCTACAAATGGCGGGATCTTCTATGGATCCACCCCGGTGCGGGCTACTCCAGTGCGCGGGCTAGCTGGAATTACTCCAGTGCGCGGGCTAGCTGGAATTTCTCTGGGGACCCCTTTCCTCCTGGCTGTCTCAGTATGAATTAATAATTCAATCCAGAGTCCAGGTAAGACTCAGGTTTGATCTTTTGACAAGCATCCCTCAAAGATATTTTAAAATACTGCCATTATGTAGATAATGTATTATCTGGCATTATGTAGATAATGCCATTATGTACATTATGTAGATAAAGTCTGGTGTCTCTTTTTATTTTCAGCCATATTTTAAACTATGGATTATCTTGATGCATTAATTTATAAGTGGTTGCAAAATATTACTGTCTTAGTTTGCTAAAATATTTTTGACTTTTATTCTTTTATAAAGATTTAGTCTTCAAATCCCCCATGTGGTTACCTTAAGATATGATCCATAAATGATTATATCTTTTATAATCCTTTTTTCTTTTGTTTACTATTTAAAAATAATAAAATTATTTGTACGTGTGTGTGTGTGTGTGTGTGTGTGTGTATACTTCTATTAGTTTCCCTATGGACTCATGAAAACTGTTTTAGATATACTCAACAATAATTGAACCACATTTTTGTTCATTCTGCCTATGCACAGTAAATCAATCACTGTGTCACTGTTTTGCAAAAGAGAAAAGATTTATTCACAAGTCTGCCCAACAAGGATGTGAGAGAGCAGCTTTCAAATGTGCCTCCCAATATAAGGTTTAGGATATTTATGGGTTAGAGAAGCAGGGTGGTCTAAGGCATGGTGAAAAGTGGTTCACAGTGTAGAAAAACAAAGTAATTACTGATCTACACACATATCGTCTTGGTTCATGTCATTTCATTGGACGTAAGTTCAGAAAATGGAGGCATTAGCCTGATTTGAGAGTGGAGTTTTAGGCCCTCTCATGTCAAAAGTTTACCTCTTGGGCATTTGCACAGGCCCAGTTGAAACGTCGGTGTTCTTAACTGTTTTGAAGTGGACAAGAGCTGCCCCACGTTCCTGAGAAACAACCAAAGTGATCATTATCATGGTGACGTATATACGTTATCTAGTAAGTAGCCAATGAGGATTAAGTTCCACTATTCAATGGTGTGGCCTTCATCTACCATGACCTTCAGCTTCATGGAAAATAAAATAAAATAAATAGTTTTGTGCATTTTTTCTGTATTTTTCCCTTGAGATGTAGTATCATTAAGCGTATATAGTCAAATTTGTTTTTTAAAATCACTAAAATTTTGGTTTTTGTCATATAAATACATGTACACACCTTTGTGTTTCTATATATGTATATTTATGTGTATGTGCATACACTTGCATGTTATATATATGCATACACAAAAACATGAAATTAGATTATAGTCAGTCTACTCTTATTATATCTTCTAATTTGTTTTTATTCTTACATGAAATGACTTTTTCATTTTTAAATGTTCATTTTATAATATAGTCTTCACTAAATCTTCAACTAAATCTGTCATATTAACTATTTTTAGTTTCCTGGATATATAAGCATTTGATAATAATTAAATAGAGTTGTTTTTATAATATTTCCCTATTCTTATGCCTTTAATTTCTTTTTTTTTTTTTTTGTCTAGTTGCATCAGCCAATTCCTCTAACACGATGTTAAGTAGTAATCAGGATAAAAAGATATCCTGCTGTTCTTTCTAACTTTAAGTCCAGAAATATGCTCTTGTGTCTCTCCATTTAGAATAATAGACTTTATGATTTAATAACATAGAGTATTTTTTGCTAATCATGTGAGAGATAAGTCAATTTATATTTTGTTGAATGTTACTAACATCGTTGATTATTGAATTGTGTTAGATTTTTTTCCTTCAGCCTCAGATAATTATGTTTTTCTCCTTAGCAATGGGATGCATTATAATAATACATTTTAATATGAAATGAGAATAAATAACATTCATTCCTAAACCCATTAAGTTTGAATAAAAATGTCTTGACTTTTTGCTATTATTTTATCTAAGATTTTGCATACACACACAAATACATCATTTGTGTATATGGTAATTTAGTTATTTACAAGTTTGATAATCACCTTAATTTGGAAATACATTTGGAAAATTTTCTAGCCTTTTCTTTGTTCTGAGTTAGTTTAGCAAGTATTGAGATGTCGGAACACATGTCCGTAGGGAATACTCATGAGGTAAATATGGTACAAATTTGGTAAAATTTCCTTGAGGTTACCATTTTGGGCTGGCACTTTTAAGGGGCATTTCTTATCTTGTTATTTATTTGATTATGTGTTCTGCCTTACCTGGTATCATATTTGGTAATTATATCCCCTACAAAACTATCAATTTAATCTGTTCATTTTTATTATATTTTCACTGAGTTGTGAAAAATATTCCCACATTAGAGGTAGTTTGTTTTACTTTTTTTTAAATGTGTATATGTTTGGATATTATTTTTTCTGTGATGTACAATTTGTATATGTGCACTTTTTCCCTCGCATTTTTATTTTATGATCTACTCTTTTAATTGTGATATTTTCAGATTAATGATTATTGCATTTATTAACTTTCTTTTAATTTTTTTCTAACTCATTAATTTCTGCTTTCTACCTTCCTTCTAATTCCCTGCATCTTGTTAAGCTGTTTTGCTGTTTTTAGTTTTAAGTACATAATTCACTATATATATGTGTGTGCATGTATATATATGTGTGTGTATGTGTATATATGTGTGTGTGTGTGTGTGTGTATATATATGTGTGTATATATATATATTTTTTGAGATGGAGTCTTGCTCTGTCGCCCAGGCTAGAGTGCAGTGATCTTGGCTCACTGCAACCTCCACCTCCTGGGTTCAAGTGATACTCCTGCCTCAGCCTCCCGAGCAACTGGGATTACAGGTGCCTGCCAACGTGCCCGGGGCAATTTTTGTATTTTTAGTAGAGATGGGGTTTCACCATGTTGGCCAGGCTGGTCTTGAACTCCTGACCTCGTGATCCACTCACCTTGGCCTCCCAAAGTGCTGGGATTACAGGCATGAGCCACTGCACCTGGCCATAATTCACTATATTGTCATTGTTTTCTGTTGATGTAAGTATTTTATGCAATATATTTTCCTCTGATAATTATATGTTATATTTCATAGATTATTATATTATTTAGTTACCATTCTTCTAAATAAATGTTGCCACTACATTTTTTCCTTAGGCCTACGTGTTAAAAATAATGTTTTTGATGTTTTAGGTGACAGAATCTTTGCCATCTTGTTAATTTGTAGCTTATTTTTCCAACCCTATTATTTGGAATTAATTAAAGAACACTTTGGGGCCTAAAATATAGTTGATTTTCATGTGCACTTGAAAATAAGTTATATTATTTACTATCTTAGCTCAGAGTGTTTTATTTATACAATCTACCTTCTTGGTGATGTGTTGTGTGTTTCTGATCTATGATAGTTTTGCACAGTTGCTCTGTTTTGGACTAAGCTATAAGAAGCACTTTTTATTATAGCTGTTGTAGTCTTTTTTCTTCTGAAAGCCGATTCTGATTTATTTGAAGCAGTAACATTACTAACATAACCCCATTGTGAGTTGCAGTCTTTAGTATCATAAATGTCTTTTGCTGTCTTTAAAGTGTTTTCATATGTCTCAGTATATCTTGTCTAATGTTAAGATTGAAAAGCATGGTGTTTTGTTTTGTGCTTTCGCCTGATATATTTTGATTCATTTAAAAATATTTAACCTTTCTGAATCTCTGTTTTAAGTCTTTCTTGGGTGTATAGTTTTGGATATTGCTTTTTTAGATCATTTATATTTAGAGTGCTCCTTTTTAGGATGATCCGTATTTATAATTTTTGTTTATTCCTGATTTTTTTTTTAATGCTAGGCTGTATTTAACCTTGTTTTCAAAGTATATTATTTATCTACCCTAGCTGAGTTGAACTTCTCCCTGTGATATTGATGACAATTTTATCAGTTTCTTCCAAATTATGCTAGAGTAACTTTGCTCAAATTCTGATTTCTTTGCACAGAGCCACTCATAATAATTCTTAGAGTCTCTGTATCTTCAAATTGTTTTCAGAATAACTTAGTTTTGAATTATGTTTTCCTTTATTCAGTGTGTGTGTGACAATGCTTTTTTATTTCTTACCTAAAGAAAAAAAGTACAATGTCGAACAAATTAAAAGCATATTTAATAGCATATGCTTTTTGTTTTATGGTAGCAAGCTTAAAGTGAAGTGAAAAATATTGGCATATAGTCAATTGGTGGAAAGATAGTAAGCACGATATTAAAGAACACATACCTGTAAGAAAAAGATTAATTTCTAGGTTACTAGGACTGTTGTTCAGGTTAAATTGACAGCTTTTATTAATGAACACAATGTGTTTTATTTCATAAGCTGAACAATAGCCAATTTGTCTTTATATTGATAAGAAACCAAGAACTTCTACGGTCTACTTTTTAATAATTTTTTTTGATAAGTGAAAATACCTACAAATAAAGTTTTATTTCTGCTGTTAAAATTGTATAAGTGGAAAGGCCAGTAAATACTATTTTTATGGTAGTCTTTTTAATAATGTTCACGTCCCTGTCTCTCATTTCAAAGAAAATAAAACCAATTTCTAGGCCTTGGCATTGATTGGTAAGTTCTACCATCTTTTTTCAAGATTCTGTATGTATTCCATAAAAAACAGCAAATATCACACTCATATCTCTTACATGTTTCTTAATCAAAATGAGAACTTCATTTAGCAACTTTAATAACAGTAACATTCATGATGACCTCTGTAAATGTTCTCATTCTATTATCCTCGACTAGTTTGACAGATCCAGCAGGAAATACAGGAAATTATTTCAGTCTTGATTTTCTGTTTTTGAATTTCACTATAGATTAATGTAAATGTGATTAAGTGCATAAATCTTTTTGTCTAATGCAGTTTATAAAATTTAATAAACTAAACATAGTAAATTGTTTAATTACATTCCTTTGAGTTTTTAAAGCCACACTTTTGTTTCGGTACTCTTAGCATAAGCAGTATAAAAGAAAATCGTAGTGAATATAGTGGCATTCTGCAGGCAGGCCATTTAAAAAAATCACCGTTATTGTAATATAATTGACACGTGAAATTTAATCTACTTAATATGTATAATGTGATAATTTGATATACATACACATTATGAAATGATTACCATAATAAAGTTCATGAACATAACAATCCCCTCAGGTACTTACTTTTCTAAGACGGAGTCTCGCTCTGTAGCCCAGGCTGGAGCGCAGTGGCACGATCTCAGCTCACTGCAAGCTCCGCCTCCCGGGTTCCCGCCATTCTGTTTCCTCAGCCTCCCGAGTAGCTGGGACTACAGGCGCCCGCCATCACGCCGGGCTAATTTTTTGTATTTTTAGTAGAGACAGGGTTTCACCGTGTTAGCCAGGATGGTCTCAATCTCCTGACCTCGTGAATCGCCAGCCTTGGACTCCCGAAGTGCTGGGATTACAGGCGTGAGCCACGGCGCCCGGCCCACGTAGTTACTTTCTTAAAAGTTTTGGTAAGAATGCTTAAGATCCACTTTCTTATGAAAATTCTAATAAACAATACAGTACTGTCAGCTATAGTCATGACATGGTGTGCATCTGATCTTCAGAACTTATTCATCTTATAACTGAAATTTTGTACCCTATGACCAACATCTCTCCATTCCCTCATTTCAGTTCCTGGTAACTATGATTCTATACTATGTTCCAATGAATGTAACTTTTTTTGTTTTAGATTTCACCAATAAGTGATACCACACTCTTATTTTTTTATCCTTCTGTGATTGGCTTATTTAGTTTGGCATAACGCCCTCGACTTTCATTCATGTGGCAAATTCTAGAATTTCTTTAGCTTTATATGGCTGCATAATATTTCTATATACCACATTTTCTTTATCTGTTTACTTCTCAATGGATACTTTGGCAGTTTCCAGATCTTAACTGTTGTGAATAATGCTGTGATGAACATGAAAATGCAAATATTTCTTCAAGATAATGATTTTGTTTCCTTTGAATATACACCCGGATGTGAAATGAGATTGCTGGATCATATGGTAGTTCTATTTCTAATTTTTGGAGGAACCTGCATGTAATTTTTCATAATGGGTGTACCAATTTACATTCCCACCAACACTGTACAAGGGTTCCTTTTTGTTCACATTTTCTCCAACAGTTAACTTTTGTGTGTTTTAGCCATCCTAACAGGTGTGAGATATCTTACTGTGCTTTTGACTTGCATTTCCCTGATTATAGTGGGTAGCTCCTTTCTGCAGGCAGGTCATTCCGATGAGGGTCCAGGACTCAGCACATAGGAAACCCATAGTGGGTAGCTCCTTTTACAGGCAGGTTGTCCCAACATGTGTGTAAATCCGGCTAAGTGTGGTTTTTATGTCCTCAGGATGGAGACATAAGCATCTGTTGACCATTTATGTATTTGTTTAGAAATCTCTGAGACCATTTTTATTTTTAGCTGTTTATCTTGTCTTCTCTTTATTTTGTCTCAGAATATTTTAGTGTTGATATAAAGTTGTTAAAAATGCACAGCTATGTAATAAAATAGCATCATTAAGTAGGATATAATTGTATATTGCAGAGAATTATGGAATGAAAAAAAGTAAATCCATGCATACAGTGACCTCTTTCAACATTTTCTTATGGGAATTATAAAGATAAGTTACTCAGGATTTATTTTTTATTTAAGAGTTGTTATAACCCTATCTCTTGAATAAAAATATTCAAGAGTTGAATAACCCTATCTCTTGAATAAAAATGTATAATTTCTGAGAAATATATAAAGAAAATGAGGTAACCTTAATGTGGATAATGTAACTCCAGAAAGAATAAGGCATATTCTATTTCTCTACAGTGAGTTAGTTAACTGACAGGCTAGAAGGACATTATTAAGCATACTTTTGTAGAAAAAATACTTAAGCAATATTCTATGTATCATACAGTAATTATTTTCTATTGGGAAAATTGCATACTTGTCCCTTTTAATCTTTTATTTATCAGCACATAGTGCATTATCATTTTATTTTTTTGCATATCTATCATGTCTCTTCTTCTGTAACTAGTTTCTTTCTTTCTTTTCTTTACTTTTTTTTTTTGAGACGAAGTCTCGCTTTGTCACCCAGCAGGCTAGAGTGCAATGGCGCAATCTCGGCTCACTGCAACCTCTGCCTCCCAGGTTCAAGCAATTCTCCTGCCTCAGCCTCCTGAGTAGCTGAGACTACAGGCAGGCACCACCACACCCATGAGATTTTTGTATTTTTAGTAGAGACGGGATTTCACCATGTTTGCCAGGCTAGTCTCAAACTTCTGACCTCGTGATCTGCCTGCCTTGGCCTCCCAAAGTGCTGAGATTATAGGCATGAGCCACTCCTGCCAGCCTGTTACTAGTTACTTTCCATAGACTGTTCCAGCCTTTTTAACTACTTGTAGTCACAGGAACCTTTGTGTGTCACTCTTCCATTCAGAAACCTCTATGACTGTTGGCAGTTTTGCCCTAGCTTTGCTGTGACCCACTGGGCTCATTTTGGCCAATTGGCTTGTCAGACTGCATTCGGCTCATGCTACCAGCCTGCATCCCACACCTGCCAAGGGTGAGTCAGGTGCGCAGCGGCAAGGGGCATGTGGGCTAGCGAGCATGGCGTTTGTCCACCACACACAGCCAGGCACACTGGCTGCTGCAGCATAGTGGGCAGCTCCAGGCAGCAGCTCAGGTGCTGGCTCCGTGAAAGGCTGTGGCTGGATCAGATGTACCCAAGTGGATTCTGCTAGGGGCACCCGCATCTGGACGAGGGGAATGTGGTGGCACCCGGATGCTTGGAGACGCTAGGAACCCTCAGAGAGCCTCCAAAAGGGTGTCACAGCCCTGGCTTGGGGAATCTCTAGGTCTGGGCTGCCCAAATGGCCACAGCTATTCTCTCCTTGTTGCCTGCAACGTGGTGAATGAGGGGTATGTTTCGGCCCTGTTTGTGTTACAGCTTTTTCAGTCCTGCATTTGGTGGGTCCTGAGTTCTTGTCCTGTTGTCCTGCATTCAGAAAGAATGAAGTGTCCAGGCAAGTGGAGGGTGAGCAAGGCAGAGAGGAGCTTCATTCAGTGACAGCACAACTCTCAGCAGAGTGGAGACCCATAGTGGATAGTTTATAGACAGGTCATCCCAACAAGTGTGTAAATCTGGCTGAGTCTGCAGGTTTTATGTCCTCAGAATGGAGAAAGTGCATGCTGATTGGTCCATGAGTGGCCACAGGTGAGCCTGGAAAAAGCACCATCCAATTGGCCAAATGGTGATCAATGAAGTTCTCACTCCTGGCTGCAGACTTCACCTGGAACTGGCAGCTCAGCCCCCAGCCTTCAGGCCATCCCTGGCCTGAAAGTGGTGTTTCACTGGGGACCCACCACTTCCCACCTAGGAGCCTGTCTGCCTTTTACATGCCATCCATAGATCCCAGACTGTCAGTGCTGAGAGGCAGCCACGGGTCTGCTCTGAGTCTCCCTCAGTCCCCCGGGACTCCATTGCATGCTCATTGGTGCCCAAAGTCCGAAGGGGGCTGAGGTGGCAGGAGGCTGGTGTGTCAGCACTGCACTGAGTGTGCACAAACTCAGCTGGTTTGCAACAGTGCCTGGGCTTGGCCACAACTTTGCTCTGCCCCACAGTAGACACCAGGAGTGAGGAGAGGCCAGGGAGCAGGAATTGGCACTTTCAAGCCTACGGTGGCAGGGGATTTCCTAGGCCCCAAGTGCACCTGGATGCCCAGGTTTGGAGCCACGGCTGGGTGACTGCAGCTACACCCAGGAGTGTGGGACTCCCACCTGTTCCTGGCCTCTGCCAGCTCCACAGAGCATGCAGCCCTGGTGGCACCTCCCTCGCCATAGCTGGCTTCCCCACAGCAGCTGCTCCAGATGGGCTGCCGCCGCCAACAGTGAGAACTTTTAACCTTCTTTTGCCTTACGATCTTGAAATATCCTGCCAACTCAAGCTGAGAAATGTTAACTTCAGATAATTTTTTTCCAGACCAACCACTCTCTCCCCTTTCAAAGGTTGAAGACCTTTAGGTCTCTATATTTACTCAAGCTTAGAACAAGTCATATCTAGTCATAGTTGTCTACTAACTTTCTCTGCCTCCTGAACTAGGACATGGTCTTGTCCATCTTTATATTTCTAGTCTGAGTTTCATTATTGGTATAGTATGAGCTTCTATATATGAAATTTTTTTTTCCAAAAAATTTCATAGCTAATTCACTACAGAATTCAGTAGAGCAGTTTACTCCCATGTACCTTAGTAAGAATACTACAAGTGCAATCAATAAGTCTTTGAACTTATCATGCTACTAGCAATGTGAATGCACATATTTTTAATGATTCTGATACTGTGTCCTTCTCTATGTAATGAGAACAATAATACTTACTCGCAAGATGTAAAACAAATCTCCTCCTACAAATTTAGTAATTTCAGGTCATCAAGAATTTTTGCGGCCGGGCGGTGGCTCAAGCCTGTAATCCCAGCACTTTGGGAGGCCGAGACGGGCGGATCACGAGGTCAGGAGTTCGAGACCATCCTGGCTAACACGGTGAAACCCCGTCTCTACTAAAAAATACAAAAAAAAACTAGCCGGGCGAGGTGGCGGGCGCCTGTAGTCCCGGCTACTCGGGAGGCTGAGGCAGGAAAATGGCGTAAAAACCCGGGAGGCAGAGCTTGCAGTGAGCTGAGATCCGGCCACTGCACTCCAGCCTGGGCGACACAGCGAGACTCCGTCTCAAAAAAAAAAAAAAAAAAAAAAAAAGAATTTTTGCTGTTTTTATTATGTTTCTTCAAAGTCATGACCTGTAATGTTCCCTTAGTCAATGCTTTAAAAATATGCTGTTTTGACTACAAATCCAATATTATTTAACAATTTTCAAAATGTTTGTAATAAATAGCTTGTTGGCATTTCTCAAATTTTAACACATAATTATCTTTCATCCACTCCCATCTATACTATCTTCTTTAATTCAATACTAGTCATGCTTAGTGAGCTAAATTAAATTTCAAAAGTAAATTTAAAAAATGAATTTTTTAGTAACTGTGAATCAAAGAATTAAAAATTTTGTCTCAAAGTATGTTAATCAAAACCATCAATTTTCAAGTAGTGAGCAACCGTATTTTTAATCTGCCTCAGTATTAAGATAGAATATCACTGCGAAGAACTTATCTTCTTCTTTGTGTGTGTCCTAAATACATCCATTTCCAACAGGCTAGGGAATATCTTATCTTACTTCTTAGAGGTAAGCAAGATAAAGATGTAAGACTGCTTAAATGAGCTATAATGAGTGTTTATTTCTGTATGTTTTATGGATGCATACATGTTTTGGGGAAGTCATTTATTCTTTAGTTATTGAATAATCACACACAATGAAAATATAGTAAATATTGAAAAACACAAAATACCATTTGAGGTAGGCAAAGGTGAGTACATAGAATCTACAAGGGGTATAAATTTTGTACCCCCATTCTCTTTTTTGGACTGAAGATGAATCTTAATAAGTCGTGTTGTGAATTCAGCTGAGTACCTGGAACACTGAATTAACTCTGATCAACTAAGAAGTGCTAATGTAAGAAGAATAGAAGCTCCAGATATATTTTAATATTATTTGCTTTAGTCAGAATTTTTAATTATTTAGATTTAAGATTTTAAAAAATAACTTTATTGATATTGCTCCTAAATTGAAAAAATTGAAAATAAGTTACTGTGTGTTAGGTGAAGCCTGTGGTATGAAAAAACATTCCACTTTTTGGAAAAAGGAGTTAAACACAGAAGTTTGAGGCTATGCAATTTTGGCATTGTAAAAATCTGCTTTGCAGAGAACCACAGAATGTGATTTCATTTTGATTTATATTATCAAGAAACTCTAGTACTATGATTAAAATAGCAAAATGCATGTCAAGATCTTTAAACTTTATAGTAATAACAAGGCAATAATTTTAATTAACTATGAAACATACCTGGACTGGACCATATTTTCAAATATAGTATTGTCACTCTCAAAAACCTAGAATAGTTATTTTTAAAGACAATTATCTCATTAAGATTTTTAATGTTAATATACTTTCTGGAAATAACTAAGATATCTCATAAAAGGAAATAGTTACTTGAGAGGTTTTTCGGAAATGTCATGTTAATTGAAGTTTTTCTTCACTAAAACTTATGACAAAAGTAGGCAAAAAAAGAAATAACAAGAAATAGGTTGAATTCCCAGCAGGTTGTTCATAGAGGGTACCATCCCATTAAAAGTGTGAACTTTCAGAAGACATTTCTGTGAGAGCGGCTTGCAGCCAGAGCCGGAGAAAGATAATAAGAAGAAAGAGTGGTGTTTAAAGTACTCTGTGGAATGAAAGAAGGGTATGTGTATGTTCAGCTCTCATAGATGTAAAACTCTATGAGGAGGAGAAGAGACTAGAGAGGAATTTTATGAAAGAAAACTAGATGGCAACCTGATTCTCTCTGTGCCTGTCATTCTTCCAAAACTCAACACACTAATGGTTTGCAACAGTTGTCTAGGCTTTTGGTGGCATTTCAGATTTTGTTTAATTTCATATGTTGCTGATTTTGTTTAACAAAATCCCATTTGGACCACTAGGAGACTATAGATTATGGCTTAAAAATTGGATGCAACTGATGTTTCATACCTTACATCAAAGGAGTAACATTTTAGAGCATTTCATCTTATTTTTTTTTCTTTTTTTTTTTTTTTGAGATGGAGTCTCGCTGTGTTGCCCAGGCTGAAGTGCAGTGGTGCGATCTTGGCTTACTGCAAGCTCCGCCTCCCGGGTTCATGCTATTTCCTGCTTCTGCCTCCTGAGTAGCTGGGACTACAGGTGACCGCAACCGCATCCGGCTAATTTTTTTTGTATTTTTAGTAGTGATGGGGTTTCACCGTGTTAGCCAGGATGGTCTCGATCTCCTGACCTCGCGATCTGCCCACCTCAGCCTCCCAAAGTGCTGGGATTACAGGCGTGAGCCACCGCACCCGGCCTGGTTTAATTATACTTTTATTGGATTGTACTGATCAGGATTTAGCCAGAAGTCTTTCCCAATGCACTCTGACTTTTGGACGCATGACAACAAATGATTTGACAAATGATGTTATCATACATTCAGTAACTTCTCAAGCCAAGGAGAAATGATGATATTAAAAATATAATTTATGGAATATGGGGAGGTAGAAATTGAATATATCAAATTGAGAAAACAATGCATTTTATGAGCATTCACTAAATTGACAGTCTAAGAAACAGCTAAATGAAGTTGTTACTGGGAATACGATTAGTAAACCCATCGTCCATGGATACTCAGTTTCTTCATAAGTTAAAATCATGTCTTGATAGAGAAACATGGTCAATAGTATATACAATTGGTAAAATAGAGTTCTGGGTTCTACTCCATCAAGTCATGAGATAACCCAGAGATTTGGTGACAGCTGTTGGGGAATTTACAATTATAACAATGCTGGAATAATTGTTGAAGTCTATGTGTTATCAGAAATACGTGATACCTGCTGGAGTGACTTTAGTGAGGGAATGTTATTAGTTCTTCCCATGTACCACTAAGATAGTGCAAACTTAGTGATTTGAGAAATGTCATCTACAAGAGATTGTCAGTGGTGGCTTCATTATAAACTGGGAACCACCAAAACTATTATCACTGTGTTAGACTTCTTAATCATCCTAAATGAGCAAATTTCATGGTGGAGAGTTAATGAAATTTGTAAATGTGCTATTGCTCATTAACAAGAAGAGAACTATGTTTTCGCTTAGAGTGCACATTTTAAGTACTTTTAAGTACAGTGCTTCTTAAATTTTAATTTACTTATGATTACCCAGGGATCTCTCAAAATATCCAGATTCAATAGGTTATGGATGATGTTTGAAGTTGTATATTTTTTAACAAAATCCCATTTGGACCACTAGGAGATTATAGATTATGGCTTAAAAATTGGATGCAACTAATCCAGATCCATGGCCATTAAAGTTTGCTAGGTGAAGCCTCATGTTTTAACAGAAAAACCAAAGGATCTACTGCTGACTCACTATTTTATAATCAACAGGTTTAAGGAACGAACAAAGACACTAAAGGAATATACCAAAAATGAGTCAATTAAGAAGGATAATTCTATGGATACTGGAATAGAATACAGTAACGGAAAGTAAGTATTTCGAAGTTAAATTTGCCACATATGAGATACCAGGAAGAGTAAGATCCCAGGAAGGACCTAAGATAGGGTACATCAAATAAGACATGGCCATCCTAGACCTTCCACCACAGAAAGCCTTTTTAAATTTTACCTTGATCATAATAGGTATTCACCTTTGGTATTGTCATTATTGAAAGTCTAATACCTTTACTCACAGAAGATACCACCATGTCAATGTCAGACTCATTAACCAATTCAGGTATACCTGAAATATTGGGAGATAAAATTACTATCATAAGATTTTAAATTTTGGTGGACATCATCATTAGAATGTCAGATGAATCTATATGTGATTTTGGAAGACAACTTCCCAGGAAAAAAAGTGTACACCATAAAAAGGCCTTCTACAACAACAACAAAAATTTAAATATAGCTATTAAGTCAAACAATCACAGTTCCAGGAATAATCACAATAATTGCCAATTCATTAGGAAAAAAGAGAGCTAATATAGATTTTGACTCAATTTGCATGGAAGTTCCATTAATATATGTCTTCATCTTCTCATCTAACATACAGAAAAAAATTTGCTGGAAATTTTGAAAAATGTATTTTGATTTTATTTTTGTTATTTCTTGAGGGAAGATCTACTTATTTGGAGGATATTTCTAACTCAAGTTTTAGGGACATAGGTCTTTAATTAGAAAAAAATAATAATAAAGAAACACACTGAATTCACCAAGATGCAGTACATAGAGGAAATTTATGAAACGAGTATGTTGCATGTGACATCAGTGAAGGAAAGAAAAACTAAAATGGGGCAGATATTTGGCAATAATAGCACCTGTAATACTTTATTATACCAATAATAAAGTATCGGAAACATAGCTTAAAAATTATTTCATTGCTGATATATAGCATAAACTTCAGTATCTCTCCCTAAAAAATTACAGTGGAAATGTGCCTAGTGTCCCATATTGCTATAATTAGCACATGATCTTATTCAAAGGCTGACCAGACATGTACCCAGTTTTTTATATCTTATATTTAAAATTGCAATGGCTGTTATTACAATGATGTATTTCATAAGAAGAAAGGGTAGAGGGAAACTTCATTATTTTACTACTTGGAATGTTATGAGAAACACTGCCTAGACAATATCCAGTCTCTACTTTTCCCTCATAAATGGAGCAGGAAGTTTGTTCATGGAAGTTCCAACAATATCATTTGAATGGAAGATTACTGGATATACCACCAAAAATCTTTTTTTTTTTTTTTTTTTTTTTTTTTTTATGAAAGAGGATTAGAATATACATTGTGTCCTTGGCTTCTTGCTCCCCACCCTTTCTATTTGCCTATCATGAGGTTATGCTGACTAAAAACACAGCAGTTATCTTGTGAGCTTGAAGAAACTAACATACATATGATGAGTGACAAAGGAACAGACAGAGATATACGAAACATACGACTAAAGAGCAGACATGGGGTCAGAGAAGCACTATACCAGCCTTGAATTGATTATTTCTAATTTCTGACAAGGGAATAAGGAAACTCCTTACTTGTTTAAAATTATTCTGTCAGATTGCTGCAAGATGCAGGAAGAAAAGGCTAACTTACATTTTTAATGGTCACATACAAAGGGGTATCAGCATATGCATATTACTAGGAAATGTGAGCTTATTTCTCTTATTGTTTGCAGATATATTAAGATATTTCATACAAAATAACACTAAAAAAGGGAAGTTTATAATGCTGTCAAAAAAATAAAGTGATGAATTCATAACACTATGCCAACACTAATATTGGCATGTCTGTTGAAAGCTTTTACTTTCATTCATATTTCAGCAGGCCTTAATATATTACATGCATAAATATCTGTGTATATCTGTCTTGCATTTTTAAATTATTATAATTACAATTAAAATACCTTAAAATTCTATGTCTATTTTAGATTATTGAAACTGTTCTCAGAATCTCCCAAGAAAATTTGTTGTGTAACAAATTCAAATCAAAAATTTAAACACATAAAGTCAAATGTCTTCCGAAGGCATATTAAATATTCAGTGACTGAATAGTCTTGATTTAATAGCTATGGTCAGTAGAACTACAGGGCACAGTATTTTGCTTGTGGCCATAGTTTTCTATGATGTTTTTCAAAAGTTAATTCTACAATTTAACAGGTGATTGTTTTCTTCTTTAAATTTGACATTTTGAAGTGTTTCACTAGAATGAAAAATTATGGATCTGTCTTCTTTACACCATATTATTGTTTGAATTAGTTAAGCAAACACACATGGTTCAATTAAATGGTATTCAACCTGAGGCTGTGAAAAGTAGTATAGAGAATCCAGATGGAAAATATTTTCAGTAAATATCTAATTATCTTTTAAAATTTAGGACAGTAAGTGGAAATTTATGTCTAGAATGTAGTCTATTATACAACTGGGAAATATCTGTGAATTGGATAACATTTGGTGATAAGCTTTCAAAGAATTTAAATAATATATAATAATTGCACATATTTTGGAGGTACATATGATATTTGTACATATAATTGTACAAATATAATATATAATAGTATAATTGTACATATATAGTAATTGTACATATTTTGGAGGTACATGTGATATTTTGATACCCATATACATTGTGTAATGATCAAATTAGGACAATTGGGATATCTATTTCCACAAACATGTATCTTTTCTTTGTGTTGGGAACATTATATAGATCTTCTAGCTGTTTCAAAACATACAATAAATTATTGTTAGCTATAATTTCTTTTCTGCACTATCAAATACTATAACTTAGTCTATTAGATAAGATCTATTAGATAGTATATATTATCAAATACTGTAACTTTCTATTTGACTGTATTTTTGTACCTCTTAACCAACTTCTCTTCATCCTCCCTCCTTCCTTCCCTTCCCAGCCTCTACTAACCACCCTTCTTCTCTACCTCCAGGAGATTCACTTTTTTAGCTCTGTCATGTGAGCATGAACAGGTGATATTTGTCCTTCTGTGCCTTGCTTTTCTCACGTAACGCAATAAAATCTAATACCTTCCATGTTGCTGAGTACTAATAGATTTTATTACAATCGTCCTGTGTATGCTAGTATCTTAAATGGATTTAACATTAAACAGATGTTTCACTAAAAGTGCAGTTAGATAACTAAGAATAAAACCTATATGAAAAATAAAAAATGTTAAGACATCTTTGTCAGATTTTGATATTAATATACATGTTCTTGTTTTATCCTTATGTCAAATTTTAGCTGTTTCTGTATTCAAATGTATCTATTGGTCACTGTTCAAAATTAAGAAAGATGATATTAAAGGGTCAATCTAGAAACTTTAACATTATATACATCATTATAAATAAAGCAAACTTTGGGAAAGAATATAGATATATGAGTTATTTTTTCCTCCTGTAATCTTTTGCTTTGTCAATATTAATTTTTATAAAATTAACATTTTAGGGAATATTTGAGGGTTAGTAAAACTATGTCCTCATTAAATAATCAGTAGATTCTGGATAAGCTTTGTATTCAAAGTGAAGGTAATCTATAAAAAGAGGCATGAGCCCAGATTACTCAATGTTTACTATTGGCAGTATGCTAAGTGTGTCCAAATCTATGGGCAATTTTTTGTCTATAACCATAAAATATTATTTGCTATAGTTAATTTATCATACATGTAGATAAATTGATTTCCCCAAAATAATTAAAGATGCAATCTATTTTATGCCACCATTTTGGTTGGGTGTATATTCACAATGATTTTTTTTAGATACTACCATTGGCCCACTACCTAAAGTGTTCCCCTGTAGGTCTCTTTTCTTCAGTCTAATATGCATATCTTATAGTAACTTTATTAAAGTTAGTATTTCCTCTGATTACCTGTCCAAAAAGTTGCTCCATAAAATATTAAGTTCAAACAGTTTTACTCACTTTGCATGTTTCTCTATAGCTAATTCTATTTTCTATGATTTATTTTAAACTACAAGACATCTCTCCTGCAGCAAATTATTTCTCTGTGTATTCAATGAGTACATTTGTTATACTATAAAATCTCTATTTCTATTATCTTTCAACCAAACATTTTACCTTATACACCTTTCAAAGAACACCATAGATTTCATATTACTCTAGGTTTCTTCAAGCTTGCAAATATCCCCTCTCTCTCTGTACTTATCTACAATTCAGCACATGATATTTTCTTCATTTGCAACATATAATAACAATTATCATGTATTTTCTTAGTATTTGCACACAAATTTCTGCCACTAGATTTTAAGCCACTTGAACTCTCCTGGCTGGTCTCTGTATAATGACACATGTCAGTTTACCACAACATTCCTACAACTGGCTTGATCCCTGCCATATACCAAAAACTCAAGAAATAACAAATAGCCAAATAAACCACAAAATTTCTTTTTTAATTATCTTTGTACCTTGGAAGAATGAGTATACTTAGAATTATGAAAGAATTTTATTTAGCATCATTATTTTATTACTATGAATAGCAAATTAAGCAGGAAGTTTGAACTATAAATTTTGTATCATTCCCAGATTTATCATGCATTTTTTCATGTTATTTAATAAAGTTAAAATATATTTAAAGATAAATTTAGGATAAAAAGGCATAGGTCTGGCTTCTTTAACTGAAGATATATATATATATATATTTAAACTTTTTCATTGACAAATAATTGTATATGAAGTACAATGTGATGTTTGATATATATAACAATTGTATATATTTATGGGCTATAATGTGAGGTTTTGAAATATATATATACACACACACACACACATATTGTAGAAAAATTAAATCAAGATAATGAATATATTTATAACCTCACCTAAATACATTTTTTATTGGTGGAAATACTTAAAATCTACTCTTTCAGCAATTTTGATATATATGTTATTATTAACTTTGCTCACCATGTTGAGGAATACATCCCTAAAACTTCTTCCTCCTGTGTCACTGGAACTTTGTACCCTTTCACCAACATTTCTCCTTTCGCTATCCCACACCTCCCTCCAGCCTCTGTAACCACCTTTCTACTCTCTGCTTCTATAGGTTCAAATTTTGCATTTCACATATAAGTGAGATCAAGTAGTATTTGTCTTATTGGATTTACCTTATTTTAACTTAGAATAATGTCCTCCAGGTTCATCTATGTTGTTGCAGATGACAGAATTTTCTTTTTTGGGCTATAAAGTATTTCATTGTGTATACATACCACATTTTATCATTATTTTATTTGTTGATGGGCAAAGGTTGATTCCATATTTTTGCTACTGTGAATAATGCTGCAATATACATGGAAATAAAGATTTCTCTTTGACACACTGATTTTATTTTCTTTGGATATATATCCATAAGTGAGATTACTGGATCATATGGTGGTTCTAGTTTAAATTTTTTTAGGGCCCTCCATACTGTTTTCCAAAATGGCTATAATAATTTACATTCCCACCAACAGTGCAACAGGTTCCATTTTAAGCACATTCTTGTCAATATTTGTTATCATTTATCTTTTTGTTAATAGCCATTCTAACATGTGTAAGGTCATAAATCATTGTGTATCAAATTTGAGATACATACAACTTGTTGAATATGTTGATTATTTGTTCATTTTATATCATGTCATATATTCCTTGAATGAATATCTCACAATTTCTAACATCAAAATTTTCCTGGTAATAAACATTTGGTTTGATATTATCTCACAACTCTGGAATGCACTGATGATTTGCACTTTAAAAATTATTTTTATATGTATTTCTCTCTCTTCCCATCTCCTACTCATCTTGATTAGGTAATGTCTGTTGTTTTATCTTGTAGATAACTGTTTTCTCAGTTGTATTGTTTACTAATGAGCCTCTGAAAGTATTTCATCTCTTTTATTATGTTTCATGTCTAGCATTTCCATTTGATCCTTTTCTTAAAGTTACTATCTTGCTGATGAAATTGCCTATCTAATCTTGCTTATTGTCCACTTTTTTCATTAGAGTTTTAAACATGTTATATTTAATGTTAGATTTAAAATAACACCGTTATCTTAAATTCCTTACCATATACTTTCAGTATTGTTACTAAAACACCAGGGGTTCGGGCCTTGGTTCTGCTGCTTGCTGCACAGAGAGTCAATCACTGAGATGCCACGTATTGCCAAGGAAGAAGGCTTTAATAGGGTGCTGGCAGCTGAGGAGATGGGAGCTCAGTCTCAAATCCATATCCCTGACTGACTAAAACCAAGGGTTCCTATAGCAGGCAAGAAATGTAACAATGTGTAAGAAAACAGAAACTTGGGAGAGGCACAGAAGGAATCATGGTTAATGAGGGGTCTGACATTTGGTGACAGCTGGTACAGTGAACTGGTTTCAGTTCTTTGATATTTTTTATGAGAGGCCTAAAGGTCATTTCCTGAGGAAGAAACTTGGATGACACAAATATAAGTTTCAAGCTTTTTAAGATCAAAAGGGTCAATTTTTATGTTTATGTAAAAAACAGTCAATCTATGGGACAATCGGGTCAATTTCAGAATTTGTCATATTTAAGTCTGATTTGTGATTGTTTTGTCACTTAGCACAATGTTGTTCTTTCTTACCTTCTCGCATACGTTGTAATTTTTATTGAAAGCTGAACATCTTGTGTAGGACAGTACAGAATGAGGCAAATCCATTTAATGCCAAAAATTAGTACACCCTTACTTCTGCTAGCTGTTTATTGCAGTAGTTTGGGTTAATTTTTTCAAGAGGTGGCTTGTATTTGATATTTGTTGTTCTCTTTACCCTTAGGGCAATACAGATTTTAAATTGTTCTAGCATTATCTTATGTTGGAATGTGAGCTTGTTTGCCAGAAGACTGACTTTCTTAATGCTTATTGACCCTTATATTTATGTTTTCTCTTTTCTCTACACCTCAGTGTGCATCTGTCTCTATTTTCTTGAAAATGTTTCTGCAAAGTTCCATGATTGTTGAATCCAGTGCTTTTCTGGGGTGGAATGGGGAGAGATGGGGTCTCTTTGTTTCCCAGGCTGGAGTGCTGGCGGGCAGTAGTGTAGTGGCTATTCACAAGAGTGCTCGTACTGCACTGTGCTTTTGAGCCTGGTGCTAGGTAGCAGAGACTGGTGCATTCTCTAGTTTTCTTAGCCACAGTTTTAGGTAAGCGCTTTGTCCCTGTGTCTCGACCGTAGCTTCAGTGTACTTTCCCCTTTCCTAGCTCTACTCCTGGGCCCAGCATTTTTTCTGTTCTTCCTCCTGTGCTAGAGCATTTTCTGTTTCCTTCTAACTGCAATGGGCTGTTGCCAATAACATAAAGTATTTGTTGCGATTCCTCCAGCAGATTAAGGCTTTTGTTATACACAGGAAATAGGGCAGAAGGTTTCAGCCTGGGGATTTCGCATCTCTCACATGTCTACTGTTTCTGTCCTTCTGACCTACTCCTTGAGGATGCTCTTTCAGGACCATTTCTATCCTTTTTCTTTGTTTTGTTTTGTTTTGTTTTGGTCATGTCTGATGGAAGAATAAGGATTGAAATAGGATAAAAATTACCTCTATAATCTGCGGATCTTGGGGCTTTACACTTTCTCATCAGCCGATGCTTTAGCTCTACCAATTTGTTAACTCTCCTAAAGAAATTCTTTATACGAGTGTCTGGCTGCATCTGCTCCATCTAAGCAAGTACCTAAACCCTGTCCCTCCATTAATGCACTTGAATCCGTGGATACTCTGTAGATTAAGGGAAAGGGTGAAATAGGAGGGCTAACATTGTTTTATTTTTGTTTTTTATTTTTCTTGGAGAGTGACACTGTATCCAAGTCTCTATATCATGAAAGGAAATCTGAAGTCTCAAGTTATTTCCTAAGGTATTATAAACATGGTCAATTCCCAAAAGCAGTTATGTAGTCTAGTGCTGTAAGTTCCAGTGTTCAGAAAATGAAAAAGTGGTGAGGATCAAACCCACACACTTTAATCTGGATTTATGCTTTCATTCAAAAGGACTGATCCTAAAGTGAAAAATCTCTCAAGTAATTCATTTATTTTATTCTTCAGTCAAGAAGAACACATTTTCTACATGCTGGGTTTTAACTTACTTGGCTTAATTAATGATTTGATTAAATCACGAGTTCCAAGGTTGTATTTCCTCAATGCGTAAGTTAACAGGATATCTTATTATTCTTCAGGTTAAAACTGCACTGGCATTTATTAAGTAATCCTCTGTTCTTTTTTTGTGAACTTCAAAGGATAAAGAATAAGCTGCAAAATACCCTGGGAAAATTTCAAATTATATTATAGATGTAACTACAAAAATATAAAAAGAAAAATACACTGGCTTTAAGCTCAGTAGTTGTCCTTATTTTATGCTTTTACTTATTTTTTTGAGTCTATATTTAAAGCATAAATTATTAAAACTACTTCACTTTCTTCACTTCTTCATCTTAATGCTTTTTTAAAACTAGTCGTTCTTTAAAGATTTGTGGAAGTAGGTATAATGCATTGGTGTCCAAGGGGGAGACTGACTCTCAAAATAATGGGTCTTGGCTGGGCGCGGTGGCTCACACCTGTAATCCCAGCACTTTGGGAGGCTGAGGCAGGCAGATCACGAGGTCAGGAAATCGAGACCATCCTGGCTAACACTGTGAAACCCCGTCTCTACTAAAAATACAAAAAGTTAGCCGGACGTAGTGGAGGGCGCCTGTAGTCCCAGCTACTCGGGAGGCTGAGGCAGGAGAATGGCGTGAACCCGGGAGGTGGAGCTTGCAGTGAGCCGAGATCACGCCACTGCACTACAGCCTGGGCGACAGAGCGAGACTCCGTCTCAAAAAAAAAAAAATAATAATAATAATGGGTCTTAATTTATAATTTTTACTTATTTTCATAATTCCATGTTGTGTATATTATCATCACAGCTCATTTTAATCTAGCAATTTGCTATCATTGAATAAAAAACGGGAAGAAATGCTTACAACTAATCTTTGTTAGCTAGTACAAGTAGCTTCTTTTAGACTACTTTAAATGATGTGATGACTAAATTTATGGTCTGAATGTGTGCTTAGTAACAATTGAGGATGTTTGAGAATCTTTTCACTCCAAAATTAAGGTTCAATTGTCAAATACAATGTCTTATAAGTGTTGTAAATCATTTCTTTCTCTCTCTTTTTTATTTCCCGCACCATTGCTCTCATTCCCTAAGAAGCTGAGAGCAAAAACCTGTTTCTTGAATGAATGTTCTTTGGAGTAAAAGATTTTACCCCAAATATTGAACAATTGTCTTTTCATTTAATATTTAAAAGCAAAATGAAATACCATGCACCAGAGAAATCAGGAGGCTAAAAGTCTGATGATTTAATTATGTTTTTGGCTTTACTACAAACTGAAATATAATTGGTTTGGTATCAAAAATATTTTTAAAACAATAAAAATTTAAAAAAAAAACAAGTATTATACTGATAAATGAATTCTTCCTTTTTAAGTAAAAGAAAGGGGAACTATGTAGAAAAATATACAATTTTTCAAACTAAATTAATGCAAGGTGCAAAGATCAAAGAAGGGGAGTTTAGTATAAAAACTGCATAGGATTGTTTATTCTTATAATTTATCATAAAATTAGCCACATGATATACAAAAACAAAATATTTATTTTTGGAATATACTTGTCTTTCAGCATTAAAATAATCTTTTAAAAAATTAAGAACAGAGAAAAAAACAAAACAACCAACAATGTTAAAAAAAAGAGAGAAATAATCAAAATAAAACCAGCCAGAAAAGAACTAAAGCAATACCTTACCTCAGTATCCCTGAGGATAAAATCTCTGAGTAAAAACAGGAAATAAAATTCTTATTTCTAAGGATATATCAATCTAAATATTTAAAGATTTAAATAACACACTGATTGAAATGTGAACATATCTTTCTGCAATATTTAATAATATTCAAAACTATTGTGTCATGAAAATATTTTACCTAAATAATTTTAAAATCAGCATGATAAAAGAAATAATGTACAGTTGGCAATGGCTTTTGAAGTAAACAAATTAAGTTCAATTTTAGAGATCAGAATTGAAATTTGTTGTTGCTATGACCATTATTTCTTAAATGTCTTCATTGCATGATTAATTAAAAAACACAAGGACATTTAGAGGTGAAAATCACTTAATGTAATTTATACCAGTCACCTAATTGTATAAATAAGGGAACTACTATCCCAAAATG